>NC_081851.1:23762869-24068927 GCF_963259705.1 Myotis daubentonii | reverse complement strand
GGATTCCCACGGGAAAGGGGAACAAAAAGGCTGCTTGGCCTCGGGTCCTGCTGTCTGGGCCAGAGACAGAGGGGTGTGCTGAGACTTCCCACTGCGCCCCTAGAGCACTCCCTGCCAATCAGTCTCCTTGTGATTGACACGGAGGGGTGACCACCCATGCGACAGGCCTCACAGGGTGGTCATGAGTTCAGGACAGAACACGACAGTGCAGAGCTTCCTGGCCTGTGCCACCGGGAGGGCTGAGGGTGAGAACATTGGTGACAGGAATGACACTGAGTCCTCAGGAGAACCTGTGAGCTCGGTGGAGGTCTCCCACTTTCCAGAGGAGGGAACGGGTCAGGGAGGCCAGGCCCAGGCCTAAGGTCACACACAGCGAGTGAGCGTTGTAGCTGGGAGTCGTCCAGAAGCAGAGCATGCTGGAGTCGGGGTGGCACTGGTACCAGCTGACTTGGGTCAAATGTCCAGGGTGTGAGGTCAGGTGTGGTGGGGGGAATGGCGTAAGGTGAGCATGACCTCTATGACCCTTCCCTCCACTCTGGCGGAAGCAGCCCTCCAGGTTTGCCTGATGCAGAACATCCAAAGGTCCAAGAAGAGGCTGCAGGAGAAGGTGAGGGAGCCTGCCTGTCTGGGGGGCACTCAAGGGTCAGAGAGGGGGGATTGAATACCCCCACCCGAGTTAGACCTGCGGGGGCTGCCCCATGACCTCCACCAAAGCCCATGTAAGGAGCTAAGTCCTTAAGGACTGAAGAAACATTATCTGGAAAAAATTAAATGGAAATTGTACTTTACAAAAGGAGAATGATGAACTGAACCAGAGGCAAGTCTTCTGAGATACACTCCACAGTGAGGTGATAAAGGGAAGGTAGAGGACTAAAAGAAGGTAATGTGAAATGTAAGATAAGGTGAAAGAAACTTGAGTAAAACATTTAGTGCAAACAGTGAAAAATTATAAGAACTAAAACCATTTAAGGAGTTGTGACTTTATATGATATTAAAATAGATTTTTTTCTTCAACTATGTGAGAATGAGATTTTAAAGAGAAGAAAATCAAAGAAAACAGAATAGCAAGAAGCTTAAAGAATGGACAGACGAGGTTGAATAGAATGGAAATTGAAATAAATATAAACTTACCAGCAGAAAGCAAGGCAATTGAGAGTCCTAAGACTATTCTGAGAAATGAACAAGGCAGAATAGACCCATGTAGAAATAAGAAAATGTGTGTGGGGATGAAGGAAGGAACAAAACTGAGATATTTGTGGGTCTGTGTTTTGCTGTATTAATGTCTGTGATACAATTAGTCAAGTGCATGAACTTCTGAATTATGGCTAGTCATGGGATTTATTATTACAAATACAATTTGGTTCAGAAAAAATTAAAACACTGCCAACCTTTAGGCAAAAACAAACCAGCTCATCTTTCCAGGTGAATTACACTAGACACACTTCTTTATCCTCATCTTCAATACTCAAATACACACACAATTTAAATCTTGAGACCAATTTCTTTATCTTTACAACAAAGAAGTTGGATTAGATTTGATTTTTTCTTTTTAAAAATAAAAGTAGATTATTAAAAAATGATTTGTGATTATAGGTAGAAGTTTAAAATAAGTGATCACCCACATACTAAATTGGAAATAATTACACATATTTTTATGCATATCCTTTCAGATATGCTAGTCATATATGTAAATATGCACTTATCTATATTTTTAAATCATGTTATATTTCTGTTTGATAATATATTCTACTTCAAATGTTAAAAATGTTTCTGAAAAATAACATCTAGTATCTTTTCTCCTGCTACATCATAAATTATATAATTTACCTCTAATTAATGGACTTAACATTATTTTGTTTTCTGCTTCATGAATAATTCTGTGACGACCTCTGAACATTTATTCAATTATTTTCTCTCCCTTTTTTTTTAAAGGGCAGTGACTGATAAGGGATATGGAGTTTCTTTTTTAAATATATACTTTTTTTGGTTTCAGAGAGTAAGGGAAAGGGAGAGTAGAAACATCAATGATGAGAATCACTGATCAGCTGTCTCAAGCCTGCAACGCAGCCATGTTTCCAGGGGAATCAAACCATGACCTTCTGGTTCATGGGTCCACGCTCCAGCCACTGAGCCACTCCAGCCGGGTTTTGAATTATTTCCTGCAAATAAAATGTTTCAAAAGATACACATATTCTAAATTTTAGTATGTATGCATTTTGAATCATTTGACCAAATTCCCTTGGAATTTTGATTGGGATCTCATCAAATTTGTAATTGGGTTAAGAGGAATTCATTCATTGGCTCCTTTATCAGGTATGTATTGAGCACCTCCTATGGGCCAGGCACTAGAAGCGCAGTGCTCAAAGAGCTTGTCATGATGGCATGTTTGCATGAGAGTCAAACCAGCCAGCACATGCATAACGTGAAGTCAGGATGTGCTGCATGCTCTGAATAAAAGGTAAAGCGGAGAAAGAGAGAAATGGTGAGGAGGCGATGTTGTGTAGGATGACGTGAAGGTTTGTGGGATCGAGGTGATAGTTGAGGCTGCTTTGGGATATGCATAGGTGACCAGCAAAATATAAACATCCCAGCTGAGCCCTCATTTTGGGCTCTGGTTCCAAAGTGTTCTAGGTGGCTCCTGATCCAAGAGAGAAAGTGTATCCAGCCTCATTCTTTCTTTCTTTCTTTTTTTTAATCCTCGAGGATATTTCTCCATTGACTTTTAGAGATAGGGAAAGACAGAAATATCAATGTGAAACACATGGATTAGTTGCCTCCTGCACGTGCTCTGACCAGGGCCCAGGCCTGGGAGGAGTTTGCAACCTCGGTACATGTCCTTGACTGGAATCGAACCTGGGACCCTTTGGTCCACAGGCGAATGCTCTATCTACTGAGCAAAACTGGGTAGGGCTCCAGCCTCATTCTTTATAGAAGGAAGGACAAAGCACCCAGCCCCTGGCCTCTCTGGACCCCTTACCACGAATTATTAGGGCCCATTAATTTGTGGGGCCTATTCTTATGTCACTGATGCTGCTCCAGTGTGCCCTCTTCCTGTAACAAACTGTAGGCAGGAGGTATTCCTGTTTAACTGGCCCTTAGTTATACAAGGGAGCAGCTCTCAAATCCTTGTCCCCAAGTCTGGTTCTGGAAGAACCCAAGTTAGTGCACCGTGAACCAAGGATTATTCACAAGAGTGACCATGTTCCCAGACATAAAGTCTCAACATGTTTCAAAAAAATGGAAATGATGTAAAACATGTTTCCATCCCAATAGCAATTGAGCAAGATGATTAGAAAAATTCCCAATTGTTTAGAAATTAAGAAACACAATTTTAAATTTCTATATCTGAGACAAATAAAAAAAAGCAAAGTAGAAAGTCATGCTGTATGGGAAATTTAAGTGCATGCATTAGAAAAAGACAAAATCAGTGAGCTAAACAATCACGTCAAAAAGGCAAATAAACAACAACAACAACAAAAAAACATGCCCCCAAAACAAAACAAACATTAAATCCAAAAAGAAGGAAATAAAGAGAAGAAAATTAAAAATTAATATACAAATAGAGACATCAACAAAGCCAAAACCAGATTCTGTGAAAAAGTTAATAAAATTGAGAAAGTCCTGTCAACATGATGGAAAAAAAGAGAAAGGTACAAATAACCAACACCAGAAAGGAAAAGGGGCTTCCACTAGATTCTGTAGACCTTAAAACAAGAATTATGATATTCTTAACAAACTTATAGCAATTTGAAAGTTCATATCATGTGAAAAACTCATAAAAATAGTTCACCAACACCCAGGAATAGGAACTATGAAGATTTTATGGTAGTTTAAACACGGGCAAAAGTCTGTGCAGCTAAATGCCATTGAGAGGTGCTATCCCCGCCAACCCGCGCCACTCCTGTCTCAGGTCTTGCTTTGACCAATGGTGTGTGGTAGAGGTTTAAGGCTTCCATTTGGCTCCCCTAGACCCCTGAGGTCACCACATAGGGAGTTGATCTAGCCTACTGGAAGATACAGCGGGGCCTTGACTTACGCGTTTAATTCGTTCCGTGTCGGAGCTCGTAACTCAAATTACTCGTATGTCAAATCTTAAAGTGAACAAGTGAGACACGTGATGCTGGGCTGATGTTGTGGCGTTCACTGTGACCTTCGCTGCGCCAACTAGTGGTGGGGTATCTGAAGCTGGCTCATACCCCGAATTTTAGCTCGCAACTCAAAGCAAAAATCGGCCGAGAGACGGCTCGTATCTCGAAAAACTCGTTAGTCAGGATACTCGTTAAGTCAAGGTCCCACTGTATTCTGAAATGTAGTCTCGATCTTGCCTTGTCTGTTATCACACTTTTCAGTTACATGGAACTGAACCCACTCAGGCAAAGTGACGTTGGCCAGAAATTGGAGGGCTCAGTCTACAACCCAAAGAAACTGGAGCTGGGAACAAAAGCCACCAGATCCCCACAGCCCTTCAGGGACCGCATTGCTCCCTCCACCCTGACCACTTGGACTTATACCTTGGCTCCCAGGCCAACTGCCTTTGTCTTAAAGATCATATCCCCAGGACAGACTCTAGCTCATTTTTCCAAAGCCAGGGCATAGCCTCAGGTTTCAAATGGCCAGTCTAGTCAGCATTGGCAAGTCACTTCCAATTTCTGGAGATTTGGAGTCACCTCCAGGGGAGCAACAGGTCTAAATAGTAAATCTGGGTGCAGCCCCAGGCATGCAGAGCTCAGCACTCTGGGGTTCTTCTCCTGCAGACCTGCCCTCTACAGCCTGTGATCACCAGCTGTGCCCATGGAACCTGACATCCTGAGGAGACAGGAAGAAGCTGCAGCAGCCACTGCCTGGATCCACATGGCACCCCCTTCTGTGTGCTGAGTGCTGCTCAGGGCTCTTCTAATGGCAGGAGCCGCTCAAGCCCACAGTGCAGGCAGAAGTGCTAGGTGGTCAGTGCCCACAAAAACAGCCCTCAGTGACAGACGGAAGTTGCCCCTTGGAGAGTGAGGGATGTCCCGTGCAGTCTTCTGGAAGTCCCAGAAGGGAGTCTAGGGCCCTCAGTGCTGAAGGCAGGAATCAAAGCCTGGTGTACACAGTCTTTATTTATTGTGAGTCCCGATGTCCAGAGACTGGGCCCATATCCAGGGACCTCAGAATAGCATCTGGTCATTCACTCTTCAGGGCTGGGGGCAGTAAGTGGCCAGTCACTCCTGTCCAGCTTTCACATGGTCCAGAGTCCTCAGGAGGCAGGAAGTGGCTGTGCCTGTGGAAAACACATCATCATCTGCCACCATCTGTGCCCGCCCTGGGGAGATTGTGTAGACAGAGCAGAAGCTGCCTGTGGAGCCCATGAATAGGGGACCTAGTGAACTGTCACTGGGAGCAAGGAAGGCAGCTTGTTGTATGCACTGAGCACCTACTGTGTGCCTGGCACTGCTACAGGTACTGGGGACCCAGCACTGGACGCAGGCAGGCACAAGTCTCCGACTCAGGAGGGATAGACAACAACAAATGAACAAAAATATTTCAACTGAATATCTACAAAGAAAACGAGGTCAGGGTGGAGAGAGGTGTATGTGGGGAGATGTAGGTGGCACTTTAAACCATACAGCATACTTTATGAGGTGGGGACAGGCTGGTTGCTCATCTCAGGAGGAAAGGAGCAACTGATCCTAAGATGGGAAGGTGGGGTTTTTACTATTCAGATGCCCCAAAATCTTGAAAAAAACATCATCAACATATGACTAAGAAACTAGCGTGAACAGCATGAGCTCCTTAAGAATATTTCCTGAGAAGAATTAAAAGTCCTTTCTGCTGGGAGTTCTTGGGCCTGAACCTTTCACTTATCCTGCCTCATGAGAACACAAGACTGAGGTCCAGGTGACAGGGCTTCTGCCCCAGTTTCAGCAAGAACTTCTCTGAAACAAGCGATGGGAGGGCAGTGGTTACAAAGCAGTGGTGTGTAAGCCGTAATTAGGGAGTCAGGGGCTGTGGGAGCCCGGCACAGGGAGGGGCCATCACACGAGGTTTTCTGAGGGAGGTGAGCAGGACTAGGTGGCAGTCCACGTGGAAGGAAACAGCTAGATAAAAGCCTGCCAGCAGGACAGACATGAGGTGGAGTAAGTTCCATTCCCTGGGGCTGGAACACAGGACTGGAGGAAGGGGGAGGGCCCATAGGCAGCACCGAGTTGAGACCTGGTCTATGGAAAGGGTTTTAAGTAAATCAGAACCCAGTCAGCCCTAACCTGTTTGGTTCAGTGGATGGAGCGTCGGCCTGCGGACTCAAGGGTCCCAGGTTCGATTCCGGTCAAGGGCGTGTACCTTGGTTGCGGGCGCGTCCCCAGTGGGGGGTGTGCAGGAGGCAGCTGATCGATGTTTCTCTCTCATCGATGTTTCTAACTCTCTCTGTCCCTCTTCCTTCCTCTCTGTAAAAAATCAATAAAATATATATTTTTTTTAAAAAATCAGAACCCAGTCAGACTCGCTCGCAACACTTGGGGACCATTGCAGAAAATGAGTCATTTGGAAGGACTGAAAGGAGCATGGAGGCCAAGAGAAAGCCTCTCCCCTGGGAGCAAGAGGGAAGACAGGGCAGCAGAGACAAGGAGGGGCCGATGAGAGAGTACCAGAAGGGCTGGTGAAGAGGGGATCTTTGCCTTTGGGGCTCACAGTCCCATAAACATCTAAATCGGGTTTCTCAACCTTTTTCCAAAATTGCCCCACTAAGGAGTCTTTTTAGACATTTATTTTAAACTATACCCATCCATAAAATATTTATTTTATTTAAAAAAAAAATTATATATATATATATATATATATATATATATATATATATGTATGTATGTATTAATTTCAGAGAGAGGAAGGGAGAGGGAAGAGAGATAGAAACATCAATGATGAGAATCACTGATCAGCTGCCTCCTACACAGCCCCTACTGGGGATTGAGCCTGCAACCTGGGAATTGAACCTTGACCTCCTGGTTCATGAGCTGATGCTCAACCACTGAACTACCACTGGCTGGGCCCATCCATGAAATTGTAATACCACAGAAATACTGTATCTGTTAAAGTACCATATACATTAAAAGGAGTAAGACTTTGCCCTGACCGGTTTGGCTCAGTGGATAGAGCGTCGGCCTGCGGACTCAGGGTCCCGGGTTCGATTCCGGTCAAGGGCATGTACCTTGGTTGCAGGCACATCCCCGGTGGGGAGGGTGCAGGAGGCGGCTGATCGATGTTTCTCTCTCATTGATGTTTCTAATTCTCTATCCCTCTCCCTTCCTCTCTGTAAAAAATCAATAAAATATATTAAAAAGAAATAAAAAAAGAGTAAGACCTTTACCCCAACCTCACACCTGCCAGGACAGCTGAGGGGCAGGAGAGGGTGAAGAAGATTGAACAGTTAGCCTGGGGAAGACAGAGGCTGCCCAAACCTGGGGCTTTGTTCCTCGGTGTGAACAACATCAAAGGAGTAATGTGACCAGTCCTCAGTTCTCAGGTGCTCTCTGGCCGGAGGCAGGTACTGTGGGGGTTTACAGAGGCCAGGGGGACATGGGACAGGTGTCCTGGAGGGCAGGTGGCTGGACTAAAGCAGGGGCTATGGACGGGGCAAGAGGTGAGTGTGTGAATTCTGGATGCATGTGGAGGTCGGTGCTGGGAGGTGGGGCTGAGGGTGACCTCAGGTCTTTACCTGCACACCTGCAGGTGGGCTCGCCGGCTGCACCTGCTCAGCGCACTGCAGGAAGCGGCGCACCTGCTCCGCACAGTTGCCTGTGGCCGCCTCATTCTGCCGAAGACACTCCTCAAAGGCCTCAAAGGGCTCTGCACAGGCCTGGCGGATCTGACGGATGATTGGGCTGCAGGGAGGGCACCTTCAAGCTCGACCTTCCTGGCACTACCACACCCCACTGTCCCCCCTCGACCCAATGGCCCCACCTCTGGTACTGCCTGGTCCCCTGAATTACCCACTCCTGCACTGGCTCCCCCCACTGCCCACCCCTGTGTTCCCCACCTTCCCACTGTTCCCCGTGCTGCCTGCCCCTGCACTGCCCTCCTGCCCTCCAGGCCCCTGCACTGCTCTCCTGCACTCCCAGCCCCTGCACTGCCCTCCTGCACTTCCAGCCCCTGCACTGCCCTCCTGCACTCCCAGCCCCTGCACTGCCCTCCTGCACTCCCAGCCCCTGCACTGCCCTCCTGCACTTCCAGCCCCTGCACTGCCCTCCTGCACTCCCAGCCCCTGAACTGCCCTTCTGCACTCCAGGCCCTGCACTGCCCTCCTGCACTCCCAGCCCCTGCACTGCCCTCCTGCACTCCCAGCCCCTGCACTGCCCTCCTGCACTCCCGGCCCCTGCACTGCCCTCCCGCACTCCCAGCCCCTGCACTGCCCTCCCGCACTCCCGGCCCCTGCACTGCCCTCCCGCACTCCAGGCCCCTGCACTGCCCTCCTGCACTCCCAGCCCCTGCACTGCCCTCCCGCACTCCCAGCCCCTGAACTGCCCTCCAGCACTCCCAGCCCCTGCACTGCCCTCCAGCACTCCCAGCCCTGCACTGCCCTCCTGCACTTCCAGCCCCTGCACTGCCCTCCTGCACTTCCAGCCCCTGCACTGCCCTCCAGCACTCCCAGCCCTGCACTGCTCTCCTGCACTCCCAGCCCCTGCACTGCCCTCCTGCACTCCCAGCCCCTGCACTGCCCTCCTGCACTCCCAGCCCTGCACTGCCCTCCTGCACTTCCAGCCCCTGCACTGCCCTCCTGCACTCCCAGGCCCTGCACTGCCCTCCTGCACTTCCAGCCCCTGCACTGCCCTCCTGCACTCCCAGCCCCTGAACTGCCCTTCTGCACTCCAGGCCCTGCACTGCCCTCCTGCACTCCCAGCCCCTGCACTGCCCTCCTGCACTCCCAGCCCCTGCACTGCCCTCCTGCACTCCCGGCCCCTACACTGCCCTCCCGCACTTCCGGCCCCTGCACTGCCCTCCAGCACTCCCAGCCCCTGCACTGCCCTCCAGCACTCCCAGCCCTGCACTGCCCTCCAGCACTCCCGGCCCCTGCACTGCCCTCCTGCACTCCCAGCCCTGCACTGCCCTCCTGCACTCCCAGCCCCTGCACTGCCCTCCTGCACTCCAGGCCCCTGCACTGCCCTCCTGCACTCCCAGCCCCTGCACTGCCCTCCTGCACTCCAGGCCCCTGCACTGCCCTCCTGCACTCCCGGCCCCTGCACTGCCCTCCTGCACTCCCGGCCCCTGCACTGCCCTCCTGCACTCCAGGCCCCTGCACTGCCCTCCTGCACTTCCAGCCCCTGCACTGCCCTCCAGCACTCCCAGCCCCTGCACTGCCCTCCAGCACTCCCAGCCCTGCACTGCCCTCCCGCACTCCCGGCCCCTGCACTGCCCTCCTGCACTCCAGGCCCCTGCACTGCCCTCCTGCACTCCCGGCCCCTGCACTGCCCTCCTGCACTCCAGGCCCCTGCACTGCCCTCCTGCACTCCAGGCCCCTGCACTGCCCTTCCGCACTCCCAGCCCCTGCACTGCCCTCCC
This sequence comes from Myotis daubentonii, assembly GCF_963259705.1. NCBI lineage: Eukaryota > Metazoa > Chordata > Mammalia > Chiroptera > Vespertilionidae > Myotis > Myotis daubentonii. The sequence continues at coordinate 24,059,402 of NC_081851.1, read as the reverse complement.
GCACTCCCGGCCCCTGCACTGCCCTCCTGCACTCCAGGCCCCTGCACTGCTCTCCTGCACTCCCAGCCCTGCACTGCCCTCCTGCACTCCCAGCCCCTGAACTGCCCTTCTGCACTCCCAGCCCTGCACTGCCCTCCTGCACTCCCAGCCCCCTCCGAACCGCCCCAGGCCGGGACTGTCCCGCACTCACTGGTTAGAGGTGCAGCGAGCGATGCTCATTTTGAGGTGGTGACAGTCCCGCTGCCAGGACTCGGGCTTGGCGGCCACACACTGGCCGTACTGGTCCAGCTCGCGGCCGCAGTGGCGGGCAGTGACCTCCAGCGCCGCCTGCCTGCGGGACACGCGGGGAGGGGTGGAGGGTGTGGGGTGGGTCCCTGAGTCTCACAGTCCCACGGCAGGGCCCGCGGGGTGCCGGGCTGTGGAGCAGGCCAGGGCCTTCGGGATAGATGGTGAGGGTCCCTGAACAGATCTGGTCACTCTAATGCGCGGTCGGGGTCGGGCAGAGGGTCCTGGAGCCCCCCCATCCCCCCGCCCATGGGGCCTTAGAAGTAGGACCCAGGGCTCTGGGAGGGCCTGGGAGCCACAGGTGGGTGTGGGGTCGGGTCCAAGGAAGAGTCTCCCAACGGGTCTTAGCGCGGAGACCTGAGGACAGGGCACTGGAGGGACACTGGAGGCCCTCATGGGTCAGAGTCCTCGGGGCACGATCTGGAAGCGCCAGATAGGGCTGGGGCCCGGGTTCGTCTCAAGAGGGAAGGTGGGGTGACCCGGGGGCGGAACGGGGGCTCCGAGGCCGGGCCTGGAGTCCTGCGAGCTGCCTGGGTGTGAGAGTCCTTGCCTCCCAGGAGGAGGGGAGCGGGGCTTGGACGCGCGGGGAGGGCTGACGGCGCGGAGTCCGGAGGCTCAAGGAACAGAAGCCACCCCTCCTCCCGGATCCCGACTTAGGTCCGGGTCACATACAAGAAGAAGGTGTGCGCGGAAGGTAAAGGGAAGGTGCTCCTGCTACTCACATTTCGAGGCAGGTGCCGGGAGAAACAGTCCGGAGGAGAGTCCCGCCTTTTCCGGTGTCAGGTTGTCATGGCGGCGCCCTCCCTGCCTGGTTTATTCCGTTCACACAGCAGCCAAGCGGCCCTATTGCTTTTAGCGCCAATCCATCAGAGCGGAGCCCTACCTCTGCTTCCGCCCCGACCTGTCATGGCGGCGCTCCGCCTCTGCTTCCGCCCCGACCTGCCATGGCGGCGCCCTGCTAGCCACTTCCGACTCCGGCCCGCTCGGTGGCCACAACCCTATTTCCGGTTTTCCCAGCCGGCCTCCGAACTGCACCGGAAGTAAATAAGGGAAAGTACGGCGGTGCCTCTGCACTAAGGAGAGCGTGGCGCTCAGCCGCGAACCCCTGTGGGGCCGGGCCCGACTGGAAAACTAGTGGCCCGCGCCTGCCCTTTGCTGCAGACCCTCAACTCGGGCGGCTCGCGGCTCGGCTGGCTGCCGTGTGCTGGCTGCTCGGGCGCCTGCGGGGAGCCGGCGGGAAGGGGCGCGCCCCAGAGCCGGGCCGGGTCTGCGCCACCTGCGGGCGTGAGTTCCCACCTGGCTCCTCTGCAGTCCCTCCCGGTGCGGCGAGGCTTCCGGGGAGTGAGGTGGGTCTGGACCCGCGCCTCTGCGGCGGCGGCCGGGCCTGTGTTCCAGTGGGGCGCCGTCCCCCCCGGGAGCACGCAGGACGCCCTCGGCTCTGGCCAGAGGAGCACACGCGTTTCAGAGACGGGCTGCCCTGCCCGTGAGTCAGACAGCCCGGGCCTCGACGTGCGCGGCTCTGGAACTGGGGTGTGACAATGACACCCCCCGGCGGGCTTCCCGAGCTGACAGCTGAGCCGGCCACGTGACCCGGGTCTGGAGCCACGCGCGCCGCGGGAAAGCCTCTCGCCCCCTGCGTTCTCCTTCCCGCACAGCCTTCCAGGTGGCCTTTCGTGGGCGGACAGGGAGGAACAGGACTCGCCTCTGTGACCTCAGATGTGCACCGAGTCCTCAGATGTCCGCAGCCGGCCCCACGTCCTGTCCCCGAATCATCCCGAAGCCCAGCTCACGGGCGCCCCACGGGAGGCATGTGGCTGGGCTTGTAAGGAGGCTCCCTGAAGACCCAGCCGGGGAGCTGCCTTGAGCCCCCAGACTTCTGGCCGCCTTCGGGCTGTGGCTCCCTGGAGATCGAGTGTAAGGGAGACGTCGGTGTCCCCGGGTTTGGGGTGAAGCACATCTGAGGCTTGTATTGTCTCCTCGTCACTGGTGGGTCCCCACACAGTCTGGGGCGGGCAGAGGAGTGGTGGACTGAATTTGCTGTCTTGGCCCTAGAAAGAAATATCACCCTGGAGCTGAACATGCTAGCGGAGGGACAGACAAGTACCAAAACAAACAAGAAAGGCACACTAGTGATGGTCATTCACCAGGAGAGTGGTCATTCTGGGAAGGGAAGGGGAAGTGTTGGGAGAGTGACCAGAGGTGTGATGTGATTTATAATACATATTTGATCTTCATCCGCTGGTCCTGGCACAAGTCTCCTGAAGCCCTTGGGATTTCACATGCGATGAGAGCAACAGAGGTTGGTCTTTTGGTGTTAACTGAGGTGACTTTTGGACCTCACTGAGGAGGGGGGCTGGTCTCCAGAACCAGCCTTGTGACTAGAGGTTGGAACTTTCAGTCTCACCCCCCTGGCATCAGGGAGGGGAGAGGGGCTGGAAGTGGTGTAATCAGCCCCACCTAAGGAATGACGCCGCCATAGAAACCCCAAATAGGTTTGTGGAGCTTCTGGGTTGGTGAGTGGCACACTCAGAGTGTGGCAGCTCCAAGCTGTCCCTAGACTTTGCCCTTTTTATTTCTTCCCAAGTCATATCCTTTTACATTTTTTTGTTTGTTTTTTGTTGTTAATCCTCTCCTGAGGATATTTTTTTCCATAGCTTTTCAGAGTGGAAGGAGGGAACGGAGTAGAGAGAGAGAGATGTTGATGCCAGAGAGAACATCTACTGGTTGCCTCCCTCATGTACCCTGGCTGGTACTGGGGCTGACAGTAAAACCACTGAGCGCACTGCTCAGGGTCTTCTACGTTTTTTAATTGATTCTAGAGAAACATTAATTTGGCATTCTAATTTATGCATTCATTTGTTGCTTCTTTTTTTAAATAGTATTTTTTAAAAAAATTACTTAGAGAGAGAAAGGGGGAGAGAGAAACATCAATTTGTTGTTCCACTTGTTTATACATTCATTGGTTGATTCTTTTATGTGCCCTGACTGGGGATAGAATCTGAAACCTTGGCATATCGGGACAATGCTATAACCAACTGAGCTACGCAGCAGGGCCCTAAGTTATATTCTTTCCTAGTAAACTGGTGATCTGGTGTGTAAAATGTTTCTGAGTTTTGTGAGCCATTCTAGCAAATTAGTCAAACCCAAGGAGGTGTTCAATCTATAGCTAGTTGGTCAGAAGCACAGCTGACAATTAGGCCTGATGGCTTTCCCCATCCCACCTAAGAAAGCTTAAGAATGCTACAGGAAACACTGAAGCCCTGGAGGTTGAAGAAAAACGCCATGAGGTAGAAGTCCAGTATATAAATGTCATCAGACATGGTAAATGTGGTGTTATTAAGTAATCCTATATAAGAGGGTAATATGCAAATTGACCCTAACAACAGAATGACTGGGAATGACTGGTCACTGGGACACACACCACCAGGGGGCAGATGCTCAATGCAGGAGCTGCCCCCTGGTGGTCAGTGCGTTTCCATAGGGGGAGCTCTGCTCAGCCACAAGCCAGGCTGCCAGCTGCCAGTACAGCGGTGGTGGTGGGAGCCTCTCCTGCCTCCTCAGCAGCACTAAAGATGTCTGACAGCCAGCTTAGGCCCAATCCCCTGGGGAGTGGGCCTAAGCCAGCAGGTGGACATCCCCCGAGGGGTCCCAGATTGTGAGAGGGCACAGGCTAGGCTGAGGGACCCCCCCGAGTGCACAAATTTTTGTGCACTGGGCCTCTAGTTTATTTTATAAATCGCTTGAAAAGATAATTGCTTAGAGCAAAGGTAATAATGTATTATGGGGTTCATCACGTATGTATAGATAAAATGTGTGACAAAAATGGCACATGCCCAGCCGGTGTGGCTCAGTGGTTGAGCACCGACCTATGAGCCAGAAGGTCACAATTCATTCTAGGTCAGGGCACATGCCTAGGTTGTGGGCTCGATCCCCAGTAGGGAGCCTCCAGGAGGCAGCTGATCAATGATTCTCTCTCATCATTGATGTCTATCTCTCCCTCTCCCTTCCTATCTGAAATCAACAAAAATATATTTTAAAAAAATGAGCAAAAGACACATTTCACTGAGGAGTTATAAATGCAGAAAAGCCCATGAAAAGATGATGTTAAACATTGTCAACCATTAGAGATATGCGAATTAAAACCCCAGTGAGATATCATTTACACACCCGGCAGAACAGCCTAAATAAAACAGGAGCACTATCAAGTGCCTGTCAGGATGTGGAAGAAATGACCAATCTCATTCATTGCTAATGGGAATGTAAAATGGTCCAGCCACTTTGGAACAGTTTGGCAGTTTCTTCTAAGACAACACACCACCACCACATGGCAATTTAATTCTTAGACATTTGTCCCAGATAAATGAAATGTATGTTCACACAAAAACTGTACATGAGTTTTCAGAGCAGCTTTATTTGTAAACACCAAAAACTGGCAACAACCAAAATGTGCTCCTACAGGTAAATGGTTGAACACACTGGCATAGCCATACAGCAGCAAAAAGGAATGAACAACTGATATATGCAACAGCTTCAATGCATCTCAAGGCAATTGAGTGGAAAAAGCCAATCTCAGAAGGTCACAAACTATGCTTTTATTTGTATAATACTAGAGGCCTGATGCACGAAATTCGTGCATGGGTAGGATCCCTAGGCCTGGCTGGCGATCAGGGCCGATCCGTGGGGCGACTGGCAGGGCGATCGGGGAGACCCCCCCACTGGCACCTGCCTTGGCCGGCCTAGTGCCACCTGGTTGCGGGCCCCACCCCCGCCTGTTGCCCCCCCTCTGCAGGGCGACCAGTGGGGCGATGGGACCCTGCTGGCACCTGCCTTGGCTGGCATGGGGCCTGCGGGCAGCTTCTGTGTTGAGCGTCTGCCCCCTGGTGGTCCATGTGCTCCCACAGCCAACCTCCTGTGTCCAGCCAACTGCCATGGTCCCTGCGGCCAGCCCCAATCAACCCCTGGTGCTAAACCATTTGCAGATGACCTGCTTCTGAGTTGGGGTTTCGTACTAGCAGAGCAGCTCCCTCACTCCGATCTATTGAAAGCCAGCCCTCAACACAAGGGTTTGTCTCACTCCTGTCCTCTACCTTCCTTGGGGGCCACCCGCCCAACTGCCACAGTGCCAGCGCAGTGGAGAGGGAAGGACATCTCACTCCCATCCTCTCCCTTCCCCAGGGGCCGCCTGCGGTGGCAAGGGAAGGAGTGGAGGCGGGGAATCGTGAGGTGGCGGGACGCCTGGCCCAATAACCATTGCCTCCTCTCCTGACCCCACCAATGCACGAATGTCGTGCACTGGGCCTCTAGTAATAAATAAAAAACCAAAACAACCCAAAGGGGCACAGGAAGCTCTCAGAGGTGATGTTTATTACCCCGGATGGTGAACTATATACAATAAAGATGGGCAGTGTTTGTTTTTTTAAGTATGTTTTTGATTTAAGAAAGAGAGAGAGAGAGAGAAAAACATCAGTTGCCTCCTGTACACACCCCAACTGAGGTTAAAACCTACAATCTGGGTTTAGTATTTTTTTTTTAAAATATATTTTATTGATTTTTTACAGAGAGGAAGGGAGAGAGAGAGTTAGAAACATCGATGAGAGAGAAACATCGATCAGCTGCCTCCTGCATACCCCCTACTGGGGATGTGCCCACAACCAAGGTACATGCCTTTGACCGGAATCGAACCTGGGACCCTTGAGTCCGCAGGCTGACGCTCTATCCACTGAGCCAAACTAGTTAGGGCTGGGTTTAGTATATTTCACTGAAGTTGTTAAAAAATATTTCTACCTTTTTCCACTTTAACATGGACATTAGAAAATACAAAATCACACCCATGGCCTGCATCATGTTGGGACTCTAGATGGACAATGCTCTAGAGCAGCAGTTGCCAACCTTTCGGACCTCTCGGACCTCACAGACCACCGGATGGTGACCTAGGGAAGGGGTGGGGAACAGTGGGCCCTCAGACCGTATAAGGTCCTCGAAATCATTTGGTCTGGCCCTCCCAAGGCATACGGGTGAGTTCATTGTTTTACCAAATACAGCAGGCTAATTTTTAAGTTGATAATTTTGTATGGCCTGCAAATGATGTTATATATATCCAAACGGCCCTTGGGAGAAAAAAGGTTCCCCACCCCTGCTCTAGAGGGACAATCAGTGATAGTCACCATCTACTGAGAGCAGCATACTAAGACCCTGGGTTTGGGAACTTCCCTGTATATTTTATTCACCAATGTAACGTTTTCTCAAACAAATACAGTGAAAATCAATTTCAATGGCTATTATACTAGAAAGACTCAGAACCTTGAATTCCTATTTGCCAGGTCTTGGTTGAGGGCTGTAACAACCTTGAAAAAAATTTCAGGGTAACATCTTTACTGAAGTTACATTTTGTTTTAATCTGACAGATCACCTAACCCAAAAGGCCACACCAATTAAATGACATCCAGTTTTACTTTGATGTTCATAGCTGCCAGTTCAGCTACAAAATACCGAAAAACGTAAGGCACAGAAACAGTGTCGATAGTGTCACTGCGATTGCACACAGTACAGTTGTATTTTCTGTTGCGCATGGCTGACCACGAAGGGGGTGGCTTCTCCAACAGCGGAGAGAGCAGACTGCCACACTTCACACACACATGGGCTACCGACCGGTCAGAACAGTTAAAGAGGCGGTCGTGAAGGAGAAAAGAAGTTCCGTGAGCTAACAGAGCATCCCTCTCCATTTCCCCAAAACGGATCCCACCCTGGACGTTTCTCCCCCCGATGGGCTGGTTAGTGACTCTGTCTCTGGCTCCGGTGGTTCTGACCTGGAATTTGTCTGAGACCATGTGGCGTAACCGCTGGTAATAAACCACGCCAATGAAAATATCTGCTTCCAGTTCCACGCCACTGATGCCACTGTACAGCCTCTCAGTGCCATAGAAGTTGTAGCCAGCCGCCTTCAACATCTCACCGAAGTACTCCAAGGCAGAGTTCTCCTCTGAAAAGGTGAAGGGTGTGGCATCATGGCAGAGACCATGCAGAGCTGCAGACTTGCCTGCCATGCTCTCGATTAACATACCAATAGTCATTCGGGACGGGAACCCGTGAGGGTTGAACAGAATGTCTGGGACCATCCCACTTTCGGTAAAGGGCATGTCCTCGGTTGGCCACAGTCTGCTTAGGATGCCCTTCTGCCCATGCCGGCTGGCAAACTTGTCTCCAATGGTTGGGTTCCGAGGGATTCTCATCGTGATGCAAACACATTTAAATTTTCCACTTCCAGTGTCATTACTACACACTTTGATATTGTCCACAATACAATTTTCTTTACTCCTAGGAAAAATTAAACCATATAAAAGGTCAAACTATTTCTTTAAGCTTATAGAGGCATATAAGTTTTATATATAACTAGTGCTTTATAAAGGATTCAAAAAAAGTCTTATCTTTCTTTTCCCTGGAAGTATCTATGAATAGGGCTGCTGGTTATATTAACTACAGAACTCTGTTCCTCTGAACATTATGAAAGTACTAAAGGACTGGTACACGAATTCATGCACAGGTGGGGTCCCTCAGGGTGGCCTACAGGGATTGGGCCCAAACCAGCAGTCCAACACTGCTTGCTGCTCCCACTCATTCCGACCCCGCTGTGCCTGCCGCAGTCAGTCCCAATCGGGAGAGGCTCGCACTGCAGCAGTGGTGCTTGCCAGCTGTGAGCCCTGCATCTGGCGCCCATCCCTAGGGGGGTGGGCGGGGGGCCGAGATGCGATCGGCCCTCTGGGCGGGGGGTGGGAAGCCCTTGCCGGCCCAGGATCTGGATCTGTTCCACTGACGTTCACGCCAGTGTTCATGCCAGTTGTTGGGAGTCACCTAGTGGCCACTTTTATATCATTTCTTCCTTCTGGAATGTCTAGGGAGGGGAAGCAGCCACGGTGCCTGAGGCTGACTTCCAGGAGGCCTGCAGCACTGTCGGGATCCTGCCAGCGGCGCCAGTTCATTGATGCCTGGCCCGTTCTCCGGAGATCGGACCTGCAGGACTACTGAGGGAGTGAGTAGCTGCTACTGGGCTGTGGGCCGCCGGGAAGGGTTGGTCAGCTGAGCAGCGCTCTCGCTGTGGTAGTGCACTGACCACCAAGGGGCAGCTCCTGCGTTGAACGTCAGTGCACATCATAGCAACTGGTTGTTTGTCGCTTAGGCTTTTATATATACTATAGACCAGAGCCCTGATGCACAAAATTTGTGCAAGAGTAGGCCCTCGCAGCCCCGGCAGCTGCCTCAGCCCTTGCAGCCGCGGCTTCGTCCAGAAGGGCGTCCGGACCGTCATTCCACTGTTTGGCTATTCGGTCGATTTGCATATTACGCTTTTATTATAGATTATGAAGACCTACTGTTGAATCCACTCTTACAGATGTAAAATAAGCTAAAAATTTATTTTTAACAGGAAGCATAATAAAATTTTAGCTGGGAAGTATTCCTAACATGCATGAGAGAGATGATCAAGTCTCAATAATATACTTTTAAAATAAGCCGGGAGAACTCTCACCAATTATAAGAGACTGACAAGTAGAAAACCAAAGGGAGTAAGACAGCAAACTTTGTCTCATTTTGTAAATGCCAATTCAGTTACGATTGAGTATCACTTCTATTTTCTCCAAAAATTTCCTGTTAAAAGATTACTTTCAACAGCCCCCAGCAATTCACTAAGAATAGCCTTTAAAATGAGCACCTAGCACTGCAACTTACTTGTAGAACATCACAGAGCTCTCGCCAGTGTTGAGATTTACATAGCTGTAATAGGGATCTCCATACTGCAGCTGTGCTCCAATAAATGGCAATCCATCCTCATCTAACTTCTGCACAGTCCGCGGGTCACCAGGTTTGACTCCAAACACCAGACTATCATCTCCTTGTTTAATTTTTTCAGAGAGATCTATGAACTCAGATTTGTAGACACTTCCATGGGCAAAACCTCGTTCCCAAGAAGCCTTATTCACAATCTATGAAGTCAAAGAATCAAGGGAGTGCAGAAAAATGAGGATTTTTCAAAATAAAACTGGTAATAATTATACTTGATTTAGGTTACCTCGCATTCGATTTAAAATCTATCCACATTTTCTCAGTCACCTACACTAATAAAACAAAAGCACTTAATTTATAATTAAACTAGGGGCCCGGTGCACGAAATTCGTGCACTGTGTGTGTGTGTGTGTGTGGGGGGGGGGGAGTGTCCCTCAGCCCAGTCTGCCCCCTCTCACATACTGGGAGCCCTCAGGCGTTGACCCCCATCACCCTCCAATCGCAGGATCGGCCCCTTGCCCAGGCCTGACGCCTCTGACAGAGGTGTCAGGCCTGGGCAGGGGACCCTCATTTCCCCCCATCACTGGTTCTTCCCCCAGCCCAGGCCTGATGCCTCTGGCCCAGGCGTCAGGCCTGGGCAGGGGACCCCCAGACCCCTCCAATTGCTGGCTCTGCCCCTTGCCCAGGCCTGATGCCTCAGCCAGAGGCGTAGACCCCCATCACCCTCCGATCGCCTGATCGGCCCCTTGCCCAGGCCTGACGCCTCCGCCAGAGGTGTCAGGCTTGGACAGGGGACCCCCATCTCCCCCCGATCACTGGCTCTGGCCCCCGCCCAGGCCTGAGGCCTCTGGCCCAGGAATCATGCCTGGGCAGGGGACCCCCATCTCCCTCTGATCGCTTGCTCCACCCCCCGCCCAAGCCTGACGCCTCTGACCCAGGCTTCAGGCCTGGGCAAGGGGACCATCATATCCCCCCAATCCCCGGCTCCGCCCCCCACCCAGGCCTGATGCCTCAGCCAGAGGAGTTGACCCTCATCACCCTCCGATCACCAATCACCAGATCGGCCCCTTGACCAGGCCTGAGGCCTCCAGCAGAGGTGTCAGGCCTGAGCAGGGGACCCCCAGCTCCCCGCGGTTGCAGGCTCCGCCCCTGCCCAGGCCTAACGCCTCTGGCCTAGGCGTCCAGCCCGGGCAGCGGGGACCCGCAGCTGCAGCGGCCCCACGATTGTGGGCTTCGCTTTAGGCCCAGGCAAGGGACCCCTAGCTCCTGGGACTGCCAGCTTCGACCGTGCCCAGCTCCCATCGCTGGCTCACCCCTACTTCCTGCTATCACTGGCCAGGGCGGAAAAGGCACCTGATTCTCCGATCATGGCTTGGGGGCAGGGCAAAGGCGGCCCCAGGGCCGCCTTTGCCCTGCCCCCCCAGCTCTTAGCTCCCCCCTGGGTTTCCGATCACTGTCAGTGGCAGGGGGCTTCTTCCTGCTTTCCCTTTCGCCTCCCTGCATTGTGCCTACATATGCAAATTAGCCGCCATCTTCTTGTCAGTTAACTGCCAATCTTAGTTGGCAGTTAACTGCCAATCTTAGTTGTCAGTTAACTGCCAATCTTAGTTGGCGGTTAATTTGCATATTGCCCTGATTAGCCAATGAAAAGGGTATCGTCGTACGCCAATTACCATTTTTCTCTTTTATTAGATAGGATAGTCCAAAACCCAATCATGCACAAACACAAAAGGTAAAAATATCCAACACTACTTTATATTCACTCAACATTAATTCAACTACACAGGCAATATGCATGAAATATGCATATATGAATATTTGGTTCATAACCCTCAAGGCTACCACTTTTCATTCAGAGTAGGGACTGACCATTTAACAGGACACTCACTCACCAAATACTAGGCACTCAAGGACACAGTGACCTCACGGTAAAGTTAAATTTTAAAATTAAATATTAAAAGAATGGAACTACTCTTGGTAAAACTTACCATGGCATCTTCCATATCGTAGCCAGTGTAAGAAATAACAGCAACGATGGCATTGGTCCCAATTGGATAGTTGTCCATGTCATAGTGATCATACATGCACGGCCTCACCAAAGGGCTTTGTGGGGTCTGAAGACGATACAGCTTATTATCGGATCTGTCTTGATAAGTGAGAAGTGGGAAGCCCATAGTTTGTTTACCTACAAAGGGAAAAACACCTTAGCCTTTTGTTTTTCCCTTGATTATAAAGGTGATATTTAAAATTGGGAGCAACTAAATATTCACCATAGAGGAATGAACAGATCAGTCACGGTGGTTATGCTTTATAGTGTGAAGATGAACGAACCTGCATGTATTACAACCAGACCATGAAAACAGTGCTGAGAGGGAAAAAGGACAGAAACTCATTTAATATGATACCATTTATGTATATCTATATAACACACCCCAAACAATTCTATACCTGGTTTATGGACACATCCTATATAATAAAAGGGTAATATGCAAATTGACCCTAACAGCAGAACGACTGGGAATGACTGGTCACTATGACACACACTGGCCACCAGGGGGCAGACGCTGAATGCAGGAGATGCCCCCTGGTGGTCAGTGCGCTCCCACAGAGGGAACTCTGCTCAGCCACAAGCCAGGCTGACGGCTGCCAGCACAGCGGTGGTGGCAGGAGCCTCTCTCGCCTCGTCAGCAGCGCTAAGGATGTCTGACTGCAGCTTAGGCCTGTTCCCCGCTAGCAAGTGTACATCCCCTGAGGGCTCCCGGGCTGCCAGAGGGATGTCTGACTGCCAGCTTAGGCCCGATCCCCCGGGAAGTGGGCCTAAGTCAGCAGGTGGTCATCCCCCGAGGGGTCCCAGACTACGAGAGGGCACAGGCCAGGCTGAGGGACCACCCCCTTTGAGTGCACAAATTTTTGTGCACTGGGCCTCTAGTATATAATAAAAGGGGGATGTTATTGGGGAAGAGTAAGGGTATAAGGGGAGAGTAGCTATTATCTAATAACTTAAAAAATTTGTTTTTATTGATTTGAGAGGAAAGGAGAGGGAGAGAGACAGAAACATCAATGATGAGAGAAACACCATTGATTGGCTGCCTCCTGCACATTCCACAATGGGGATCGAGCCCGCAACCCAGGAATGTACCCTTGACCGGAATGCAACCCGGGACCCTTCAGTCCACAGGCCAACGCTCTATACACTGAGCCAAACTGGCTAGAGCTCTAATTACTTTCTTACACACAAAGCAAAATGTCACTATTTGTTAATTCTGGGTACTGGCATACAGAGGGTAGGTAAGAGTCTTCTTTATTCCACTTCTCAGTACAGAGAATCAATTCAACACAAGACTTTTTAAAAAAGATTTTAAAATTGATCTTTAGAGAGAGAGGAAGACACAGGGAAGGAGAGAGAGAAATATCGACGTGAGAGCAAAACATCTATTGGCTGCCTCTTGTAAACCACCTACTGCGGACTGAGCCCAAAACCTGGGCATGTGACCTGACTGGGAATTAAACTGGCAATCTTTGGGTTCATGAGAGGACACTCAACCAACTAAGCCACACTGGCCAAGGCTCAACCAAAATGATTTTTAAAAACTAAAGTAAATAAACATGCCTAGTGGAATTCTTTAAAATACAGAAACAGAGACTTCCAGCTTCCATTTGTAGAGGGTTCCTTCTTCACAACCACCCTCAGCACATAAGACCCAGGGGGGGGAAAAAAAGTAACCACAAGCAAATTTACACACCACCTGAAAGTATTGTAAAGTAACCAAAATCAGTCAGAAACTAGAGTGGAATTTACATTCGGGCAAAAGAAACTGCAATGGGTGAATTTCCAGGTCAGGTTTTGTTCTGTGGTTTGTTTGGTTTTTTGCCTAATGGCCCAGTGTAGTGGCTAAAACTTGGACAGAAACCCATAGTCTGACTGGCTTTAAGAACCAAGAAACATAAGAGTCACAGCACTACAGCAACTAAAAACTGATGGGGGGAGGGGGCAGGGGAGGGATTTCAGAAAGGAGAGAACCACATAGGTAAAGCCTTAAATTCTGCATATGAACCAATCCCAGATCTTTGGTGGAGTCCTGAATTATACATGCATGGAACATTTCCAAGCAGCCCTCAAAAGTGACTTCAGCTGCTTTGTTTAGCTAAGTTATCTATCAGTTAAATCTAAAAACCAATCCTCTTCAAAGGAACATAACAGAATCCACGGTCTTCAAAACATATCACTTGTTCACAATGTCCATGACATGATCCAATATTACTAGATATAAAAGACACAGAGAATCAATACCCATACTCGAGAAAAAAATGCAGTGAATGGAGACATCCTGAGATGACCCAGACATTGGAATTAATAGACAATGATTTTAAAATACTGGTTGTATAACTGCTCAAAGATATAAAAGAAAATATGTTCACAATGAAGATGAAATTCTAGAAAAAATTAAAACTATAAAAAAGAAACAAATGGAAATTTTAGGCTAGAAAATGAAATATCTGAAATAATATGGTGGTTCCATGGTATAATGAATGGTTAGCACTCTGGACTCTGAAACAGAATAAAAAGTCTGAATATGATGACAGATGAATAAAAATGATTCAATGTGAAGAGAAAAAGATAAAAAAAGAGAAAAGAAACCAATGGTTGATGGGACAGCAATGATTAACATACATGTTGCATAACTGAAATCTCAGGAGACAGACTGGACAGCAGCAATTTTTTAGAAACAATGGCAGAAAACTTTACAAATTTAAAACAAACAAACAAACAAACAAACCAACAAACAGATTTAAGAAGGCCAGCAAATGCAAAATAAGATAAACACAAGGAACATCATATGTAGGCATACCATAGTCATTCTGTTACAAACCTAAAAATAAAGAGAAAATTTTAAGGACAGAGAAAAAATAAAACTTAAAAACAGGGAAACAACCTAAAACTGATGACTTCTAATTAGAAATGAGAGATCAAGAGTAGACAGCTAGCCTGGCCAGATAGCTCAGTTGATTTGAGCGTTGTCCCATACACCAAAGGTTGCAAGTTTGATTTCCTGCCAGAGCACATACCTAGGTTGCGAGTTCGATCTCTGGTCAGGGTGAATATGGGAGACTGCCTATCGATGTTTCTCTCTATATAAAAATATCCTTCTGTGAGGATTAAAAAAAGAATACACAGCTCAAACAGTATTTCATGTGCCAGAAAAAATCTTGTCAAATCAGAATTGTATACCTAGTTCCTTCAAGGGAAGAGGAAATAAAGATATTTCAAAGCAATAAAAACTAAGAAAATTTTAGCCAGCAACTGGCAACACTGACAAATGCTAAAGAAAGTTTTCAGGCCTAAGGGAAATTACACTCCAGGAAAATGAAACCATGTATTTGATACAATTAGTCAAGTCTGAATAAGCACTACAAAATAGTATGGTACTATCAGGCAGGAATGAACAGCACTGGAGAGAGAATGACGTGGACGGCCTGTAGTTGTTAAAAATGGAATTTCAAGATCTCAGACCAACCCAAGTCATGGAACATTTACAAAATTACCTTTTTCTTTAAAAGTGTCAATAACAAGAAAGACTAAAGTTATGTTCTAACTTAAAGAAGACTAAAGAGACAACGGAATACAATGTGCGATTTTGGACTAGGTGCTACACAGAAAAAATTGCCAGAAACCGTATTTATGGCCAACCAGTATGGTTCAGTGGTTGAGCATTGCCCTATAAACCAGGTCACAGTTTGATTCTCAGTCAGGGCACATCCCCAGGTTGCAGGCTTGATCCCCAGTAGGGGGCGTGCAGGAGACAGCTGATAAATGACGTTCTCATCATTGATATTTCTATCTCTCTGTCCCTCTCCCTTCCTCTCTGAAATCTATAAAATATATTAAAAACAAAACAAACAAAAACCCCCTATTTTCGGTACAACTGGTCAAAGTCTGAATCAGACCCATAAAGTAGTATGATAAGCCCTAGCTGGTTTGGCTCAGTGGATAGAGTGTTGGCCTGCAGACTGAAGGATACTGGGTTCGATTCCAGTCAAAGGCACATACCCAGGTTGCAGACTCGATCCCCAGGGTGTGCAGGAGGCAGCCAATCAGTGATTCTCTCCTATCATTGATGTTTCTCTCTCTCCCTTCCTCTCTGAAATCAATAAAAATACCTATTTTTTAAAAAGTATAATACCAATGTTAAATTTCCTGATTTTAATTGTCCTTGTTTATACAAGTGAACATCCTTATTTAGATATAGACACTGAAATATTTAGGGGTAAAGGGGCATCAAGCCTGCAACTTACCTTCAAATGGAAATAGTACCAACAGACCAAAATATTAACAAAATGTTGGTAAAGGGTTTATAGGTGTTCTCTGTACCAGTCTCACAACTTTTCTGAATATGAAATTATTTCAACGTAAAATAAGTAACAAACATGTCTCTTTTGTGAGTGTGGTTGCTACCATCCCCATGCCACTTACCCATCTGGCACTGGTACATGTTCCTTGGACTCTGGTTGTGATCGGAGAAAGGGATAAAGTTGGCGATCACACTCAGCAGGCTGTGAGGGAAGAGTTCCTGGTGGGTGGTCACTCCAGCAAAAACCTCATCCTCGAAGATGGCAATATTCATGAAGAGCTGGAGAGAAGGATGAATGCCAACACATTAACTCTTTCTCTGAGTTCAGTACTCAAAGACTTGAAAGGAACCTTCCCACCTGGTACAATGAACACTGAAGGGACCCACAGGAAGACTCAGTCAGAACAACCACTTGCCTTTCATACCTCATTATAAATCTACCCTAGACCAATTATGAAGAGGCATTTGAAGAAAGACATTTTTTGATTTTTATTTTTACTGATTTCAGAGAGGAAGGGAGAGTGTTGGGGACCAGAGGACATGGCAAAGCCCTGGACTCTACCCTATGTCGATCCTGGAAGGTTTTAAAGTCAAAGCTCAGGCTTAATTAGAGTTTGCAGCAAAGTGGAACTAGACAAGGCTTGACCGAGGCATGACCTCAGTGGCTAAAAGTGTAGTTGAGCTAGCATAACCTGATTGTCATAGTAACTGTAACCTGATTGCCATAGTAACTGTCAAACATAGATAGATCTAGACAAAGCTTGCCCAGTCTTGCCCAGCCTGTAATGATCTGCTACTTCCCTATGAACAGGCCAGGCCCTAACAGTGATCTATGAAGCATGACCAGCCACAGCTTAGCTATAAAGCAGTGTGTGTAAAGAATAAAGTTGCTGGTGCCTTGTGCCAGTCCTCCCAACCCCGTCTCATGGTCTCTTGTATTTCATCCCACGCCACCTCTACCTGTCGGACCCTCTCCAAGGTGCGGGTCACCGCAGATTGGCGCCCGAAACAGGGACCTGAAGGTGGGCTTCATGAGGACCCCAGAGTTGCCGGCAAAGTCAGAAGTCTCAGTGTTAAGTGAGTTTTCCTGGGGAAATTTGGTTCTTATTAATTGGGAGTAAAAATGGGGCAATCTGAGTCCAGAGAAAGGCAGCTTTATGCTCAGATGTTAAAGTCAATGTTAGTTAGTAGAGGAATGAAAGTCTCATCTGCTCAAGTAGAGAGGTTTTTAAAGTTTGTTCATGAGCAGTGTCCCTGGTTCCCTGAGGAGGGTACTGTCAGCCCGGAGACCTGGGAGCGAGTAGGGCAACGGCTTAAGGTCTTTCATGCTGGAAACCCGACCCATACTCAGTTGGATGCATTTTCCATCTGGGGTTTGGTAAGGGACAGCTTGGGGTCTGTGCCAGAGTCCATATGTCGCTCTCGGTCTCTGGATTCACTGACGGGGCCTTCTCATAAAAGACCTCAGCGGCCCAGGGAAGATAATGAGCAGTTCCCCACTCCTAAGGAAGATCATTTGTATGACTTCCCGGAGAAGGGTGATGAGGAAGAGACCTTCATAACAAAAGATTGTATTGAGCAGGTGAGAACAGTATTGGATGAGATTCAGAGAAAACTACGAAAGGGTAAAAGGAAGCCTGAGCATGAAAGAAAGGGGCCAACAGCTCCTCCTCAGCCCCCGCCACCTCCCCTCTTGGGGACGGCTCCGTCAGCTACTCGCTCCCCATTAGAAGAGGCTCTATTCAGGGCCCGGGAGCGAGGAGATGAGGACATAGAGGGCATTAACTTAGCCTTCCCTGTCCGGGAGGTGCCTGACCCTAACAATCCAGGTCAAACAGTTCGTGAACATATTCCATTTCCCCTAAAAACTTTAAAAGACCTAAAAGTGGCATGTGCGCAGTATGGAGCTACGGCTCCTTTTACTGTTAGTATATTAGAAAGTTTAGTTGACCAAGCCACTACTCCTAATGACTGGAGAACTTTAGCCAGAGCTTGTCTCTCTGGAGGAGATTATTTACTATGGAAATCAGAATTTCAAGAACATGCTCGAGAACAGGCTTGTAGAAACCATCGATCGGGCCAGAATCCTCAGCAGAATTGGGGTTTAGAAATGTTACTGGGAGAAGGTAATTTTGCAGGAACTGATGTGCAGATACGCTACCCAGCTGAGGTTTATATTCAAATAAATTCTTGTGTTTTAAAGGCATGGAAAAAACTCCCTTCGGGGAGAAGGACAGAGGAACTCTCTAAGATTGTGCAGAGACCTGATAAGAGATATCAAGATTTTGTTTCTAGATTATTTCAAGCAGTCGGCAGAGTTGTTGCTGATGGAGAAGCAGGAACTCTGCTAGTTAAGCAGCTTGCTTTTGAAAATGCTAATACAGCCTGTCAGACTATTCTTAGGCCTTATTACAGAAAGGGAACCCTTGAGGACTATATACGCCTTTGCGCTGATGTTGGTTCCTCTTATTTGCAAGGAGTTGCACTTGCGGCTACTCTCAAGGAAACAACTATAGAGGGCATCGTCAGGCAAACTAGTAGCCAAGGGATGACTTGTTTTGGCTGTGGACAGAAGGGACATATGAAAAAGGATTGTCGGAAAAAGGGGCAGAGTAATAATAATGGAAACAACAAAAAATCCCCAGGGCTTTGCCCAAAGTGCAAGAGGGGAAAACATTGGGCTAATGAATGTAGATCGAAAACTGATAAGGATGGAAATCCATTGCAGGGAAACTTCAAAAGGGGGCAAGCCCCAGCCCTGCAGACAATAGGGGCAGTTTCCATGCTGCAGCAAGGCCGACAGCCGTTGACCGATCAGGAGATCATGCAGATGAATCAAAGGTCCAGATCAAAGACCTACGACGGGCCACTGAGGGAAGCGCAGGATTGGATTTAAGCTCTACTAAATTTGTAATTCTCACCCCTGAACTCGCCCCGCAGGCTATTCCTACTGGTGTATTTGGCCCTCTACCAGAAGGAACTGTGGGAATTTTATTAGGGCGCAGTTCTTTAACCATGAAAGGTCTCCAAGTACTGCCAGGGGTGATAGACAATGATTATCAGGGAGAAATTAAAGTGATGTGTTCTGCGCCAAAAAATATTATTACTATTCAGCCCAAAGATAGAATAGCTCAATTAGTCTTGCTGCCCTTGGTAAAAGTAG
Organism: Myotis daubentonii; assembly: GCF_963259705.1. NCBI lineage: Eukaryota > Metazoa > Chordata > Mammalia > Chiroptera > Vespertilionidae > Myotis > Myotis daubentonii. Next base: position 24,040,829 of record NC_081851.1, on the reverse strand, counting down.
GTAGAGCATTACAACCAAAAAGAGGAACTGGAAGTTTCGGTTCTTCCGATGCCGCTTACTGGGTACAGTCTATTTCTCATGATCGTCCCTTGAAAACCTTGACTCTGAATGGAAAAGCTTTTCGAGGCATTCTAGACACAGGAGCAGATGTCTCAGTGATCAGCCTGGATTATTGGCCTAAGAATTGGCCAGTCACTGTGGCGGTCACAGAATTACAGGGTATAGGGCAAACAAATAGTCCTTTGAGAAGTACCTTGCCACTTAAATGGAGAGATGATGAAGGGCATTCAGGAGAAATTCAACCATATGTTCTTCCAAAGATTCCTGCGAATCTTTGGGGTCGAGACATCCTGCAACAGATGGGGATGATGACGTTCACCCAAGATCAATTGCCTTTTTTGTAGGGGCTGCTCTCTTTCCTGCATCCAAGACAGCAGATCCAATAGAATGGTTAAATAACAATCCTGTCTGGATAGAGCAGTGGCCCCTTACCAAGGAAAAGATACAGGCTGCAAATGAGTTGGTGCAGGAACAACTCCAATTAGGTCATATTGAGCCTTCTAACAGCCCTTGGAATAGTCCAATTTTTGTTATAAAAAAGAAGTCAGGAAAATGGAGGTTATTACAAGATTTGAGAGGGGTCAATAAGACCATGCAGGTGATGGGTCCTTTACAGCCTGGATTGCCGTCGCCTGTGGCAATTCCTCGTGATTATTGCTTATTAATTATTGATCTCAAAGATTGCTTTTATACTATTCCACTAGCTCCACAAGATTGCCAACGTTTTGCTTTCTCTGTTCCATCTATTAATTTGACAGAGCCTATGAAGAGATACCATTGGAAAGTCTTGCCACAGGGCATGGCTAATAGTCCTACCTTATGTCAAAAATTTGTAGCGAAAGGATTAGCTGAGACCAGAAAAAACTTCCCAGAAGCTTATATAATACAGTACATGGATGACATTTTGTTTGCAGCCTCTAGTCCTGAGTTATTAGCTAAAGTATTCAAGCATGCTCAGCAAGGGCTTGACAATCAAGGCCTTAAAACAGCAGAAGAAAAGATTCAGTCTAAATCATCCTACCAATATCTAGGACAAATAATTGATGGCCAGAAAATCAGAAGACAAAAAACTTCAATTAGGACAGAGCATTTACAGACTTTAAATGATTGGCAAAAACTCCTAGGAGATATTAACTGGATCCGACCTTCTTTAAGATTAACAACAGGAGAAATTAAACCTCTCTTTGAGATTCTGAAAGGGGATCCAGATCCAACTTCTCCTCGGGAATTAACTCCTGAGGCAAAGGCTGTTCTGCAGTGAGTAGAGGACATGATTGCCACTCAATTTCTTGACAGAATAGATTATAACAAGACTTGGAGTTATTTAATTCTCTCTACTCCCTTCTTACCAACAGGCCTTTTTTGGCAAAATGGCCCCCTTGAATGGCTCCATTTGCCTTCCACACGCAAGCGGGTAATTACTACCTATTATGAGGCTGTTGCCACCCTGATACGTATGGGCAGGCAAAGGTCCAAGCAGCTCTTTGGAGTAGAGCCAGCACTTATAGTGCTGCCCTACAAGGCAGACCAGATTGCGTGGCTTTACCAAACATCAGAAGAATGGGGACTTTCCTTAGCAGAATTTTCGGGGCAATTAGGACATCATTATCCTGCTTCTAAGTTATTGGACTTTTGGACTAAGAATCCAATTGTTTTTGAGTCCATAGTCAAATCTTCCCCTATAAAAGGGGTTCCCACAGTCTTTACGGATGGATCCAATAATGGAAAAGCTGTTTATGTTCTAAATAACCAACCTGTTGTCTTTCAGACCAATTTTAGATCAGCTCAACGAACTGAACTCGCAGCAGTCAATGCAGCTTTCCTTGTTTTACCTGATACTGGCTTTAATCTGTTTACTGACAGTCGCTACGTGGCTGCAGTAGTACCTCGCTTGGAAACAGCTGTCCTTCATGCAGGAGATCATTCAGAAGTAATAGAACTTTTGTTATCTATCCAGGACTTAATTAGGAAAAGGAGATATCCTTGTTTTATAGGTCACATTAGAGCTCATTCTGGCCTTCCTGGTCCATTAGCTGAAGGTAATGATAAGGCTGATGAAGCCATCAGACAGGTATTAGGAGCTTTTGAGGAAGCACAAGCTTCCCACAGATATTTCCACCAAAATAGTCTAGCATTAAGAAAACAATTTGGTCTTAAGAGAGAGCAAGCCAGACAAATAGTCAGTGTACTACCTGTGGGGACATTAACCATGTCCCACGGTCTGAAGGGGTCAACCCACGAGGGTTGCAACCTGGACACATGTGGCAGATGGACGTCACCCATTATCAACCATTTGGAACCTTGCGGTATGTTCATGTTATTGTAGATTTATATTCAGGATTTCTTTTCGCAAGGTTACAGACGGGAGAAGCGACCAAGCATGTTGTTGCTGTCTGTCTAGCTGCTTTTGTAGTTTTAGGTGTACCCAAGATTTTAAAAACAGACAATGGACCAGCTTACACCAGTAAAGGATTTCAACAATTCTGTTTATAGTACAAGATCACTCATTTGACAGGAATTCCTTACAACCCCCAAGGTCAAGGAATAGTAGAAAGAGCACACAGAACTCTAAAAGCTCAATTTGAAAAAACAAAAAAGGGGGAGCCAGGGGGTGTCCTGTTAACTCCCCATAACATCCTGTCACACTCTCTTTACACTTAATTTTTTAAATTTGGACAAGCAGCATAGATCTGCAGCTGAGCGTCACTGGGGCAGTGGCGAGACTCCGCCCGGGGCCTGGTACGGTGGAAAGACCCGGCTACCCTGCAGTGGAGGGGACCCGATCCGGTTTTGATTTGGGCCTGGGGGAGTGTTCGTGTTTTTCCTAGGGATGAATCCGCCCCACGATGGCTTCCCGCCCGGCTTGTCCGACAGGTGGACACTGAGTCCACCAGCCTCACATCCAAGGATGCCAACACCCCCGGACGTCGAGGTGGAGTCACTTGCCGGGGGAGTCAGGAATCTCAGCCTGCACCGCCATCGTATGAGGCGCCGCCACCCTACGACCCGGGGAACTCGCCGAGCCGCCCTGATGACATGGGGGCAGGTGAAGAGATTGACCACGGAAGCCCTCCAGATGGTGGACGACAAGGGGCTGATGAAGACCCCTGATCATGTGTTCCTCCTCCTTACCTTTTGCTTATTGGTATTATTCATATTAACCCATTGGGGTCTATTGTGCATGGGGATCAAGGGTTTGAGATCACCTGTTCAAGTTGTAACCTTACTAACTGTATCTCCACTGAGGTGGGACCATTTGATGTTATGCTCTTGCACCAACCTGCCTTTGTAATGATACCTGTGAATGTGACTGGGAAGTGGTATCAGCATACAGGGTTGGAAGTTCTGAAGCAGTTGCATGGACTTTTAGACAGGCCTAAGAGATTTATTGGTATGTTGATTGCGGGGATAGTTGCCTTGGTGGCAACAGTAGCTACGGCCACCACTACAGCTATTGCCCTAACGCAGGAAGTCCATACAGCTCAGTATGTGGATCAATTGGCTAAAAATATTAGCGTTGCGCTGGGAGCACAGGAGGAAATTGATAGGAAGCTTGAGCAGCATCTTGATGTCCTAGAACAGATCATTCTCCTTCTGGGTGATCAGTTAGAAGCCCTGAAGATCAGGTCTAGCCTTTCCATGTTAGACCGTGAACGTGATTATAATGACTGCCAAAACTCCCTCCCTGCGGGGACAGCATAACGCCAGAGGGATGCTTGCCTACTCCCCATAGAAGGAGAAAGGCATGGGCACCGACCTGGGTGCACGGCAAAGCACTGCAAGGGAAGGTCACAAAAAATTTCTTTGACCTCCTCTGGATTTCCCTGTGAGCACACCTGGTTTGCATAGAGGTTGGTATCCATACATAACTATCGGCTCTGCCTCTCCTCCCCAAAAGATACCAAGAGCCATTGGCGGTGGGATCTCACAATCCCACGGGAGGAACCAGGTCCCTACTCCCCCAGTCGGTTAAAGCCCGCCCCTAATTAAAGAAAAGGGAAAAAAATCTTGGGAGCAATGGCATAAACAATTCCATCTTAGAACTAAAGTGCTGCAATGACAATTGGCGTGATATTATTCTTTGTTTCTTGCCAGTCGGCATCCGAATCCTCGGAGCCAGCTTGCGAGCTATCCAGACCTCCATCCATGAGCTACGACTAAAAAACAAAGAAGGGGGAGATGTTGGGGACCAGAGGACATGGCAAAGCCCTGGACTCTACCCTATGTCGATCCTGGAAGGTTTTAAGGTCAAAGCTCAGGAAAGGTTTAAGGCTTAATTAGAGTTTGCAGCAAAGTGGAACTAGACAAGGCTTGACCGAGGCATGACCTCAGTCGCTAAAAGTGTAGTTGAGCTAGCATAACCTGATTGTCATAGTAACTGTAACCTGATTGCCATAGTAACTGTCAAACATAGATAGATCTAGACAAAGCTTGCCCAGTCTTGCCCAGCCTGTAATGATTTGCTACTTCCCTATGAACAGGCCAGGCCCTAACAGTGATCTATGAAGCATGACCAGCCACAGCTTAGCTATAAAGCAGTGTGTGTAAAGAATAAAGTTGCTGGTGCCTTGTGCCAGTCCTCCCAACCCCGTCTCATGGTCTCTTGTATTTCATCCCACGCCACCTCTACCTGTCGGACCCTCTCCAAGGTGCGGGTCACCACAGGAGAGAGAGAGAGAGAAACATCAATGATGAGCGAGAATCACTGATCTGCTGCCTCCTGTACGCCCCCTACTGGGGATTGAGCCTGCAACCCAGGCACGTGCCCTTGACCAGAATCAAACCTGGGACCTTTCAGTCCACGGGCTGGTGCTCCATCCACAGAGCCAAACCAGCGAAGTAAAGAAAGACATTTTTAAAGTAGTATAAAGCGCAGAGCTTTGCAACTGCAAAGATGCAGGGAAAGACTGTGCATGAGGGAATGGTCCAGCCTCAGCATCCGAAGGAGCTTGGGATGCAGGTGACGAGACACCAGCCTTCCCAGGCTCAATGGTGGGCGGAGTGAGGGGACACATGAAAACTGCTTCCCGAGGAAGCAGAAGTAGTTCTGGCTTTCTTTCAAGTGCCAAATTGTTATTAAACAGTAACACTTAAAGAAAGCAACAGTTGCCCTAGCCAGTTTTGCTCAGTGGTTAGAGTGTTGAGCACAGGCCTGTGGACTGAAGGGTCACAGGTTTGATTCTGGTCAAGGGCATGTATCTGGGTTGCAGGTTCAATACCTGGCCCCAGTCAGGGCCCATGTGTGAGGCAACCAATCGATGTATCTCTCTCACATCAATGTTTCTCTCTCTGTCTCTCCCCTTCCCTTCAACTCTCTCTAAAAACGAATGGAAAAAATATCCTCGGGTGAGGATTAACAAAAAAAATAATAATAATTAACAGCTGAAGTCTGTGGAAGTTGTATATGACACAATCACATATACCCACCACACACAGTCCACATACCTGCTCCATAGTTCCAATCAGCTCTTCTTTGCCCAATTCCAAGTTTCGCACAGGCCGCACCAGCCTACAAGGAGTGGTGAAAAGGTACAGTCCTGGGTACAGACTTGGTTTTCCTGTCATGGGGACAAGGGCCACCTCCATCCAGGGAGGGATCCTTTTTTCTCTCAACACCTGTTTTCAACAAAAAAGAAAGTTCAAACCAGAATGACTAATATGTTTTACATCTACCCTGACACCCGGGAAGCAGGCAGAATGGGGGAGGAGGTCAAATATGAAAAGTAGATCTTAAGAATTTACGTTCGTTATGCAGGTAACAAACATAGTGCCCTGCCAGTCTCATCTTCTCAGAGAATACCATTCACCCCACACCCCGAGTTGGCAAAAGCTCTACTTTCTTGGGAACTCAGCCTCACTATCAGGCAAAGGTAACTGTGGGAAAGGTAACTCAAGAATGTGCATGTAGACAGAAGCTCTCCCACTGCAGACACAGTGGACTCTCATAGCCAGTTAGCCTGGAGGTCAAATCACCCCCGGTATTGCCGACAACAATCAAGATTTAACTACAACAAGACTGCACACAAAGACCACTAAGGGGTGCACCAAGAAAGCATAAAAAATGCGGAGACAAAGAAACAGGACAAAACTGTCAATGGAGGATATTGAGTTCAGAACCACACTTTTAAGGTCTCTTAAGAACTGTCTAGAAGCCGCCGATAAATGTAATGAGATCCTCAAGAAATCTAATGAGACCCTCGATGTTATGATAAAGAACCAACTAGAAATTAAGCATACACGGACTGAAATAACGAATACTATACAGATTCCCAACAGCAGACCAGAGGAGCGCAAGAATCAAGGCAAAGATTTGAAATGTGAAGAAGCAAAAAACACCCAACCGGAGGGGCAGAATGAAAAAAGAATCCGAAAATACAAAGATAGTGTAAGGAGCCTCTGGGACAGCTTCAAGCGTACCAACATCAGAATTATAGGGGTGCCAGAAGAAGAGAGAGAGCAAGATATTGAAAACCTATTTGAAGAAATAATGACAGAAAACTTCCCCCACCTGGTGAAAGAAATAGACATACAGGTCCAGGAAGCACAGAGAACCCCAAACAAAAGGAATCCAAAGAGGACCACACCAAGACACATCATCATTAAAATGCCAAGAGCAAAAGACAAAGAGAGAATCTTAAAAGCAGCGAGAGAAAGAAACTCAGTTACCTACAAGGGAATACCCATACGACTGTCAGCTGATTTCTCAACAGAAACCTTGCAGGCCAGAAGGGAATGGCAAGAAATATTCAAAGTGATGAATAGCAAGAACCTACAACCAAGATTACTTTATCCAGCAAAGCTATCATTCAGAACTGAAGGTCAGATAAAGAGCTTCACAGATAAGGAAAAGCTAAAGGAGTTCATCACCACCAAACCAGCATTATATGAAATGCTGAAAGGTATCCTTTAAGATGAGGAAGAAGAAGAAAAAGGTAATACAAATTATGAACAAACATGCATCTATCAACAAGTGAATCTAAGAATCAAGTGAATAAATAATCTGGTGATCATAATAGAATCAGGGACATAGAAAGGGAATGGACTGACTATTCTTCGGGGGGGAAAGGGGTGTGGGAGATGCGGGAAGAGACTGGACAAAAATCGTGCACCTATGGATGAGGACAGTGGGTGGGGAGTGAGGGCGGAGGGTGGGGCGGGAACTGGGAGGAGGGGAGTTATGGGGGGGAAAAAGAGGAACAAATGTAATAATCTGAACAATAAAGATTTAATTAAAAAAAAAAAAATTTGGCTCTCAAAAAAAAACCAAAAAAACAGAATGTGCATGTAGACATACTAAACAAAATTCTGTTTTCTGATGTCTAAATTAGAGAGTACTGGTTTGGTTTTGTTTTAACCCTCACCAAAGGATATTTTTCCCATTGATTTTTAGAGAGAGGAGAAGGGAGGGAGGAAGGAGAGAGAGAAACATCGACCAGTTGCTTCCTTCATGCACCCCAACTGGGGCCAGGGACCAAACCTGCAACCAAGGCACCAGCTTTTGACCAAGAATTGAACCCTGACCCCTCGGTCTGTGGGTCAACGCCCCAACCACTGAACCAAACCGGCCAGGGCTTGTTTTATTTTAAAACGTATTTAGGGAGAACCAAGATGGCGGCATAGGTTAACGCTGGAGTTGCTGCCTTGAACAACTACTTCAAAAGTGAAACTAAAAGACGGAACGGACATCACCCAGAACCACAGGAACGCTGGCTGAGTGGAAGTCCTACAACTAGGAGGAAAGAGAAACGCATACGGACACTCAGAGGAGGCGCAGTGCTGAAGTCAAATTCTGAGGTGCGGAGTGCGCGGAGTGGGCTGGCGGCGGAGGGTGTGGTTGGTGTTTTCAATCGGGAGGGAGTCGCAGACTCTGAGCTCCAGACACGGGCGAGTCTTTAGGGACCCAGACTCAAACGGGAGAAGTGGGACTGTCTGGCTTCTGTCAGAGCGAGTGCAGCTTTCTCTCCGAGGTTTGCAGCGGTCGCTGGGACTCAGAGAGACAGAGCCCCTGGGGACAGGACTGAGAGCCGCCATAACTGCTCTCTCCGGCCCGCCCTGTTGATCCCGTGAGACCCACCCGCCCCGCCCAAGCCCTGCACAAAGGCATTTGCCGGATAGCCTCAGGCAAAGGCTAGATTAGCACCTCCCTAGAGGACAGAAGTTCTCTCACTGCAGACACAGCTAATTTTCACAGCCACTTGGCCTGGAGGTCAAACCCTCCCTGGTATTAGCTACAACAATCAAGGCTTAACTACAAGACTGCGCACAAAGACCACTAGGGGGTGCACCAAGAAAGCATAACAAAATGCGGAGACAAAGAAACAGGACAAAATTGTCAATGGAAGATATCGAGTTCAGAACCACACTTTTAAGGTCTCTCAAGAACTGTTTAGAAGCCGCCGATAAACTTAATGAGATCTACAAGAAAACTAATGAGACCCTCGATGTTATGTTGGGGAACCAACTAGAAATTAAGCATACATGGACTGAAATAACGAATATTATACAGACTCCCGACAGCAGACCAGAGGAGCGCAAGAATCAAGTCAATGATTTGAAATGCGAGGAAGCAAAAAACACCCAACCGGAGGGGCAGAATGAAAAAAGAATCCGAAAATACAAAGATAGTGTAAGGAGCCTCTGGGACAGCTTCAAGCGTACCAACATCAGAATTATAGGGGTGCCAGAAGATGAGAGAGAGCAAGATATTGAAAACCTATTTGAAGAAATAATGACAGAAAACTTCCCCCACCTGGTGAAAGAAATGGACTTACAGGTCCAAGAAGCGCGGAGAACCCCAAACAAAAGGAATCCAAAGAGGACCACACCAAGACACATCATCATTAAAATGCCAAGAGCAAAAGGCAAAGAGAGAATCTTAAAAGCAGCAAGAGAAAGAAACTCAGTTACCTACAAGGGAATACCCATACGACTGTCAGCTGATTTCTCAACAGAAACCTTGCAGGCCAGAAGGGAGTGGCAAGAAATATTCAAAGTGATGAATACCAAGAACCTACAACCAAGATTACTTTATCCAGCAAAGCTATCATTCAGAACTGAAGGTCAGATAAAGAGCTTCACAGATAAGGAAAAGCTAAAGGAGTTCATCACCACCAAACCAGGATTATATGAAATGCTGAAAGGTATCCTTTAAGATGAGGAAGAAGAGGAAAAAGGTAAAGATACAAATTATGAACAACAAACATGCATCTATCAACAAGTGAATCTAAGAATCAAGTGAATAAATAATCTGATGAACAGAATGAACTGGTGATTATAATAGAATCAGGGACATAGACAGGGAATGGACTGACTATTCTTGGGGGGGAAAGGGGTGTGGGAGATTCGGGAAGAGACTGGACAAAAATCGTGCACCTATGGATGAGGACAGTGGGTGGGGAGTGAGGGCGGAGGGTGGGGCGGGAACTGGGAGGAGGGGAGTTATGGGGGGGAAAAAAGAGGAACAAATGTAATAATCTGAACAATAAAGATTTAATTAAAAAAAAAAATAAAATAAAACGTATTTAATGAAAAGGCCCTTCTACCTGAGAATTAAGAAGCAAAACAATGCCAAAACCGGTTTGGCTCAGTGGATAGAGCATCGGCCTGCGGACTGAAAGGTCCCAGGTTCGATTCCGGTCAAGGGCATGTACCTGGGTTGCAGGCATATCCCCAGTAGGAGATGTGCAGGAGGCAGCTGATCGATGTTTCTCGCTCATCGATGTTTCTAACTCTCTATCTCTCTCCCTTCCTCTCTGTAAAAAATCAATAAAATATATTTAAAAAAAAAAAAAAAAAGAAGCAAAACAAAAACAACAAACTTCTATTAATTAACTCCTGGGTGAAAGGAAAAATACAAACCAAAATTACAGGAAATTTGAAAACATGTAACAAGACCTATGTATCAGAATTTGTGGGGATTCACAAACACATTACCAATAAAAAATGAAAGAATGAACAAAAACGAATTAAATTCATAAATCAAAAGTTAAGAAACCTCAACAGAGTTAGAAAGCTTAAAGACTGATTTGCACATTAGAAATAAAGGTGTCTAGCCCTGGCCAGTGGTGCTCAGTGGTTAGAGTGTTGGCCAGAGCACCAAAGGGTGCCGGGTCTGATTCCAGATCAAAGGCATGTACCTGGGTTGAGGCTTTGCTCTCTGCCCCTGGTCAGGGCATGTGTGGGAAGCAACCAGTCCATGTATCTCTCTCACATCAATGTTTCTCTCTCTCTCTCTCTCTCCTCCTCCCACCTTCCCTCCCATTTTCTCTGAAAAGCAATGGAAAAAATATCCTTAGGTGAGGATTAAAAAAAACAAAGAAATAAAGATGTCAAGAAAGCACCCTCAAAGCAAGTACCATAACCAAATGATCTCACGGGAATTCTCGCAGACCTGCCACCAGGTGGCCCAATGTTCCCACACTGCTCAAGAGCATTCTTTACAAATGTTGATTTTAAAAACCTTAATAAATTATTGACATTTGAGAAAGTATCAGTACTTCCTAAATAGAGAAAATAACACAGACAATAGGGTGGTGAATGCCTGGGGGGAATGGGGACAGGCTAGCAGGGGTCAATGGGGGGAAAAGGAGGATATGTAATACTTTCAACAATAAAGATTAAAAAAAAATAACACAACATGACCAAGGGGGATTTATTCCAGGAATTTAAGACTCATTATTCGTTGCTATTATTAGAGAATGATCGTTGTTAGGGAATAAATTAATATAATACACCTAATCTGTCTAAGGGGAAAAAATCTTATAATTTTTCCTTCAAAGATGCCAAAAATTAAACAGAATCCCATATGATCCAGCAATTCCACTTCCAGGTATACACTCAAAAGAACTGAAAGCAGATTCAAACAGAAAGTTGCACATCCATGTTCACAGCAGCATGAGTCACATAAGCCAAAAGGGGGAAGCGACCCAAGTGCCCATCGATGGGTGATGGACAAGCACAATGCGGCCTATGTGGTTACCAGGAGCTGGGAAAGGGCAGATGGCAAGGCACTGCTGAATGGGCACAGAGTTTCAGTTTTGGACCATGCAAAAGTTTGGAGGATGGATAGGGTGATGGTTGCACAACAATATGAATGTACTCAATGCCAGGAAAAAAGGTTAAATTTTACGTATATTTATAAAAACAACACAAAACCAACCCTACAGGGACCAAATCTGATACAATCTATCTATTTAAAAGCCTAAGCAACCGAAAAACCGAATGATTGGTCGCTATGACGCACACTGATCACCAGGGGGGCAGATGCTCAACACAGTGGGAGTGCTACTCAGCTGATGAAGGGACGCTGGTGAGCACAGCTGCAGTGGTGTTGCAGTGGCGTGAGCCTCTCCTGTCTCCGCAGCAGCACTACTGAGCAGTGGCGGGCAGGCGCAGCGGGGCCAGGATGAGTGGGAGTGGTGCGGTGCCCGGCCCCAGCTGCTTCGGCCCATGTGAGAGGGCGCAGGCCAGGCTGAAGGACCCCACCGGTGCACAAATCTGTGCACCGGGCCTCTAGTATGAACATAAAAATAAATAATAGTAACACAATATTCACAAAATAAAACAAGTATCTATAAATCTGATGTAAATAAATGAATAAATGGAAGAGAAAGGAAAGCTTTCCCTTACAGAATGGCAACTAACAAACAGAACAGAGGATAGGGTTAGAAAACAACCACTTGGCAACCATAACAGTAATAATTAACACAGCAAAGACTCATCAATGGAATAGTAATAATTCTGCAGAGAATAGAATACAAACTGGGTGAAAATTTGATGAGGAAAAGGGCTTCCAAATATTTCTCCACAAATTACTCATGAGAGAAATCTGTAACAGTACGGTAGATTAACTTAAAAAATACAGTTGTGAAGTGATCAACATTAACATCACTGGTCATGGGACAAGCCAACATCACATGCCTCCTGAAAATGGTATTGTGAATCTTGCCATGAGGAAGTGCCACATGACCATAATTAAGGGTCAGTCTACACAATAGCTGGCCTTTACTCTTTTTTTAAGTTTATATTTTATTGTTGACAGTATTACAGATGCCCCCTACCCCCCTGCCTCCCCCAGCATCTGCTCCACTCCAGCTATCATCACACTATTGTCTGTGCCCATGGGCTATGCATGTAAGTTCTTTGGTTAACCTCTTCCTGTCCCTCCTTCCCACCCGGGTCTGTCAGTCTGTTCCATGCGTCCATGCCTCTGGACCCATTCTGTTCACTAGATTCCACATATAAGTGATATCATGTGATATTTGTCTTTCTCTGACTGCTGGCCTGAACTCTTTAAAAAAGTCAAGACATGAAAGGCTAGGAACTATTCCAGAATAAAAAAGAACAGAGACATGACAACTACATGTAACACATGATTCTGGAGTGGGTCCCAGACCAGGAAGAAAAAATAGCTATAAAGGCCATTACTGAGGCAACTGCTGTAATCTGAGTGTCAGCTGTGGATTCTAGCAAACTGACCCTCCCTGAATTTGGTAAGTGTACTATGGCTATTAAAGAGAAAAAGTTAGAAAAAATACACTGAAATTTTTATGGAAATGGAGACATGTCTGCATGCCACCCTCAAATGGTTCAGAAGAAAAAATATATACATCTATACTAATAAAAGGGTAATATGCTAATTAGACCGGGTTGACCAGCCATCTTCTGGACATTCGACTTCCTTCCGGACAAAGCCATGGTGGTCGGAGCTGAGGCAGAGGCAGTTAGGGGTGATCAGACCGCAGGGGAGGGCAGTGGGGGCGAGATCAGGCCAGCAGAGGGTTAGGGGCAATCAGGCCGGCAGGGGAGGGCAGTTGGGGGTGATCAAGGCAGGCAGGCAGGAGAGCTGTGAGAGGGATGTCCCCGATTGGAGAGGGTGCAGGCTGGGCTGAGGGACTCCCCCCGCCCCCTCACCGCACGAATTTCGTGCACCGGGCCACTAGTATATTTATAAAGAGCACACAAATGATAATTGGTGGATGTGGTTAATGGGCATACGGGAGTTCTCTGTGCCAAGACTCTTGTTAGGAGGAAATGCCAAAGAATGTCCTTCTCCTTGATCTTTTAATAATATATTTTCAAGACCCAGACAGCAACAGGATATGTATGACTTACATATCTTGCATATCCTTAACATTACTTGAAATATAAAGTTCATATTTTGATGTCCCCTACATGCCACTAGAATTTACAAAGAAAAGTTAAAATCTGTTAGTTAGCAGACTAGGGCTTCAGTGAAACTACTACTAAAAAAAAAAAAAAAAGTGTATGGGTGAAATATCTGTCACTGACCCCAACCTCTAGGGCTATGAGGTCAGTACCAGGGGATGTCAGGTACTCTCAAAATGAGCTCTGACCCCCAGGCCCATGAGTGCTCTAGACTGCCTGGGACTACCTCATCAACTAGAAAAGGACCAAAACCTAAGATGCAGGGATAGAGCAATTCACAAAGACTCACGGTCACCTTAAAATGCCGGAGAGAAGCTGCAACACTAGCAGCAAGCTCCTTATCCACCCAGCCAACCATGACACCGTCCAGCAGGACAGGGTAGCACTCAGCGTAAGGTCGGTGAGGCGTTCCATCAACTGGAGTAACCCCTGTGGAAGGAAGAGACAGGGTCATCACATCAGGATGCCTTTCCAACTTAGAAATTCCCTCCAGATAGGTCTGCAGCTGTACCATCATTTAGATAGCTAGTTATCTTATCTCTAAACCAGAATGTTTTTCACTTAAGTTTCCAAATCATTTCAGCAAGGACACACAAGAACTAGTGACCTGGCCTGTGGGGAGAGCAGCAGGGACAGGAGTGCAAGGAGGCTTTCACTGTGCACCTTTTCTATGTTCATTTCTGAGGGTTGTAAATATAACTTTCCCCCCAAATCTAATTACACTTGATCACCATTATTCAGATTCCCTATCTGCAAATTTGCTAAGATTGTAATTCCAGTATCAACAACTAGAGGTGCTTTGGGGGCCACTCGGTGAAAAATCTGCATCACCTGCGCACAGGCTCCCAGCTATGGTCACACGTGTCTTCCTGTCTCAGCTCAGACTGTCAACAAGCGTCCTCTGGGCCACGTGGTTGCAACTTGTGCCTTCTGTTGGCGGTTTCACTGTTTAATCGGCCCCTGAACGCAGAGCTGGCCACTGTGGCTGAGCACAGGCTGTGTAAGCCTCAGGAAGAGTGTGTGTTAGCGAAGCTTAGTGCTGCTGGCAGAGACCCCGATGTTAGTGAATCACAACGTTAAATGAGGTGCCCCTGGGAGCAATGCCTCTTCCCTAAATTCGGGGTTAGTTGTGACTTTGTAAAACAGAATACCACAAACATCAAGAACCAACTGGAATTAAGTAAAAAAGAACACTCTTCCACAATCCGTAATCCACCTGCTGAAGACAGGAAGTGTTTTACCAAGTTCACAGGTTGCCCGCTTGGTGTCAGGCATTTTCCATTCTGTCTCCCCCAGGACCAGAGCCCTTCCCATCTCTTCTGCTTGGGATACACTCTCCACCGCTCCACAGTTTTTCCTTCTTTCTACGCTTTCCTGCACTCTGACATTTTAATCACTGGTGGCGAACAACATCATTTTTCCCTCGTGGACAGAGGACCTGCAGCACTTTACCCTGGGTATGACCTCTGAATCTCGAGTAATTCTGAATTAGTTGGACTCCCTTCTGAAAGGCCACGATCTAACTGGCAGAATACTTTTAAGCGGAAATTTCCTGGCTCTTGACTCGATGCCTTTCTGGTTGTTTGCAATGCCTACCACCTGAATCCTATGAACTGGAAGTTTTAGATTGTAAATACGAATTCCAGTGGAGACCCCACTCAGACCAGCAAAGACACAGAAAACTCTGTCTCCAGATCCCAAGAGTGAAGAATGCCCAAAGAAAGGGCATCATACGTGTGAAGGTGAACCCGAACCCAGCACCACACCCAAAGAACAGCACTCAAGACAGCCTTCCAGCAAAAGCAGAGACAGCCGCCAGGCTCCCAGGAATAGGGCTGTGGATGTGAGGACCTCCAGGTACAGAGTGGACAACCTCCTTTTTAACTGTCTTCCTGCAAAGTGACACTGCTTCCAGCTTAAAGCAGTGGCCGACCCAACAGGTGCAGGGAGAATGACCCAAAGGTTACCTCCCATATTAAATGCTGCTTGAAACCAGCCCAATTCCTGCACAGATGAGTAAAATCGATTCCTGCAGAGAAGGCAACATAACTGTGATAACGCACACACAACGAGAATGTTACCCTGTCACATACCCAGGTTGCAGAGCAGAGCTGGAATAGATGCTGTGTATACAAACTGCGTGACCACCTCGCATATGGCAGTTAAGTGGTTCATCAGGCCGCAGGGCTCCCCATCAGGAGTGTGCACGGGACAAAGGAAACCCCAAGACTCCGGCAGCAGCCTGCGCACTGTGGTGGTCCTCATCTTGGCAAAGTCAGCCCCTCTGTGCACACAGCGGAAATGGGAGAGATAGCGGATGAAGTTCAGCTTATCAGCCACGACACAAAGTCCAGAATTTTGCAGGAAGCCAAGACCTTAATAAAACAAAAGTCATTCAAAAATGGGCTCAACTTAAAAAAAAAAAAAAGTATATTGTTATCTGACGCTCTGATGAAAAGCCTCAGAGCACACTGTAAGTCATGGAGTGGGTGATTACAAAGTTCACTAGCTCAGATGAGCAGGGATACTGTACAAAAAGTAGTAAAAATCTCCAGATTTCACAAACTGTATCAGCCTTGACTGGTTACCTATCTCCTCCACATCCTCCACATCCTCCACTGTGGGGAAACCGTAAACAGAAAACAAAATAGCAAGTAATTAAATGGGATTCATCAGATAGGCTAACACACAAGCAGTTGTCAGTTCTAAAAAAATCTGTATCCGTAGTAGCATCTATTTCAAAACTGCAGATTTCTGGGCCCTCAATTGCCACAGTTGAGTTTTCTAAGTCATTCTGATGCAAGTGGTTTAGGGCTGAGCCCACACAAGAACCCTCTCGGACCACCTGTCCATGTGACCTCCTCAGACATCTTTAGTTTAGACAGAACTCTGAGCTGTCTTTAGTTTTCTAGGAGGAACAGGAAAATGTGATCATCAGAATTGGATTTAAACCATTCAGCACCTTGTCAAAAGCCCTTCAGACTGATATATACTTGTCAAAACTTATAACGTGAAATGTCTTTAGTGAAAGGGAAAAGTTCACTTTTAAATAGAACCTCTCTTACTGATATACACCTCCATTAAGCAAATAATTTGAAAACCACAACTAAAATGAAGACTATCTATTTTTTTGAAGCCTATCTATTTAATTTCACCTGTTTTGGAACGCAGATTCCCAGTAGCAAGAAGATACTCAAATGGTTTTGTAAGGTCTATTCCCAGACTTAAAATCTTCATCAAATTTTCACTGTTTATAGACATATTGGTCTTCTGAGCCTTCTTGTCCATACCTATTTTAACAGATACTAACCACGCTTCCATTTTTTCCTGAAATGAATAAATTACATGTTTACTTGAAAGGCTATATTGAAATTACCAATAACAGAAAACTTCTGCCTGATATTCATTTTTATCAGGGCAATTCTAGGCTGCTGAAAATTTCCAATCTAATTTCATGGTTAGATCAGACAGAAACAAAATTTTTTATCTTTCAGTAAGAATTTAAATAAGCATTACTGAGTAAATAAGGAATTAGGAGATTTTTACTTTAGTCTTCTCCATCTTTTATCCCACTATGTTATCTATTGGATTAAATCATTTTAGGGATAATATTCGAAATATGAAATACCACCAAATGAACTTACTTATGAACTGATCTGTGCTATGCCAACACTCTCTACACACACACACACACACACACACACACACACACACACACACACGGCTCTCGTGACTGACAGTTAACTGTGCTCTGTAATGTTGCTGTGAACACTGAATTAGCAGGTACTAAGCCTTTGCTCCTAGGTACAGACAGGATTAGGTTCCTCCAAGTCTCAAGTCACAACATTCTCGTCAACTGAGAAATACATAAGCTGGTTTTGTGTGTTTCTGTTGAAAGGTACCTTGTTTTATGTTGCTGATGTACTACCATCAGCCTCACAGCCAGCAGCACTGTAACTCGTGACTGACAAAGCTCATCTAACGCTCGTATGTTCTCGTAAGGCACATCCAAGCCTTCCTGTGCTCAGCACCTCACACAGCACTTCAGCACTATGCTTGTGGGCCATTTTCAAACAACAAAATCACCGAGAAAAACACAAAAATGTGAAAAACATGGTACTAAATAAATAGACTCTCGTTCACAGCAGGAGCTGAAGCAAGGCAGAGCATCACCTCCTAGACCTCAGCTGGGAGTGTGGGCATCAGGACACCCCAATGATTACCCCTCCAAGCACATCTGCAAAGGACCAGGAGAGCTGTGAATACTGATACTGGGCTTACAAGTAAACCTCAGTGAGGAGGGGAATTTGTAACAGGGACTCTGCAGAGGAGGGCTGACCGTCACTATATGCATACAGGCCACTTACACTTTATCATCAATGTCTGACCAAGATTTGATGTTGTCTTTACTTAGCTTACATGAAAATATCAGACATTTTTGAACCTGGTACAAGCTAGGACGTTTGATTCTGTACCTTCCTGCTAGGCAAACAAACAACAAATAGAAGAGAGAAGATGTACACTGCCAAAACAAGAACTTATGAACATGCACAAAACTACATCATGGGGTGTCATCACCTCAATCCAGAGGTACAATGGGGCCCGGGGGAAAGTAGTGTGCACCCACCTTCAGAAACATGAGGAAGAGCTGCCCGGGTGTGAGCACTTCCTGATTCACTAAACTGTCAGGATTCTCCTCCATGCACTCTCCTTTGGCCAAAGCAAACAGCTTCCGGGTCATGAGACAAAGTACATAAAACTTCTCAGTATTAGATTTCAAGTGGATACAGATGCACTGGCTGTCAAAATAGAAAGAAAAAGCTTAAAACAATTCAACTGCTACCACTACTTGCCATTCTACTAACCAAGGCCCCCAATTCATGTTTACTTAAAAGTCCTTACTCAAATTCAGAAAATCCCTTTCACCTTACAACAATATCAGCAAAAGAGCAGGATATAGTCTCAAACAAGGTCTACAGCGGTGCTGGCCAACATGGTAGTGACAAGCCACAAGGACCATTTTAAATATTAATTAATTAAACAGGAATAAAATGCAGAACTCAGTTTCTCAGTTGCACTGGCCATTCAAGCACTCAGCATGGCCCACAGCTGTGCACTGGACCACGCTGACCTACAGCAAGTCACAAAGACAGAGCCCTTGTCTTGGGAAAATAAAGGGACATGATGCCTGCAACTTTCAAATGGTCAGAAGGAACAACATTTACTCATGTGCAGACAAGTAAAGCAAATATAGTAAAAGTGTTAACAGTCAACATGAGTGTCCAATGTACTATCTTTGCAGCAATCCTGGAAGTTTGAAGTTATTTCAAACTAAAAGTTAGAAAGTACATTAGAATAAAACGATACTACCTAAAACCAGAGAAAGGTGAAGATGGCCACGGAAACAAGGCTAGCCCGCTTCGCCAGGCCAAAATTCAACCCACATGACTCCCCAGTCCCAACCACATCAACACAAAGAACCAGCGACACCCCCTACCCCCAGTAAACATTGTAGGCAAAAGCACACATACTTAAACAGAAACTCTGCCGCGTGTTCATTTGAATACCAGTCAGGGAGACTGAGCTTTACCCTGAAGCGTTCACCTAGATAGTTAAGGACCTGCTTCTGTGTGGAACAACCTTCATCCATCACCATCCTTAGCATCTGAGTAACAGAGTTCCTAAAGAAAGAGTTGTCCTCTTTTCCTTTGATGAGCTCCTGAAAAATCTGGTAATCGGAAAAGCTGACAAGTGCCTAGAATAGAAAAGAGATTTTTCTTTGTCATTGCTAATAATAACGAAACCATCCAATTCATTCAGGAACAAGTCCTTTTCAATTTAATACCCGAGAAACACTAGCATCCCACTACTGTTAAACTGAAGTGAATTCTCCAAAGTAAGGGCACTTGGAAGACAGGCACCAAGATGGCCCCAATGATCCTCACCTCCTGGGATTCACAAGCCTGCATAACCTCCTCCCACACCAGATCAGAGCCCTTCTGACAAGAGAATATGGCAGAAAAGGCGACACCCAGCTCTCAAGGCTAGGCTACCAGGGGCACTGCAGCTTCCCTCCCTTCACTGGGCTAATGCTCTGGGGAAGACGGCCGCCCCAAGCAGCCCATGGAGAGGTCACTGGAGAGGAACTGAAACCTCCTGCCAACAGCCTGCACTGACTTGCCAGCCTGGAGGAACCACCTTGGAAGGGATCCTCCAGCCCTGGTCAAGCCTTCTACACAGCTCAGCCCCTGCAACATTGCTCTGCAACCTCTGAGACGCCAGCCAGAGCTGCCCACATTCCTGCCCACAGAACCTGTGAGGGAGAAGCGTTCACTGATGTGTTTTAAGCCGCTGAATTCCGAGGTAATGTGTTATGGAGCAGTAGGTAACAAGTGCAGCATGAACTCTGATAAGGAGAACCTATTCATTCTGCACAGGACACGCTTCCAATGACTCTCTTCATAACAAAAGAAATATACTCAGCAAGGCACACCTTAAGTGCGAATCCCAACGGAAGAAAAAACAGTTCTTTCTGGTAAATAAAGTTCAACATAACTGTGCCATTTTCCAAGTAGTGAAGGTTCATATTGACAGCAGAGTGTTCTTCCCTCACACAGTGCATTGACACTCCTGTCGAAACAGAACAAAAAGCCGGAAACTCAGTAACACTATAACTGCTTCAATCATTTCATTCTGAATTATTTTTACCTTCTTAGAGATAATTAAGAGCCATAACACTAAGTTTAGCCGAGATTGGCAACCAAAAACGTCTCCAGTCCTTGTCAAATTTCCCCGAAGGTGCAAAATCTCTCCCAAACAAAGGCCAGGTGGCTGCCAGCCCGCGACCCTGAGGGGAGTGCCATGGTACCTGAACCAGAAGACTTCTGGGGCCACACCCACCTCTGGCAAAGTCAGGCCGGCCTCCAGCCTCAGACTAACACACACATGTTCTTTCAGTTTGAAAGATGTCAGAAAGTAGGTCTGCTACTATGAAATCCTAACACAGAAATGCTTAACAGAAATATAAAATCTTATATACATACGAGAGAAAAATGTCAAAGACTCTATTTAGATGCAGCTCCTTTTTTAAAAAATGGCTTAAAATTTTTCTAAGACAACATTCTAAAAATCACTAGAGCTTACCATATTGAGTGTAGCCAGGCCCTCTAGCTTTCCATTTTGGTCTTATCATTGCAATAGGGAAATTTCTCCGGGGCATAATCAACATTCGGATGACCTTTTCAATGCCATTGATTATGAAATAGCCTCCCATTTCCTGCCAAAGAGATGAATTATAATTTGTTAAACAAAGATAAGTAACTGTGAATATGAAACTGACTAACCTCAAAAATTAACCTCCTAGCAGACCCTGTTCAAAGTGCAGAAGAGAGGAAAGTGCAGGTGAAGGGGGCCATGGATCCCTGGGAAGCTGTCAGTAAGTTGTCTTCTCAAGTACATGAAAAGGTTTAGGGACCTGGAAGTATGGGAGGAAGTCGGTACTTTCTCTATCAGACAGCTTTGATCTAATTTGTCTTTCTGTCCTCCAAATGACCTTAGTCTTCAAATGACATTAAACAAACAAACACCTTATTCCAAAAAAAGTCTGCAAATGAAAATAGCAACCATTTTGCCTCCAGACAAGTATGATTTCCCAAATACGTTAAAAAAACAACTGATGACCACATGAAATCGCTTGAAATCAGATATTAAAATTAATAGGAAAATTATTTTAATTGCTCGTCAATATCACATTTCTGTAATAAAGAGCTACTATTAAGTAGGCATATCGTACCAGGTGCTCTATATTATCCTAACATCTAGTCCTCATAACAATGAGTAAGACAGCTATTGTGCCCATTTTTAGCAGAGGAAACAGGTTCAGGGAGATTAAACTTCCCAAAGCCATACAACCGGTAAGACAGCAGCTGAATGTCAAACCCAGATCTGACACCAAACCCTCATCCCACCAGGTAACAGTCTCTATTACAGACTGTCGGTAATCTTGATTACTTCAACTCAATGCTGCAAAGCCACCTGACACAGCTAAAAAGAAATGCCAAAGGGAAAGCATATAAGGCACTTCATATCCTCACAGAATCTTACTGTTCTGTAAAGCAGACATCTTAGAAAATAGTTTTGTCGTTTAAGATGGCTTTAAAAACAGAAATATCTCTAAATATACACCATTCAGAAAATTAGTGAAAAACCTACCAATTATTTCCCCATCATCATAATAATAACCTAATTGCACAGCCAGTTTTTCATACATTGCTTCATTTGAGACTCATTATGAGCCGCGCACAGTACGCAGACAAGAGATCAATGCTCCACGTTATCTCTCCAAAATGAGAGGCAGAGAAAGAAACACTGACTCCCTCTAGCAAGCTTCATATCCTCTCACTCCCAACTCGGGCCCTTCCTATTGTCGCCTGCCCACTCAGTGCCCTGCACCCCTGAAATTACCTCTGGTTCCTCGTGGTGCTCAATGAGGGCTTTTGGAGGAAGGTTGTATAAGTTGCAAAGCTTGGACTTCACCATGATGGGAACATAGCCAAGAAACTGCTTAATGGTTCCTTTTGAGATTCCGTTTACAGCCCAGCTGATATCAGCCTAAATGAAAAAAATTAGTTACGAAAAAAACAAAGTATTTGGATCTACAAGAACAAATGAGTATTTTAAAAGAGGAAAAAGACCATATACTAGATGATTTTATGCTTCAGACTTAAAAGAAGAGATCTCTTGGGTGACAGCACAAAGCAGAATTCTGGTTACATTTTATTGGACACCAATACTCGCAGACATGTCCAGCGTTTGAGTCGCGTACTGTCACTTGTACTCACTGTCAACTTTCCCCGGTAGGTGCTCCTCCTGCCCCGGCATTCTGCAGGATAAACATTGAGCTCCTTGCAGATGCTCCCTTTGGGAACGGAGGGGGGGCTGATGACGGCATCCACAATAGTGAGAGAGATCCGCTCATCTTTGAAAGCAAATTCAAAGGGAGGTATAGCCTGAAATACAATTCACATTATTAACTGCTTGCATGTCCCAGGTACCCCTTCACTGAGACTCTTCCAAAGCCAATGAATTTCCTACACACACTGTTGCCTCTCATGTTAATGTGGCATTAAAACGACAGCTAAAGCTACATCCAGTCTACTCACACCATCACTGTACACTGTGTACCAAAAAGCATAGGCGTTAACTCGGACATCTGAACGTCTACCGTGTGTCAGCTTCTGCAGCAGGCTCTAGGGCAGCGGTTCTCAACCTGTGGGTCGCGACCCCTTTGGGGGTCGCCTAAGACCATCGGAAAACACATATATAATTACATATTGTTTCTGTGATTAATCATTATGCTTTAATTATGTTCAATTTGTAACAATGAAATTGGGGGTCACCACAACATAAGGAACTGTATGAAAGGGTCGCAGCATTAGAAGGTTGAGAACCACTGCTCTAGGGTGACCACTGTGTGCAGAACAGAGCTGTCCTCTGAACCAAGAGCCTGCCCTCTCTCCCCTTACCTTGTAGCTTCTCCACGGGCAGTAAGACTGACAGGACTGCTGGCAGAGCAAAGTTATGGAAGCACCTCCTGACTCAGCACCGGACACTCTAATGTCATTCTTTAGGCTGACAGTTGTGCATTTCATTCCACGTGGTCTCATACTTGCCAAGGGAAAGGTGGTACCACCAGGTTCCCTGCCCCCCCCCCCCCCCCCCCCCCGTTTCACCGCATCTGCTTTTCGGTACCCGCCCTCCGCCCCGGGAAAAGCTCTGCTGTTCCACGGAGCTCTCCTCGTGTTAACTAGAAACAATGTGTTACGGTTGGAAGCTCAGCCCACGCGGGCCACTTCCTCACCCTCCAGCACCTACTGTCCTACAAAGCACCGCGGCCCCCAATCCCATAAAAATCCAGGAACCACAGACACATCTTCCCCCGGTCGGCTTGAGCTCAAGCCCCGAGCTGCGGCTGCCACGATCAAGAAGCACAACTATTTGGGGTTACACTGTGACCTCCAGCCATCCCCTCTGTCTGGGACCCTGTCCCCGGCCAGTGCCCGGCTCACCCCGCCTCCTGGGTCTCCCCACCCGCCGCCCGCCTCCAGCCCCACGGGGCCCCTCTCCTCCGCCCGACCTAGCAGCGCCAGCGAGCGCCGAGCTGCAGGGAGCCCGGAGGAGCCGCACTCACCTGCACCGCGTGGCTGAGCCCCTCGCGCACCGCGTAGTTGAAGGACTCCACGTGCGCCTGCGTCAGCTCCTGTAGCGCCGGCTTCTGCTGCTCCCGGGGGACCCCGTAAGCGGGATCCGTCAGGTGCTTGAGGCTGGGCCCGCCGGGCAAGCCCCGCCACCGGCCGCCGGGATCCATGCAACACCGCACGTCGGCTCCAAGCACGCCTCTGCAGCGCCGGAAAGAGGCGCAGCGCCCACGGTCCGCTAGGAAATGCAGCTCCTCTACTTCCACCGGGTCTCGGTCCGTCGTTTTATAGGGTCGACTTGGGAAAGAAACCCTGGCGTGAACGGGCCGGTCTGAAACTGTACCGAGCCGGAATGCGCCCTGCCCAACTCAGCTTTGTCCTCGGGTTTTCCTTCGCTCCAGGGCCCGAGGAGAGCAATCCTCAAAAGTTCCCTTACTCCCCGTGACCGCTTTCGGATCGTTGCTGTTGCTGAGGCTTCGAGGGAGTGAATCGCTGACTGCTCTCTGACCGATTTGAGTTGTGAAGGCTCCACTCTGTTTCAAGAAGTGGTCTGCCTCGCTGCCTGCTCCCCTCCTCCTGTGGGCTGGGTCCTGGAGGTGGGGGGTGGCAGCGTCCAAGGGCCCCCCAGTCTTAAGATCCTTTAGTCTGAGTCCTAGGAAGCGCTTTCTCTGAATGGGGGCTCAGCAGCACCTTCAGGCGCCTCAACTTCGTGTGTGTTGAACAGCTGCATTTGGTACTTGGGTAAAATCAACAGGCAATAAGTCACCCACTCTTAAATTCTACCCGTTGGTAAGCTTTGGCATGTATGTTTACTCCCTAGAGGCCCGTGTCAGTGTCACCAGTGTGTGTCTGTCTAGGAATGTGCCCATTTCAGATAAATTATCTAATTTGTTGGCATAGAGTTGTTCATAGGATTCCTCTATAATCCTCTTTATTTGTGTTGTAGTAAATTTAGTAATTTGAGTTCTCTACTTTTTTTTTTTTCTTGGTCAGTCTAGGTTAAGTTTTGTCTATTTTGAAGATCGTTTCAAAGCACCAACTTTTGGTCATGTTGATTTGCTCTATTGTTTTTCTATTTTCAATTTCGTTCATTTCCATTCTAATCTTTTTTTCTTCTTCTACTTTTTGGGGATTTACACTTCCTTTTCTAAGGTGGAAAGTTTCTTAAGGTGGAAAAAAAACCTAATGGCTATTGATTCGAGATTTTTAATGTAGCCATTCAAAATATAAATTTCCTTTTAGACAGAGCTTAACTGCATTCCATAAATTTTGGTATGTTTTCATTTTCATTTATCTCAAAGTACTTTCTAATTTCCCTAGTGATTTATTTATTTGATCCATTGATTTCTTTTTTAGGGCTGTATTTTTATTTTCCAAATATTTATGATTTTCACAAATTTCTGTTAATGATTTCTAACTTATTCCATTGTGGTCAGATAACAGGTGTAGTATGATTTTGATCATTTTAAATTTACTGAGGCTTGTGTGTGGTTTGGCATATGGTTCATTCCAGGGAATGTTCCATGTGCACTTGAGAAAAATGTATATGGTTAGGTGGAGAGTTCTATAGGTATTTGTCAGATCTAGTTGTTTATGGTGTTTGCTATTTTCTTGTTGATATTCTGACTAGGTGTTTTATCCATTTTTGCAAATGGAGGATTGAAAGTTCCAACTAATATTTTTGAATTGTCTATTTCTCTCTTCAGTTCTGCCAGCTTCTGCTTTCTGTGTCTTTGGGCTCTGTTGCTAGGTGCATTATGCTATAACTAGTGGCCCGGTGCATGGATTCATTGAAAGGAAATTAATTAGAAGAGATATTTTAATATCACTATTCGCCCTTTCTTTATAATAGAAGTGTCAATCAAACTCACGATCAACAATGACAGATCAAAACACACGCATGCAATTGGCACCAGCAACAGCTTTATATGTATCGCACATGTGCGAGTCATCTTAGCCTTTTATATAGAATAAACTTGCTTAATTACACATGCTTTCTGATGTAGCTAAACTTTTTCCAGCCCAGTGAAGCACCCCAACTTCTCTTTCAGACGATTGTCAGCAACACAGCAGTAAATATCAACGTGAAGAGATTATTATTGTAGATCATGCAGGGAGAACAAAGGGTAAAACTGTAGCAGTGTTTGACTATATTCTGTGAGAAAACCTGACGTCATTTTCAAGGTCCACCATTTCTTACTTCTTTTCAGTCGGGTCAAGTTTCTAAACTTTCTAAATCTCCATTTTCCAGCTAATGAAAATAGGATTTTACTGAGTCTCCTATTTCCTACTCCAGGACTTCTGTGAGGATCAAATGAGATGAGGCATGGGAAAATGCTTCACAGACATTTGGTTAAAGTGTAAAATATTTGCACCTGGCTATAAAGCAAGTCGTGTTCCTGGGCTGAAGAAACTCCAAGGAGGCTAGTCACTAGGGAGAGGAAGACAGGCATTGCTACATCACATCATTACCCTGTGCCCACAGCGACCGTTTCTGGGCTGAGCTGTGGGCTGCATTTTGCGCCGTGGGGTTTTGGCAGCATTGGCTGTAATTTGGTGGGGTGTCGCTCTGGGGTGATGGTGGGGCTTGTGTCTGGGGTGGGGGAAGCCGACTGTTGGTTTGTTGGTGCCAGGTCCATGGTGCCATTTTTTGTAAATGGCTAGTGTGCATCACAGCAACTTCTGCTTTGAGCGTCTTCCCCCTGGTGGTCAGTGCATGTCATAGCAACTGGTCGGATGGTTGGAGGGACACTTCGCATATTAGCCTTTTATAGATATAGATTGTATCTTCCTGATGAATCACTCCCTTTATCATTAAAAAATGTCCTTTGCCTATAGTGACAACTTTGTTTCTTAAAGCCTATTTTGTCTAATATTGTATGGCCACTCAAACTCTCTTTGAATTACTATTTACACAGTATATCTTTTTTTATCCTTTTACTCTCACCTATTTGTGTCTTTAGTAGATTGCAGAGGTGGATCATGGTAGTTTTGGTTTCTTTTTTAATCCAATTTGCCATCTGTGCCTTTTGTTTGAAGTGTTTAATCCATTTACATTTAATGAAACTTCTGATAAGGTAGGATTATGTCTGCCATTTTGCTATGTTTTCTGTTTGCCTTATACCTCCCCTCATTCCTTCATTTCTGCCTTCACTTTTGTTATTTTCTAGTGTAACATTTTAGTTCCTCTTTTTTTTTACTATAATTAAAGTTATTTTCTTAGTGAATAATGTGTATTGATGTGGATCTCTTTGAGTCTATCCTACTTGAAGCTTGTTGAATTTCTCACATGCATTTTGATGTTTTTCACCAAAGTGAAAAGTTTTCGGCCACTACTTTTTCTACTGTTTTCTTCCCCTTTCTTTTCTAGGACCCATGATATGAATATGTTGGTATACATGCGTGTCTCTGGACAGATCTCTGGAGCGCTGTTCATTTTCCTTCTTCTTTTTTTCGTTCTGCAGCCTGAATAATCTCCACTGACCTCATATTCACTGATTCCTTCTTTTTCCAGCTCAAACCTGCTTTTGAACACCTGTAATGAATTTTTCATTTGTATGGTTGTACTTTCCAATGCCATTCTTGTCTCATTTAGTTCTGTAAGTCCAATACCTGGGCTTCCTCGGGGACATTTCTATTGACTGCCTTTTACCTCTATGGGCCAGACTTTCTTTTTTCTTTGCATATCCCATAGTTTGTGTTGAAAATTGGAAGATTTTAAGGATATAATGGGCCAACTTTGGAAACCAGATACTCCCCCCACTACAGAGTTTATTGTTGTAGTTCTTTATTTAGTGACTCTCCTGAGCTAATTCTGTAAAACCTGTATTC
Organism: Myotis daubentonii; assembly: GCF_963259705.1. Lineage (NCBI taxonomy): Eukaryota > Metazoa > Chordata > Mammalia > Chiroptera > Vespertilionidae > Myotis > Myotis daubentonii. The sequence continues at coordinate 24,013,575 of NC_081851.1, read as the reverse complement.
TTTGTTATGCGTGGCCACCGAAGTCTCTGCTGTTACCTTAGTGGTCAATTGATCGCATAGAGAGTTCCTGAATGTCTGGAACAAGTAAGTCTCCTAGACTTTGCCCAGGGAGTGTGTGTGTGTGTGTGTGTGTGTGTGTGTGTGTGTGTGTGATGCCTTCATGCTCAGAAAGGAGGTTACAGCTCTGCCTTAATAATCATTTCTTGCTTGTGAAGTGAGAGAGAGGTGAAAGCTGAGGGAATTCAGGTCTCCCCTGGGCACACACACAGCCCTACACATGTGTGGCCTTCTATGTTCATTTTTAAAAATTTTATCTTTATTGTTGAAAGTATTACAATGTCCCCTCTCCCCCCGCCCTGGAATGGCTAATTCCCCCCCCCCCCCATTGCCCAAGCCTTCACCACAATGTCTGTGTCTATTGTGGCCTTCTATACTCTTAGAACTATGTTGAAAGTTTTCAAAACCTATGTGCATCTCAATTATGAGGGACAATCTTTTGGGTTATGTATTAAACGACATGCTGGGTTAAGCCAACGATGGCCACACCTGGTTTAATTTGTATGGCCTTTGAGCTAAGAATGCTTTATATATTTCCTAAGAGTCGGGGAAAAGGCAAAGAAGAAAATGCATCAGAGACCCTGCGTGGCTTGCAGAGCCTGAATACTTACTATCTGGCACTTTACAGAAAGGCTGCCTGACAGAGTCATGGACTCAGACAACTGATGGCACCCCAAACAGTCAACTCCAACAACGAGATGACAGAACCACAGGGAACAAGGACACTTGAAATGTTATTACTTCACTTTAATGCTCCAGGCATTTTAAACATTCATAACATCACCTTATTTCAGAAGTCATTTCCTCTTAGGTACAGAGTCCGTGTATCACTGAATTTTCTTCACGGCTCCCCCATGCTGTGGGGCCACTCAGGGACCTTGTCGTCTCCGGTAGAGCCCCGCCCCCGCCCCCCACATGCACCGCAGCCTGACAACCTCAACAGTTAAACACGCTGTAGCTTCACTCCCCTGTGGGTGCTGCGGATCCTGTACCTTCCCAGCACTGCCGCTCACTCCAAGCCCGTGAGAAACATCCAAGGCGCGGGGGAACAGCGTGTCCGCGGCAAGTGTGCCCGCACCTGCTCCACTGTACCACACAGACACCGAGGCACTTGAATGTTCTGGGTAAAACTGAGCTCTAAACATCACATGAGTTACTTGTAAGAAAGGGGCTTTTCTCTCAATAATTAATGGCCTTAATGCCTATTCAGCAGATTTATAGATTCCTGTCTGTTTACATTCGCTGCCAAGTCTTCACAGACTGTTTCAGTAGATGAAGGCATGTTTGACAAGAAGCAAAGAGAGAACGGCTTAGACGGCACTTGTCGCGTGAACACACACGTCAACACCTGGTCATTCTGAAAGAGAGGCCTGTTCTTCCAAAAGGAACCTTTAAAAGCCCTGGGCCCTACGGGATTCCTCTCAGGTGATAAGAATGTGTTTTCCCTTCCTTCTCCAGCAGCGTGGTGCGCACTGCTGCCCGAGGTTCTGAGTCAGTCGCCGGGGTGGGGAGGGGGGCACAGTGTGGTCCCAGCACACAGCCAGCACTAGGAGTCTTGGTACGGAAGGCTCCTGAGTCCTCCTAATCTCACCTGTCCTCACTAAAGCCTGTGAGGTAGTCCCAGGTCTGGCAACAATCTCTTCTGTGAGACAAGAAACTAAGGCACAGAGAGGTCACAGCTCATCCAACACTGAGCAGCCAATGGCGGGGCCAAGACTGGAGTCGACATCACCCATGAATAGCGCCCCCCTCCCCAGCAACTGGTGACGTGGACACGGACACGCACAGGAAGACTGACTGGGCAGCGAGGCAGGACCACCTGTGCCAGGACAGCGTGGAGGGGATGCGACGGTTCCGAGCCAACCACCCCCTAATCAGAAGTAAAGATAAGTAGACATGTATTTGAAAACACGCGAGGAATGAGGTATCATTTTCTTTTTAGAGCCTCACTTCCCTCATACATGTGCTCCTGAATCAGGTTTCTGAGAAAATCCATCGAGAGTCACAGACTTCCTAACATCTGCATTCTTAGCTCCGGCGCTGTAGCTGCTGGAAAGCTCTCAAATATTCCTGTAACTTAGGTCCAAAAGGTCATTACACATCCGTGTTCCCGTGGGACAGCCCCACAAATCTTCCACACTTTCCCCGTTACCAGCTCGCAGAAGCCAGCACCCCACACTCTCTAAGTGGGTGCACCTGGCCACGCTCTAAGTCCCCAACCCCAACCCAGCAGCCACGTCGGGCCTCCAGGAGCGACTTTAACCACTGACAGTTTCACTGTGCTCTGCATGCAAACTTCACGATCTGTCCTCTGAGCGAGCAACCACGGCATTATAGTTCCAATTCCCCATGCAAGCCCACCCAGCCGGGTCTTTCTCCTCTCCCCCACAACATCACACCTTCACATCCTCTGCCCACATGTAAGCTCCCACATCTCATCAAATTTTAGGAACAGTTGCTTTTTCTTCTCTTTTTAACAATGTCTTTCCAACCTAGCCGGTTTGGCTCAGTGGATAGAGCATCGGCCTGCGAACTGAAGGGACCCGGGTTTGATTCTGTTCAAGGGCACATGCCTGGATTGTGGCCTCGATCCCCAGTCGGGGATGTGCAGGAGGCAGCCAATCAACGATTCTCTCTCATCATTGATGTTTCTCTCTCTCCCTCTCCCTTCCTCTCTGAAATAAGAAGTATTTTCACAAAGTCTTCCTGACTGCAGAACTGCTTTCTTTGTGTGCAAGGAGGACGAGTAACGGAGTACACATACACACGAAGGCAGCACACACCACGTTCCGAGTGGCAGGGGCCTTGCCCATGGGTCTGCTGGGATCCTGGCGCTCTAAGAAGGGCCCCTTCACTCGGCTCAGCGAACACACGTGGCATCTTGTTCTTCCCACTGCTGGTAACGTGGCCTCCTGAAAAGCCTGCAGAATGCTCCCCGATCCAGCCAGGGCAAACCACACCACCCCTAACAGGACACAACTGTTGACCTACAGGACGCTGTGTGAAGCTCTAAAACCTCATCTTTCTCATTTTGAGAGACGCTCCCATTCAGGCAGACAGACACTCACTGACAGCCTCTCCCTGAGGCAGAGCCTCCTCGCTGGAACACCACCCCCTCCAGCTCCCACAGCAGGTGCTGGGAGAGAAGAAGGAGATGGTGGGAGCTCCCTGTGTCAGGGGCAGGGCCACCTGGGGGAGGGGAATTCTACCTTCTCCTGACCCCCAGGAACTTTGCAAAAGTGCATGAATTCTGGTTCAAGCCAAGATAACAGACCCATCATATTTCAAGGACACCCAACGATGAAGCAAAGCAAGGCATTGTCTTTTTTCCCTCATGCTTTTTGATGCTTGCAGGCTTGTGGCAAACTTGCTGCTCGGTTTCTAAAACATGCAGAGAGCAGACTGACAGCAGCGTGTGCTATATTGGTGCCCAGCCCACACCCACCCCGACCGGAGACTGACCCAGCGCCTTCAGGAACGGGATGAGGACAACGCCCTGCCCTTCCAGGCAGCGCACAGCAGGGAACCGAGGGCCCGGTCCAGAGTCTCCCAGGCAGAGTGTCAGGGGGGAAGAGCAGGGACACAGGGCGGCTTCCCAAATGCTCTAGCATCAGTCCCCGCGGGACAGAAGTTGCAGCTGGGCACCGAGCTAAGGCACGAGGGCTGCAGCAGACGGAGCGCACGCACAGGTCCAGTGGCCCCGGGAGGAGAGGCGCTGCTTTCAAGGACGGCCTTAGCATAGAAATCTGCTGCTTTCAAGGACGACAACCGAATCCCCGTGCTTTCCCCTTAGAAGAACGTCTTGCTCTCCCCTCAGGGAAATTCGTTGCAGTTTTCAAGTCTGGGTAGCAGTGCAGAGAGCTCCACCCGAACCCCTTGTGGGCACCTTTGCTCTCGCACTCCCTCCTCCATCACAGCCTTGCGAGCTGCCTCTTTCTCACTGTGGCTTCGCGTGGAGCCACGGGGCGTCTCTCCTGGAGCAGGACCCCACGCGTCTCCGGTCACAGCCTGATGAACGCGGCCGGCTGGCTCTGCTGCTGCTCGGCGTCGGGGGGCGGGAAGACGCTGGATATGGCTATGTCCACGATGCCCTGGCACAGTTCTGCATAGAGCTTCCTGAAACATGTTCAAAAGTATGTTACTGAGGAAGTTCACCAACGTGCAAGCGAGAAACCAAAGTTTTTCTCACCAGGATCTGCCCTGGAAATTCCACCCCCTGACCACATTGATACAGCTGGCCTCCGCCGTCCACACAAACACGGCGGGAGGCGCCGTGGGAAGATGACGCGTCTGGAAGGCCTCGCAGGTGCACGGACAGAGAATCCCACGCTGACGTGAGCCGCAGGGAAGACGGCAATTCCAGCAGAGTGGACGGGCCCTCCTGCTGCCTGTGCGGGGGACACGGAGGGCAGGCCTCCCCACGCAGAGCACCCACTCCTTGCGGTTGAGGGGACGTTAGGAAAGACTCCCCATGAGTGTCAGCTGAGCTGAGGCCAGGGGAATGAGTGAGGTCAGAGGATGGGGACAGGGTAGAAAAGAGGATGGAGGAGGGCAAAGACAGGGACAAAGACAATGGAGGAGGGAGGGAGTAGAGGGAGAGAGAGAGTGAGCTGGGTGGGGAGGAGAGGGCAGCGCAATGAAAGGAGAAGCAGGGAGAAGCGAGAGTCAGGGGTGCGGGGAGGTGGATCAGTGCAGGTTGATGCTGCAGACAAGGCACTGGCCCGGCCACATCGGCCCAGAGGCCACGTCCGGGCTCTGGACTTAATCCAGACAACGGAAGCACCAAAGCAGAAAAGCTGAGGAGGAAAACTTCAGAATAGCGATGAGGCCCTCCACCCCTGCCTACTCCCTAGGATGTCTGCCCGCTTCATGGGGCCGCTCATGGGCTGAGACTATCCCTCAGGACTGGCTCTAACGCGGAGTAAAACCAGAAATGTGTGGCCCCGAGAGAAACTCACTTCTGATTATGCTCCGGGCCACGCGGCCTAGGAAAACAGAGGCCTTCATTGTCCTGCTTCCCGATTTCCACCAGGAGAAATCCTCACCATCCGGTTCTCCCCTCCCAAGGCAATGCCGTCCCTGCCGCCACCCTCCCCGTCGCAGGACCTTCTCCCCGCACCCCATTCCTTCTCACTGCCCTGAGGTTCTATGTCGCAAACCACGCAGCCGCCCGCCTCTGAGGAACAGTGACAGGAGGCGTGTGAGGCCTGATGGTTGTTACTAAAATGGGGGCTTGGCCCATCCCCTGCCCCTGGCCTCTCAGGGTCCCCGGGTCCCTCGTGGCTTCCAGGCCGCCTTACTGTAAGCCCCACCCCCAGTCCAGAAGGCCTCCCCTCTCAGAGTCATGCACCTAAACCACAGAACCTATTGACTGTCGATTGCGGACGTGTAACAATATGATTCCCACAGTAATCACTCGGGCAGCGTCTGCCCGTCTCTCTCCTGCAGCGGACCGCCCTGAGCACACTCATCTCTGCAGGACTTCCCGCTGACCCTCTGGAAGATCTGTTTCTTCAGGATGTGGACACGGAGGAGAAGATGACCGTGGATCTCGGAAAGACAGAGCCTTTAAGGATCGAGTCCCACCGACTCTCCCTCACATGTGCGGCGTCCCCTCCGTCATTCCTCACGGCACTACATGATGCCACCTGCAGCCGCTTCCCCCAAAGGAATGGGAGCTCCCCTACCCACCCAGGGCAGGGTCCGCCCACTGCGCTCCACCCAGAGCCTGGCAATGAGCAAGGCTCCGCTGGTGCCTGGTGCGTGCCCCTTTCTGAAAGCGCTCCCTCCTCCTGGGCACACGCCACACTTCAGTCCCAGCTCCACTGCATCTCCGTGGTTCTCTGACCACTTGCTGCCCGAGGAGCCCGACCTTCTTGGTCGTCACCATCTCCGCTCCAGGACCCTGCCCGCTCACCTCCTCCCGCAGTCTCTAGCCGTGTTTGAAGCTCTCCCAGCAGCGGCCGCCCGCCCGAGCAGTCGAACCGCTCCACACACATGGGGAAATCCTCACCGTCCGGTTCTCCCCTCCCAAGGCCATGGCGTCCCTGCAAAGCCCCTGCCAGCAGCGTCCCCGGGTCCTCCTGTCCTGCCGCTTCCTCCCTGACAGCGGCCCAGGGCCACGGAGCGCACGGCCTTGCTGAGACAGGCCTCCCAGCCTCCACCTGCTACAGCCCGCGGTGTGAGGCTTACTGAGCACAAGCAGGGGCGCCGTTGACCTCGATGAGCCAGACCTTCAGCTCCTCGTCCACCATGAAGTCGAAGCCAAACAGCTGGAAGCTCTGGTAAGGGAGGTGCCGGGTGCTGATGGCGGGCTCCACGCTCAGGAGGCAGCTCCTGCGGGCGGGGGGAGAGCTGTCTGAGAGGGGGCGAGGGCGAAGGGGCCGGAGATGGGCCAGAGGACTGCCCATGAAAGGGGCTGCCATAAATAGGCTTTGGCGTCCTCTCTCCTTTAAAGTTGTCGCCGACAGATTATTCAAGACAATGCTACTTACCCAGCAACTTGTGAGAAGACCTGTGACCACGCATGTCTTTACAAACACAGCCTGCTTTCCCAGCTCCGAGCTGTCACCCGGCCCCGGAAAGGTGGGTCCCTCCCACAGGACGGCGGCTGCCACCTTTTTTTTTTAATAATAAATAAAACACTTTCATGTACTTTTTCCATAGAAAAGAAGTGGACCAATGGTCAGCCAGTGAGGGGAGAATTGGCACAAAGACTACTGGCCTCGTTCATTTCTTTTGCTTGTTCCAGTCCTGTTGCCAAACTGTTACTCATTAAAAGATTGAAGAGCTACATATATTGAAACTACATAAATGTTGAAACAGAATAGTTACTAGCATCAACTACTGTTTTCCAAAATTGGAAAAACAGAAAAATGGAATATGCACTAAAAACAAACATTTGAAAAAAAATATAAAGGTTGAAAGTGAATCTCAGAAACGTAGTGAATAAGTAAGTGAGGTCAGAGGTCAGGCTGCCGAGGCCAGAATTTTGGTCAATGTTTTAAGCTCTTGGAGCCAAGCTTTGGTTTCTATAAAGTAGGAGGTAAAATAATACCTACTCCTGGTGCTGAGGTGGGCCAACGAGGTAATTACATAAGGAGCTTACGAATAATAAGCCATCCCAGAATACATAGGCCTTTTCTGCTTTATGAAGATCTTCTCTGATTTTCCCCTAACTGAAAGTGGGGGCCAATCCCTATCTATAATAATCTATAATAATAAAAGCATAATATGCTAATTAGACCAGACAGCCGAACGACCTTCCAGATGTCCTTCCAGACGACCTTCCAGATGAAGCCGGGGCTGCGAGGGCCGAGCCCTTTGCAGAATTTCGTGCATTGGGCCTCCAGTCTTAGTGATAAAACATGTTATGATGACTCTGAGATGACCACAGATAGCTGTCCTTATACTCAACCGTACAGTTAGAAGGGCAACTATGCAGGCTTTGACCATGAATATTCCAAGATTCAAGAAGCACTATGAATGTGTACAAAGAAAACTATACACTATACACATCTCATAGTAAAATTTATAAAATAAACAAAAGTTAACCTTAAAAACAGAGTAAAAAATCATTAAAAGCAATACTAAGATTTCAACTGACATCTCAGCAGAAAAAAATGGAAGCCAGAGATAATGGTGCCACCTTCAGAGTGCTAAAGAAATAGTAACTTCTGACCTAGAAATCTGTTTCCAGAGCAAATGTCCTTTAAAAATGAAGACAAAATAAATATGCTAATGAAAATGAGTCTAAAATACACGGAGCATTAATGACCATCCGTGTACCCACACCTGTACTTTCAGGCCTCCTCCGTGGGTGGGTCCCTCCTGCTTTTTCTCCAGAGAAAATCACTATTTTTGAATTTTTTGCTTCTTTCTTTATTTTTACCACATATGTACCTTCTTCTAAATAATGTGTTTACTAAACTTTGCTTGTTTTTCAGTTTATATGAATAGAATCAATCTGTATGCATCTTGTATACAGCTATTATTTTTTTATTTTTGTGATTGACATTATGTTTGTGTAATTCCAGTGAAAACACCCTTCAGGAATAAGAGAAATAAAGACTTTTTCAGATGATGGAAAATTAAGAGGACTTATCACCAGCAGAACGGCTCTAAAAGAAATGACAATGTCTGAAGGGAAATGATACCAGAGAGAAATCTGGAACCTCGGGACTAAAGGAAAAGAGAAAAAGAAAAGCAAATATATGGGTAAATAAAAATGTTTTTTCTTATTTTATACTTAAATGTGTTTTTTATAGACATTATCCAGTTTGGCCTTATATTTTTTAAAAACCAAACTTGACTATCTACATAACAAAATGTATATAATGGTTGATACCAAAAATTATAACATTATGTGGTAGAGATTTCAATGTATGTGGATGTAATACACATGGCAACTATAACACAGAGAGGGAGAGTCAAGTGAAGTATAATGTTATGTCTGGATTTTATGTGAAGTGGTGAATTATTAATTCTAAGAAGACTGAAACATGAGATACATATACTTTTTAATCCCTAGAATCACCACTAAAATATAGACAGACAGATAGAGCCAAATATTCAACAGGAAAATTAAAATAGAACTCTGAAAATATTCAAATAATTATAAAGAGATCAGGAAATGGAGACATGAAAGCAAATAAAAACAAAGAAAGAGGGAACGAATCGACCAAATAATAAAATGGTAGACATAAATCCAACCAAGCCAATCATTACATTAAATTTAAACGGTGTAAACACACCAATAAAAAGACAGAGATTATTATATTGGATTCAAAACAAAACAAAACACATAAAAACCCCAACTCTACGTTGTCTACCAGAGTCCAGTTGAATAGAATAGAAGTAAAAGAATAGAAAGAAAATACCACTAATCAAAAGAAAGCTGGAGTGACTGTATTAATAAAAAAACCAACTTTAAAATAAGAAATATTACAGAAATAATGACAGATACTACACAATAATAAAGTAATCAATTTTCCCAAAAGAGACAACAATTCTCAATGTATATGCACCTCATAATAGATCTTCAACTCATAACTATTTAAAACAAAAACTGGTAAAACTAAAAAGAGACATAGAAAAATCCAAACACTTGGAGACTTTGATTTTTTCTCTCTCAACAATAAACAGTGGGACAAGAAAACGGCAAGGATATAAAAGACGTGAACAGCACCAGCAGCCACCTTCACCGAAGTCGCATTAATAGAACAAGCCTAAGCGGAGCGAGTAAATGTTATTCTTAGTGCACACGGAACATTCACAAAGATGGAGCATATTCTAGGACACGAAACTAACACATTTTAAAGACACAAAACCATACAAACTTTATTCTCCGATGACAATGGGATTATAGTAGAAATCAGTAACAGAATGATATCTGGAAAAATCCCCTAATATTTGGAAAGTAAGCCAAAGTTTCTAATAACACGTGAGTCAAATATGAAGTCACAAGAGAAACTAGAAATTATTTTAATAAAATGAAAAAAACACACAGCATAGCAACATCTGAGGTATGGCTAATGAGTACTTCAAGGGAAACTGATAGCATTAAATGCTTATATTTTAATTTTTATTATTCTTAATAAAGCATATCTTTATTGATTTCAGAGAGGAAAGGAGATAGAAAGATCAATGATGAGAGAGAATCATTAATTGGCTTTCTCCTGCATGCCAACTACTGGGGATCAAGCATGCCACCTGGGCATGTGCCCTTGACTAGAATTGAACCTGAGACCCTTCTGTCCACAGGCCGACGCTCAATCCACTGAGCGGATATAACTAAAAAGATACCAGCTAGGGCAAATGCTTATATTTTTAAAAAATTAAGTCTCTCAAATCAATGATCTAACCTTTCACAAAGAAACTAGAAAAAAAAATTAAATACCCCCCAAAAGCAGAAGGAAATAATAAACAGCACAAATCAAAGAAAACAAAACCAAAAACAATAGAGATGCTCAGTCAAGCAAAAAACTGACTTTTTGAGAAGATTAATAAAACTGATAAGCCTTTAGCCAATCCAATGAATCCAAGAAATAGAGAGAGAAGATATAAACTACCAATATAAGGAATGAAAGCAGTGACATCATTAGAGATCCCACAAATATGAAAAGAATAATAAAGAAATATTACCAAAGATGGCGGCATAGGTAAACACCAGAAATTGCTGCCTCTCACAACCACTTCAAAAATACAACTAAAGGACAAAAAGGACATCATCCAGAACCACAGGAAGGCTGGCTGAGTGGAAATTCTACAACTAGAAGGAAAGAGAAAAGCACACTGAGACTCAGAGGAGGTGCGGAAGTAAAGTGCAGAGGTACAGAGGCACACGTGGAAAGGGCTGGCAACTGAGGACACAGTTGTCTTTTTCAATTGGGAGGGAGTCTCAAGCTCCCGACTGCTCTGAACTCCAGTTCCGGGTGAGTCTCTGGAGACCCAGACTCATACGGGAGAAACTGGACTGTCTGGCATCGGTCAGAACTCAAGGGCGGCTTTCTCTCAGAGGTGCTTGCAGCGATTACCGGGACACTGAGAAGCGGGGCCTCTTCGGGCAGGACTGAGAGCAGCCATAGCTGCTTGCTCCATCCTGTTGATCCCCTGAGACCCCGCCCCACACAAGCTGTGTGCAGAGGCTTTTGCATATGAATGACCTGGCCCTCTGAGATCTAAAATTACCTAACAAACTGCAGCTGGGTCAGAGAAACCCAAAACATCCAAAAGAAGGCCCAAGGCCCCACAGCAGCTTGCACTGCTTCACAGCTGGGCTCCTGCTGGGAAGACTCAGGCAGAGGGTAAGTTAGCACCTCCTTAGAGATCCAAGAGCCAGTGTACCCAGTGGTCAGAGTGGGACCATCCAGATTACAACTCCTCAGATCCATAAGGGACACACTCAGGGGACAGACTCAGTGAGCACCAAAGCCCCACTGAAGCAAGTCTTGCCCCAGAAGGGTGTCTCCAGCACAGAAGTTCTCCCACTGCAGACACAGCTGAGCCTCACAGCCAATTGGCCTGGAGGTCAATTCCTCCCAGTGATACCTACAACAATCAAGGCTTAACTACAACAAGACTGTGCACAAAGTCCACAAAGGGGTGAACCAAGAGTGTCCACCTCAGGTAACTGGGGAGGCTGAGCCACTGGGCCCTATAGGACACCTAGCACAGAAAGCCACTCTATCAACACAGGGAAGCATAAAAAATGCAGAGACAAAGAAACAGGTCACAAATGACAGAAATGGAGGAAAGCAAACTACTGGATATAGAGTTCAAAACCACACTTTTAAGGTTTTTCAAGAATTTTCTAGAAACCACCAATAAACTTAGTGAGACCCTCAAGAAATCCAGCAAGACCCTCGAGGTTATGAAAAAGGACCAACTAGAAATTAAGCATACACTGACTGAAATGAAGAATATTATACAGAGTTCCAACAGCAGACTAGAGGATTGCAAGTATCAAGTCAAAGATTTCAAATATGAAGAAGCAAAAAACACCCAACCGGAAAAACAAAAAGAAAAAAGAATCCAAAAATATGAAGATAGTGTAAGGAGCCTCTGGGACAACTTCAAGCGTACCAACATCCAAATTATAGGGGTGCCAGAAGAAGAGAGAGAGCAAGATATTGAAAACCTATTTGAAGAAATAATGACAGAAAACTTCCCCTACCTGGTGAAAGAAATAGACTTACAGGTCCAGGAAACGCAGAGAACCCCAAACAAAAGGAATCCAAAGAGGACCACACCAAGACACATCATAATTAAAATGCCAAGAGCAAAAGACAAAGAGAGAATCCTAAAAGCAGCAAGAGAAAGAAACCCAGTTACCTACAAGGGAATACCCATACGACTGTCAGCTGATTTCTCAACAGAAACTTTGCAGGCCAGAAGGGAGTGGCAAGAAATATTCAAAGTGATGAATACCAAGAACCTACAACCAAGATTACTTTACCCAGCAAAGCTATCATTCAGAATTGAAGGTCAGATAAAGAGCTTCACAGATAAGAAAAAGCTAAAGGAGTTCATCACCACCAAACCAGTATTATATGAAATGCTGAAAGGTATCCTTTAAGAAGAGGAAGAGGAAGAAAAAGGTAAAGATACAAATTATGAACAACAAATACACATCTATCAACAAGTGAATCTAAGAATCAAGTGAATAAATAATCTGATGAACAGAATAAACTGGTGATTATAATAGAATCAGGGGCATAGAAAGGGAGTGGACTGACTATTCTCGGGGGGGAAAGGGGTGTGGGGGGTGCAGGAAAAGACTGGACAAAAATCGTGCACCTATGGATGAGGACAGTGGGCGGGGGGTGGGGGTTAAGGGCAGAGGGTGGGGTGGGAACCGGGTGGAGGGGAGCGATGGGGGGAAAAAAGAGGAACAACTGTAATAATCTGAACAATAAAGATTTAATTTTAAAAAAAGAAATATTACCCAAAAATTTTTGTCTTTAAATTAGGCAACTTAAATGGAATAATTCCTTGAAAGGCACAAACTCCCAAAGCTTCTCCAAGACACACATAACTAAAAAGATACAATTATGTTACCTTATGATATGTTTGATTTGTACTAAGATAGCATTCTCCAGGGTAATGTTCAAAGCACTGCTCAGGTACTGATTGAACTCTTCAAAGAACATTTCATTCCCTTCTTCATACTTCCCATAGTTCTTTGAATATTCCTTTTGAATGCAGTGATTGGTCAAGTGGCAGGTTTTGTCTTGAAAATTATCAACATGATACGGTTCTGACGCAGTCCGCAGCACGCCCTCTCGATAGAGGTAGATATTGTACTGGTGATCCACCAAGACCCAGCTTCTGCAAGTCAACGAAAACAGTTACTCACGTCCTCCAAAGTTCCTTCACATCAGGCGTCTCTATCATCCCCTGGTTTTCTTGGCGGGAAGTAGAGGAAGAAGGTAGGTTCTAAATTATGCAGGCAGGCCACAACAAGTAGCTGAGACAGTGGGCTAGCACTGTAATGATCAAACCAAACATGTCACCATCAATGACAAGGGGACTCAGAGCCATTCAAGAGCCAGCGTTTTGAAGAGATCTGATGGGCTTGCTTCAAAGGTTAATCTACGAAACCTCCATTTGCATGTTTGGTCATTTTAAATAATTTTAAGAGGAAGATTGTTCATCCTAAAGCTGACCTGACATAAAGGCAGCTGAGACCAAGTCCTTTCTGAAGAGCCAACAGTCAGGCCACAAGCAGGCTGGGCTGAGGGTCATGCAGGTGTAGAAAGCCCCTCACCTCTTCTTGCCAGGCTCTTTGCTCAGAAAATAAAGTCCACAAACCTGAGATGTGTTCATGAAATCCTCAAAAAGTAGGACATAAATAAGGTCAGGACATATTATTTGTCCGGGTCACATGATCTGTTGTGTCTGAATTACATGTTCCGTGTACCTCTCTCCCATTGTAAGGCCCATTTATGTATGCATGTATGTATGCATGTATGTATGTATGTATTATTTTTTAATCCTCACCTGGGGACATGTTTATTGATTTTAGAGAGAGGAAGGGAGAGAGAGAAAAAGAGAAACATCAATGTGAGAGGGAAACATCAATTGGTACCCCAACCAGGGACGGAACCTGCAACCTAGGCATGTGCCCTGACCGGGAATTGAACCCTCAGCCTTTCAGTGTAAGGGAGGACGCTCCAACCAACTGAGCCATATACCAGGTGCAAGGTTCATATGTTTATGCCCTTCCCTTTGGATCCACAAGTCATTTTCATTAAAAAAAAAAAAAAAAAGTAAGCGAACAAACAAAAAACCCCCATAATCTTAGTAACATATTTTTAGAAAGAAAAATATTGAAGGAAAAATAGAGAATTAGATACAGAAGCTCAGTTCCATTCGGCTGTGCTCAGCGTTGGTAACGTATTAAACACAGCCAAACACTTCCTCACGTTGCACCTCACCCTCCTCGCCACACATCACTGCATGGACGCATTACCTAATGTCGAACTTGCGATGCCCCGGCTCCAGCAGCAGAGGGCGCTCGAGGTATTTCTGGATCACGTGCACCTGGCCCTGGTTGTCTATGAAATCCAGAAGTTCGGCTGCGTCCGAGGAGATGAGGATGCCTTCACCTGACCAGTAAAATTAAAACGAAAATTAGTGCAGTCCGTCCCAAGAGGAACCGCTCCCTGCAAGGCCCGGGAGGAAACACTGACAGCAGTAAAACACAGACAGGAGGCTCTGGTCGGCCTACTCACTCTCCTTTTTCCACCCTTCCCTGGTCCACTCTCTCACACTCTCCCCTCCGCCCACCAAAGCACCAGGGTCATTCAATTTTTCCTCCATATAGGGTTGTAAACACTGTCTTGGCCAGCTGCGACCATGAAGTTTCATTTCTAAAGACACTGTAAAGGTCTAGGCGCCCTAAATAAACGCCGTTCTCCTATGGATCACGGCCTGCTGTGATAAAGGCGCTGTATTGCCTGTGACCACGTCTAACGCCCTATCTTATGGAAACACCAGGAAGGTTAGGGCATAGATACAAAAATGCAAGTGGATCCCCTGCAGTTTGGTAACAGAAAAATACTGGACACATTCAAAGTGTCCATCAACATTACATAAATGACACAATATCCTTTTTAACAGCTTCCCTGCTATAATTTACCTGCCATAAAACCCACCCTTTTATAGAGTACAATTCAATGGTTTTTAGTATATTCCAGTAATTATCATTACAACCTTATTTTAGAACATTGTCATCACCTCCTGAAAACTCTACATCCATCAGCAGTCCTCCATTCCTTCCTCACCCCAGCCCCTGATAAACACTAACCTACTATAGATTTGCCTGTTCTAGATGCTTCATATAAATGGAATCATCCAGTATGGAGCCTTTTTTTGTGTCTGGCTTTTTAAAATTGAGCATCATGTTTTATTTTTTAATATATATTTTATTGATTTCAGAGAGGAAGGGAGAGGAAAAGGGAGACAGAAACATCAACAATGAGAGAGAATCATTGATCGGCTGCCTCCTGCATGCCCCCCCCCCCCCATTGGAGATTGAGCCCACAACCCAGGCAGAGCATCATGTTTTTAAGGTTCATCCATGTTGTAGCATGTGGCAGTGTTTCATTCCTCTCTATGACAGAATAACATTCCATTGTATGGATACATCACATTTTGCTCATTCATTCACCAATCGATGGATATCTGAGTTGTTTCTACTGTTGTTTGGCCCTTACGAATAATGCTGCTAGGAAAATCTGCAAAGAAGTTTTGTGTGGACATATATTTTCAATTCTCTGGGGAATATACCTAGGAGTGGAATAATATAGTAATTTTATGTTTAACTTTTTAGAAACTACCAAACTGCTTTTCAAAATTGATGTACCATTTTACATTCCCCCAATATATGAGAGTTCCAATTTTTTCACATTTTTACCAACACTTGCTGTCATCTGTCTTCATAATTATAGCCAGTTTAGTGGGTGTGAAGTGGTACCTCATTGTGGTTTGATTTGCATTTACTTAATGCTTAATAATGTCGAGCATGTTTTCATGTACTTACTCTTATCTGTATGTCTTCTTTGGAGAAATTTCTATTTAGATTCTTTGCTCACTTCTTAATTGGGTTATTTGTCTTTTTATTATTGCGTTATATGAGTTCTTTATACATTCTGGATGCAGACACCTCATAAGAGACATGATTTGCAAGTATCTTTGTCCATTCTAAACAGTTTCATTATTGCATGGACCCCTCAATTTTCTCTTCTAGAACCACAACTGCTTCCCTCCCCATAGCACCCTCCAGACAACCACTAATCTGGTCTCCATTTCTATAGCTTTGTCATTCCAGAAATGTTATATAAATAGAATTATACACTATGCGACCTCTGGGAATCGGTGTTGCTTTTTTCACACAGCATAATTCCCTGCAGATTCAACCAAGTTGCTGATTTCAGCAATAGATCATTCCCTTCTATTGCCGAGCAGTATCCTGTGGGGTCGATTCACCAGAGTTTGCTTAATCCTTCACCTGTTGAAGGAATCTGAGTTGCTTCCAGTTGGGGCTATTATGAATAAAGCTTCTGTGAACCATCACATACAGGGTTTACATGGCCATGTTTTCTTTTCTCTGGGACAAATGCCCAAGAGTGTGCAAGTGGGTCTGGAGCTCACAGGAAAGGACCTAGCTGCAGAGTACCTGTATGGAGATGGGCATGCAGAAGTCTCTAGCATGTAGATTAACATTTAAGACTATGTAACTAACTGTGCTATCTACCCTCAGGGTTCAGATGAGAAGAGTCACTCATCCAAATACATTGTGAATGTCTAGCGTACGACTGCACAGAGCCCTGGGAACCTAAGGGACGGCAATGCCAACTCACCTTTGGCACCGGAGGATGACTTTGCAATCCAAACATTGCCCTCTCCGTCTTCCTTCTTTTTGTTATAAGAAGCCAGGAAGAATTCCCTTTCGTCCGTCCTGGAGCTAGGGATCGGTGGGTGGATTCCGTTCTGCGCAGGAGCAGCCGTGGTCTTGAGGTTAGTGGGGTAGATCACATACGACTCGGGGAACCATGGGCAGGACTCGGCCAGCTCTGGGCTCGTCTTGATGAGCCTGGCAGACGACAGAGGGTCAGTCATCGGTCACTCTCTTCAGAAAAGCCAGTGCTACCTCCAGAGCTCGTCAAGGAGGCAGCGTGTAACCAGGGCCTGGGAGCTGGTCTCCTTGTCCCAGTCTTTGCTCTTCCCTCCCTGGACCGATCTGTAATGCCCTACAGATTGCACACAGCTATCCATGCAAACTTAAAGGCATGTGTCAGCTGGGTCAAAAAGGGACCCAATGTCCAGAACCTCAGCTCTTTTTAAAATGTATCTACAGCCCTAGCTGGTTTGGCTCAATGAGTAGAGCATTGGCCTGCGGACTGAAGGGTCCCGGGTTCAATTCCGGTCAAGGGCACATGCTGGGGTTGTGGGCTCGATCCTCAGCGGGGGGCATGCAGGAGGCAACCAATCAATGATTCTCTCTCATCATTGATGTTTCTATCTCTCTCCCCTCTCCCTCCCTCTCTGAAATATATATATCTTTTCATAGTAAAACCCTAATATGTAAACCAATATAGTAAAACCCTAATATGCAAATCAACTGAACGGCAGAACAACCAGCAGAACGACCAGGCACTATGACGTGTACTGACCACCAGGGGGCAGACGCTCAATGCAGGAGCTGCGCCCTGGTGGTCAGTGTGCTCCCACAGGGGAGCACCACTCAGCCAGAAGCCAGGCTCACAGCTGGTGAGCGCAGCAGCGGTGGCGGGAGCCTCTCCTGCCTCTGCTGCAGGTGGGCAGTAAGGAGCAAGGGGTCCTGGACTGCGAGAGCCCCGGACTAAAAGAAGGATGTCTGACTGCTGGCTTAGGCAGGGGGAATCAGGCCTAAGCCGGCAGGAGGACATCCCCCAAGGGGTCCCAGATTGCGAGAGGGCACAGGCCAGGCTGAGGGACCACCCCCCACCCTGGTGCACAAATTTCATACACCAGGCCTCTAGAGTGTGTGTGTGTGTGTGTGTGTGTGTGTGTGTGTGTGTGTGTATCATCTCCAAGGAAACTTAACTTGAAATAATCCTGAGCCAACACATTCCTGGCTTCAAGACAGACTAAAGGAGGAATCTTTCTAAAGGGACACTGGACGCCAGTGGTCATAACTAAATGTACCTCCTGCCCCCAAATTACATGACACAACAGAAGATAAAGTCAGGCTCTGGGCGAGGCACTTAATAAACAGCGGGGCTTGCGAAGGGCTTCCCACCACATCTACTCTCCAGTCGGTCCCTTGAGGGGGAGGCACCAGCATCCCAGTTCATAGATCAGACACTGGGCCACACAAAAGTGAGTACATTTCCCATCATCACTCAGGTCGTAAGACACAGGCACAATGCAAGTCCCTAATTCCCAAGTCCTAACTCTGCCTGGCCCTCCCTCCCCAGGGTCAGAGCCAGCCAAGAGCCAATCACGGGCCTTCCCTAAGCTGGGCTCATCCTCTGCAGAACTGCGAAAATTAAGCTTCTGTTAAATTCACCCGCAAAACCCAGTCTGTGCGCAAATGGCAGAAATAATGAAAGAAAATTTAAAACTGAGATTTAAAATAAAGTTATTTTAAAGTTGAAGACAACAGGATTTGAGTTACTTAAACTTAAAGGGACAAATGCATTTCTAACTCACTGAAAGTTCAACTCTCTCTGCACTGTCCAATAGGGTGGCCACTAGCCACATGTGGCTTCTGAACCCTAGAAATGTGGCCAGGGTGACACATTTCAAGTGCTCAGAGGAACCGAATTTTACATTTAGCTTAGTTTTTAACTTAAAACCTAAAGCCTTGCAAAACATTTGTCCATTAAGCACAACTTCATTGTTTTGGCAGGAGGACATTTCCCTTTAACCACTGCAGGGCCTGACGTGCTGTGTCGCGGCGCGCGCTGCCAGGCGCACTGCTGCATCACCATAAACACACCACTGTTCCACTCGGGGACAATGGGCTGACTCGGTCCATGTGGGCTCTTTCCAGGCGGTAATGAGACACTGCGATGTGTTTATTATGCAGACAGCATGAGTTACAGGGACAGCTAGATAAATCATAATTGGCAACTAAAGTAAAATTTGTCTAGTTAAAAAAATAAATACGGACAATTTTAAAATTTAAAATAAAGGTAAACTTCAGATGCAACAGAACTGAACCGAGACACAGAAGCTAGAACTACAACCAGAACAGTAAGGGCAGGGGGGGGAGGGAGGAGCAGGGAAGAAAGCAGTTGCAGAAGGTATGACACAAATTTTACAACGAATGACAAACAATTGCAATTTGTTGTGGCAGAGTGTACATGAGACATTTTTAGCAAATACATAATGAAGTTGATCTTCCTCTCAACAGTCAAAAAGAATCAATGAAATTAGTGGCTGAAATTCAAATTAAATATTCAACAAAACAATGGAAACAAATGTGTAATAAGATCTGTGCTTGTAGCTTCGGTCAGCTATAAAATGACTTGGATTCTACACAAAAAAAGAAAAGCACTTCAGATAAAAATGTGGTAATAGAAATTATTTTGAGGAAATAAGACTAAAAAACATATTTTACAGAACGTGAACAATTTTTAGTCAAGCCAGTTAAGTAACTGCCTCCAGAGTATAAAACATTTTTAACAATAAAGATTGGTTCAAAACTTGAAAATTAAAAAAAAATTTTTTTAAATAAGTGGTGTGACATAAAAGACTGCCTAATTAACACTTTGGATCTGTTCCCTCAAAGGATTTACAAATATACGAGAAAACACTGTCAAATTGAAGGCTAAAAATATCAAGCTCGCCGTGTGGCTCATTTTTCATCACTTACATCTGTCAAAGGCGAGTTCCACCTACAGGCAAAAAACCCGTGTCTGTCACGACAGGCATGCTCCAGCTGGGTTGAGTTAAAATTTGGATTCACTGGGATTTTAAGACTGATATTTCCCGTATTACTGCATTCTACGGTCTGACACATGTTGGAAACATCTGCACTCAGCTTTCCGAAGCCCACTCCCTGGAATGTATCGTGGATACAACTCCGACCCTGTTTCAGTATGTGCTTGCCATCGCTACCATGACTCGCCAGTAGAGACCTGTCGCACGAAACAGAAGGCGGTGTTTAATGATGCTGTGTTCTTTGCCAAGGATAGTCAGAGGAAAGAGTTCTGCAACATTAAAACACTAAATAAAAGGAATTTCTTGAAATAAAAGGAATGCTTGCTAAATCACTTTTTAAAAAATATATTTTTATTGATTTCAGAGAGGAAGCGGGGAGAGAGAGAGAAACATCAATGGTGAGAGAGAATCATTGATTGGTTGCCTCCTGCACGCCCCTTACTGGGGGTCAAGCCTGTAACCCAGGCATGTGCCCTTGACTGGAATCGAACCCAGGACCCTTCAGTCTGCAGGCCGATGCTCTCTCCACTGAGCCAAACCGACTAGGGGCTAAATAATTATTTTCAATATTTCATTATTTCACCCAATAACCAAAAGATTAAAAATGGCAGTGTGATTCTCACACTGCTATAAACAAGCTAATTTTAAAGTTCAAAAGAAGGGAAAAGAAAACTTTATTTATGATCCAGCCAAATAAGTAATAGTATTTTTGTTGGGACTTTAGAATACAAGTCAAAAATAATGGTTTTACATATTTTTATAACATGACTTCAAATGCAGAAGATTTTTAATTGTAACAGACAGCAAAGTAGCTGCAAAACTAAGGGAAATTTTGAAAAACATTTGGTTGAAGTTAATACATTTAGAGTTCTTTTCAATTTATTCAGTACTCTTTTAATTTGATAGTATACTACTGAGTTAACACAAGAGTTGGTGAATTTATTTAACTTGGACATAGTTTTGAAAATATACATTTGTTTTAAACCCAAGTTAGTTCTTCTAATAAAATGACCCTGTTTTGGCATTGTGCATGCATATTAAAGAAAAATGTTTACTTGGTATCTGATTCAGTTATTGAAAAATTTTTACATAGATGGAGCAAATTGGGTACATAAATCTTTTTTTAAGCATAAATTGTTATGAAATCTAAATACAGAATAAGGGGTTTGCAATAAAAATTTAGTGCCTGAATTAAGATGTGCTGGGAATGTAAAATACACACTAGATTTTGAAGACTCGGTATAAAAACAAAATCTGAAATACATCACTCGTTTTTTTCTATTAATTACATATCAGAATGGAATTTTGGATTCTTTAATTAAATAAAATATATGATTAAGATAAATTGCACCTGTTTCTTTGTACTAGTTTTAACGTGGCTAGGAAATTTGAAGTCACACGTGGCTAGCATTCTATTGGGGTTGGACAGCGCTGGCCCACAGGGTCACCTTCATTGCCTGTAGGAAACCAAGACCAGTTTCTGCAGGAAGTTCTTTGCATTTGTCCCATTTCCTCATAAACCCATTTGGAAAGAAATCATGCCTGGAGGCTTAGTTACATCTCCAGGGGAGAAATGCTCACAAGAGGGAAAGAGAGTCCGAAACCTGAGCCAGAAGAAAAGCCCCTCAGGGCTCTGAGTCTATGGCCTTGGGCCGCGATGAATTTCTGACACTCCCTGTCGTGATGCAGGAAGGTGCCTGCAGTCCAGGGCCCAGGGTAGGATCCTAGTGGAAACCCTCCGGGGGCTGCCCTGTGGCACTGCCCCTGGTCCTCTGGGTACAGGCTGGCATCATCCTGGCTCAGCTGCGACGGCCCTGCACAATCCAGCTGTCCTCTGTGAGCTTCGATCCAAGATGCCTTTTTTTTTTTTAAACTCTCTGAGCCCTTTCAAGCCCTTTCAAAATCATGGGAAAGAGACAAAATGATAAAGGGAAGCATCACCTCCTGGAATGACTACAGTCCCGAGAGAATAAAGGACACTTGTGAAGATGAGAGCAAGCCCAGTCTGCATAAGTCAAATTGTCACAGACTGTGTCGCATGCCACCAGGGGCCAAGAGCAGGTGTGATCACCATCAGTCCCCTTTTACCGATGGGGCGCTGTCCAAGGTCCCAGAGAACAGACACCTACTCACACCTGGTCGTGCGGTCCTGCACTTCTCACTCCCCCTCAGTATAGTTGCTGAATATGCAAATACCCAGAATAGTTTCCTACAGCATCCTCTGTTCTCACTCATAAAAGCAAAATTCTACCTTTATCTTTATAGGAAAAAATTATAGTAGAAAAAATACTAAATAAACATTTTATATTAATTTCTAAAGGGATAATCTGGACAATCGTGTCTCACTTCTAGTTCTAGTTAAAGAATCTTTTGCATCTAATATGTAATAAATGTGTAATCAGAAGACTTCAGCTCTAGCCAGTTTGGCTCAGTGGATAGAGCGTCAGCCTGTGGGCTGAAGGGTTTTTTGGGTTTGATTCCGATCAAAGGCTCATGCCTGGGTTGCAGGCTCGATTCCCAGTAGAGGGCATGCAGGAGGTAGCCGATCAATGATTCTCTCTCATCATTGATGTTTCTCTCTCTCTCTCTCTCCCTCTCCCTTCCTCTCTGAAATCAATAAAAAAATATTTAAAAAAAAAGAAGAAGACTTCAGAAAGCGTGTCTCCCTTAGGAGTAGCCAACAAATCAGGAGGACTCTTCACTGAGAGAAGTGGATACTAAGTCACTGGGGCCAGTGAGTCTAAACAAAAAGGGGGCATATTCCTGTGAAGACTGCACCTTTATTTTTAAAAATATATATTTTTATTTATTTTGAGGCAGGCATTATTCAAAGCTTTTACATACATTAACTCAATCCAGACAACAACCCCAGGCAGTTCCTATTATTGTCCCTAATTTACAGAGAAGGAAACTGAGGCACAGAGCCAAATGCTCCCTATAAATCCCTGTGCCCCACACTTTACACACATCACCTTTATTCATCCTCACAATCGCCTAGGAGGGACATAGTGGGACTTAGAGGGATGAGGACATTTGCCTCAACTAATCAGAGGGAAAGCTGGGATCACAAGATCAGCAGATAATATCGCTTCCTCTACCTTAAGATACTGTTCTTATGACACCTGACAGACCCAACTTCGCCGAGAGGGGCGGTGCAGCAGATGCAGTTACGCCCTCCAGGTGTCCTTCCTAAGGGGACCCTGGCTCCCGTGACAGCAGCTGCCAAGGTCGTGTGCATGCCCCTTCTCCAGGGACAGGCTGTGCCCAGAAATGCCCCACTTCTGCCTACAGCCAATGGCTGACCGATGCTGGAGTACAAAATACATCCCAATCCATCACTTACACCATAAACCCACCCCAGGCTCTGCTTTTGGGAGCCTCACCTCAGAGACAAACAGACAGACAGGCAGACAGACAGGCTCTGTTAAGTGCTAGATGGCAGAATTCTGGGTTGCAATCCAAGTAGCTTAGAGGAAGCTCCAGAACGGGTATGTGTTGGCTTTTTAAATACAAGTATTTTGCCCTTTAAAAATAACCCCACATTTCTTCCTTAAGTGCTTTGTGATGAAAGCGAACAACATTTATGTAAAAAAATCAAGGTTTTAAGGAACACTTACTTCACTAAAGAAGCTTTGCGACACAGTTTGTCCGCCCCCCGGTAGTAATTCACCAACTGCACCAGCCCAGGCTCGTGACCTGTGGAGGAAAGGGAGGCTCAGAGGGGTCCAGGCCCGGGAGGCACCCAGCTCAGGAGAGGGAACAGCTGTGTCATGCCCAGCGTGTTCTCCCTTCCAGGACTGGGGGTTGGACAGGAACGATTCTGCTGCCCGGCACTGGCACTGCCCTGCCTCAGCATCCCACTGGCCCGCTCAGCCTCCCCGTGGGGGAGATTATAATATCACTATCCCAGAGCTGCCTGAGACCACTGCTGCCTGTTTGCCCTTCTATTCCCCCTCTCCCGATCCCCTCCCTGGCTTAACACACAGACTGTAAGTTATCTCCGTACAGAAGGATGGCAGCGGAGTCACACTCCTGACCTCCCAGCCTCTCCCCACAGCCATCAGGGGCGGCAGCAGAATGGACGCTCCTGCCTCCAGTGCACCTGCTTCTTCGGGCTCCTAAGAAAACCACCAGAAGGCGGGGGGGAGGGGGGGCAGTGGGAAGGCCACATCCACAAACTCTAAAGCCTGAGGACTCTCCTCTGTACATCACCCGACAGGGAAACACATTTTCAATAGATCTTATGGCAAGTCCCCTCCTCCCTCAATTAGAGCAGAAAGGATACAAATAAAAACAAAAGCCTTGGTTTAGTTTAAAATCCTAACCAAATGCACTGAATTTCCAGCAACAAAAACAAAAGTAAAACCGAAGAAAGGGAGTCTGAGCTGACGCTGCCAGACGTATGAATAATTGATCTGAGAAGAGTAGACAACTGAATACAGTTTCTGGCGCGGCCTGGCTGTCACCAGCTCCCTGGATCACACCTGGGCTGCCTCCCCTCTCTCCCCGTGGCCCAGGCATCTTGAGCCTTTACCTGATTTTTCCTGGGGGTTTGTGTGGTGCACTTTAAGCAAAAGGAAAATATGCCTACAGGGAAGGCATAAAGCATTTAGGTTGTGGGATGCTGCTTCCCTTTCCACCAACGCCAGACGTTTCCTGCTCACCTGCCGACCTGGTGGGCCTGCTGGGTGGTTTCTGCTCCTTCTCCCTAGACCCGAGCACCACAGCAGGGCCATCGCCCGCTTCAGCCCCGGCAGATCCAGGTGTGCTTTTGACACTAGGATCCCAGCTAAGCCCTGACAGCAGGCACCGCGGACAGGAAGGAAGTGGGGCAGGCAGGGAAGTGGACGGCGCAAAGAGGAAATGAGCATTCCCGACTGTAAGCAGTTTCTTCTCCTTCCAGGGGAGGTTTACCCTGTGCAGGGGCTTCTGGGGGAGACAGCTCATCACCAGGCAAATTCCCCATATCCCAAGATTTCTGGGGGTTAGAACCAACCCTTCCCTGCATCAAAAACTTGTACAGTCATTAAAAAGTGGGGGTGGGGTGAGGGTGGGGGAAATAAAGAAGTGGCTCACGGTCCATTCCAAAGAAAGAAACTTCAGTCCAGGCTGTGCTGCCACGCCCTTCATTCCCGGAGCCACAGGCTGCACAGGGTCCCATGCCCCCGGCAGCCAGCTGGTCCCTGAAGGCCCGATTCAGTCTCTGTCCCTGCCCTCCCCATCCTGACCACACCTATTTCTAGAAACTGCTTCCTCTCATGGACACAAAATATGCTCTGCCTGGTTCCCTCCAAAGCAGAGATGGCTTGTCTTCATTCTCCAGTCTCTGCGTGGGTCTCTGGCCTATGATCTGCTCCCCCCCCAGCCCCCCAGGGGATTTTGGCAGGGAGCATGGCTGCCAGGGCAGCGGCTGCAATTCCTGGTGACAGCGCATGGAGGAGAGGCCGTGAGGCTACACGCAGGTCAGTGGATGGGAGCTGAAGTCCCTGCACAACTTCTGGATGACGTCATCTAAAGAGGAGGGGGGTGGTCCACGCCCCCCGCCCCCTCCGCAGCTGGCAAAGTGCACCTGGTGGTGCCAAGCCAGCTCCCACCCTGTGCATGAAGTAGGGCAGAGGGAGAACCCGGCCGTGTAAAGCCTGCGTGCAACGCCCGCTGTGACCCACACTTGTGAGCACGCGTTCTTTGGTGAAGCTAAAGGACGGGCTGAAATCACACGTCTCGCCCCTCCCTGGCGGCCTTCCGAAGCTCCTGCTTTGGGAGTTCAGGTCTTTCCCAGCCCCCTGGCGGGTCATCTGAGCCCCGGGGAGCAGAATCCTTGGGGTGGTCACCGCGCACAGTGTCCCTCCCACGCCCTCGGGCCGGAGCAATTCCCAGCAGATGTCACCGGCTCCGAGGAGCTCCCGCCCGGCGCTCAGCCCGCATCAGGCGTGGCGATGAGAAGAGGGGCGCGCGGCCCGGGATAGGGGGGCGTCTGGCGGGAGATGGGCGGGGGTCCCACCTGACGAGGGATGTGCGGGACGGGCCACTGTCAGGGGGCCGCGCGGGGACTCTTAGGAAGGATGGTGCAGACCCGTAGGGTCCGCGTCTCCTCTGCCGGGTGAGAGACGGGGGAGATCTGTGGCCTCAACACAAAAGCGCCAGCTCCAGCGGGCCGGCCGGGGCGGGGCGGGGGCGCGGGGGGCGCGGGGAAGCTCACCCAGTCTCCCGAAGGGCAGCCGGTTCCGCTCGCCCAGCATCAGATTGAACCTGGGGTTGTCCCGCCGCAGCCTCTTCCAGTGGCCGGAGGCGACCAGCAGCCGGGAGACCTCGGCGTAGACGCTGCTGTTCTCGTCGCGAACCACGAAGGTGAACATGGCGAGGCCGCCGGCGCAGGGCGCGGGGACCAGCGGCTCCGCGTGGAACCCGCCGCACCGAGCCCAGGCCCGCGTCTCCGCGTCCACGCCCGGCACCAGGGTCCCCGCCCCGCGCGCAGGCCCCGGCGCCGCAGCCTCGCCCGCCCCGCCCCGCCCGGGCGCCGAGACGCACAGCTCCGGCCACGCCCCGGCCCCGCTTCCCCGGGCCGGGCGCACAGGCCCCGGCTCCCGCGTTCCCGCCCAGCGAGCAGGCCCCCGGCCCGGCGCACAGGCCCCCACACTCCGCCGCGCTCCGCCCCGGTGGGTCCCCAGCACCAGAGTCCCCGCCCCGTGACTGGTCCCGCCCCTTGCGTATCTGGGGTCCCCGCCCCGCGCGGTCCCGCCCTCGCCCCGGGATCCGGCTGGGCGGCTGGAGGGGCAGGGCGTTGTGTGCCCGCGCGGGGCCTGCAAGGGGCGTGGGGAGGTGCGTTGGAGAGGAACCCGGACAGGGTCGCGTCCTCCGCAGCCCAGGGTCACAGCTGGGGGCGGTGCTTGCAGAAGAGGGATTCTCCACTACTATTTTATTTTATTTTTTAAATTTGTTTTTATTGTTGGCAGTATTACAGATGTTCCCCATCTCCCCTCTTTTGCCCTCCTGCCTCCACCCCAGGCCTTCACAGTACTATTGGCTGTGTCCATGGGTTATGCATGTAAAGGGTGTCCCCAAACCATGTATACACACTTTGAATAGTTATAAAAGCAGTGTTTATTAAAATGCATTTCATTTTCAAAATTGAGCTATCAGTTGTTAAAGTGTGTGTGCATCTGGGGGGGGGGACACTCTGTATGCATCTTTGGTTAATCTCTTCCCATCCTCCCTCTGCCCCCCCCACCCCCACCCCCCACCCCTCACCCCCCTAAAATCTGTCAGTCTGTTCCATGCATCCATGTCTTTGGACCTATTTTTGTTCCTCAATTTATTTTGTTCATTACATTCCACATATAGTGAGATCATGTGATATTTGTCTTCCTCTGACTGGCTTATTTCACTTAGCATAATTCACTCCAGGTCCATCCATGTTGCCTCAAAAGGTAAGAGATCCTTCTTTTTACAGCT
Organism: Myotis daubentonii; assembly: GCF_963259705.1. Classification (NCBI taxonomy): domain Eukaryota; kingdom Metazoa; phylum Chordata; class Mammalia; order Chiroptera; family Vespertilionidae; genus Myotis; species Myotis daubentonii. The sequence continues at coordinate 23,986,632 of NC_081851.1, read as the reverse complement.
GCGTAGTATTTCATTGTGTAGATGTGCCACAGCTTTTCTATCCAATCATCCGCTGATGGGCACTTGGACTGTTTCCAGATCTTAGCTATTGTAAATTGCGCTGCTATGAACATAGGAGTGCATTCGTTCGAATTGGTGTTTTGGGATTCTTAGGATATATTCCCAGAAGTGAGATCTTTGGGTTAAAGGCAGTTCCATTTTTAATTTTTTGAGGAAACTCCATACTGTTCTCCACAGTGGCTGCACCAGTCTGCATTCCCACCAGCAGTGCACGAGGGTTCCTTTTTCCCCACCTTGCCAGCACTTGTTGTTTGTTGATTTATTGATGATAGCCATTCTGACAGGTGTGAGATGGTACCTCATTATTGTTTTAATTTGCATCTCTCTGATGATCAGTGACTTTGAACATGTTTTCATATGTCTCTTGGCCATCTGAGTAGACACTTTGGAGAAGTGTCTATTCAGGTACTTTGCCCACTTTTTAATTGGATTGTTAGTCTTCCTTCTGTTGAGTTGTGTGAGTTCTTCATATATTTTGGAAATTAACCTCTATCAGATGTATCATTGGTGAATATGCTTTCCCACACAGTGGGTTCCCTTTCCATTTTGAGGATGGTTGGGGCCTCAGAAGTGTTTTTATCCTTAAAATGTCTCTTTAAGCTGTGTCCAAGATGTGTGTCCTTTCTTTTCCTGCTTTAGGACCACGGAGTACCCCGAGTGTTTGGTGGCTGTGGTTCTTTAGGGTTGAGGCTTCGTTCACCTGCTGAGACCCCCTGGGTGTCGCTCAGCGGGGGGACTTTAGGTCTCTCTGGGGACTGGATCCTGCACAGGCCCCAGGAACCCTGACCGCTGCCCGCCTCCACACTGAGGCACTGGGTTCTTGCTTTCCCTTCTCCGGACCTAGATTTCCTCTTCTGAGTGGGTAAGTCTTTAAAGTCCCTTCAACTTTTGGTGCATTTGAGAGGCAAAGAAACTTTCAACCTCTCTCATAAATTATCTACATCAGCCATGTGCCTCACATTTTTACGCTTCTTTACGTAAAGAACATTCGCACTAGCCAGTTTGGCTCAGTGGATAGAACGTAGGCCTGCGGACTGAAGGGACCCGGGTTTGATTCTGCTCAAGGACACGTGCCTGGGTTGCGGGCTTGATCCCCAGTAGGGGGTGTGCAGTAGGCAGCCGATCAATGATTCTCTCTTATATTGATATTTCTATCTCTCTCTCCCTCTCCCTTCCTCTCTGATATCAATAAAAATATATTAAAAAAAAAAAAACCACTCCACGTCATCTCTGCGTCATTGTGAGCTCCCGTGTGCAGGTATCTACCTTGAGTATTGTAAAGGAGCCCTTCTCTCTCCCATTTCTGCCTGTGTCCCCTGGGGTGGGAACATGTCTGTTTGGCGTAGGGACCCCCACCTCTGCCACCACCTGAAGGCGTTCACCGGCTGTGGGAAGCTTGCTATGGGGCCGGCTCCAAAATGCAGGAGTGCTCACAGGCTCCCAGCCTGAGCCCTCTATCCTGTAGGGATACGGCCTCAGCTTCCTCACCCCTCCATGGGTCTGTGGGAGCCAGGCTCGCCCAACAGGACCACTGCCTCTCTTTGCCATGGTGATTGGTTTAACATAGAAAACTGACTCAAATCTGGCCAATCTGATTTTCTTTGGAATTTTTCTACCAGAGCTGTGGAGAGAGACTCCCCACCTCTCAACTGGAGTTGCGTAGCGGGAAGATTGTGGGGGACACCCTGCAGCTCTCCTGACATCTTACAGAGGGAGGACCTTGTGAGAATTCAGCTTACCATCCCTGTGCATTAGGCCTGGCAACGTGGCCATTATCTTCTTGCCAAGGGAATGTAAACAGTGATGTACCCTTCTTCCTAGCCTGGACCTTAGAATTTGAGCAGGCCTTCTCCCTCGCCTGGAGGCAGGACGTACAATCCATAACAATAGAGGAACCAAAGGTGTGAGAAATCTACCAAGACTCATTGTTTGCTGGTTCACAAAGCAAACCTTAACAAATTTCAAAGGGTCCAAAGAATTTTGAACATTTTCTATGACTTTAGTGGAGCTAAGCTGCTTGGAAATTAAGTAATACACTTTTAAAAATTGAGACATACTTGACATTTCATTCTCTTTGTTTTAGGTGTACAACATAATGGTTGACTAATGAAAACTGCAGTCCCTACACTGAACATGATAAAATGTAAATTTTAAAGCACAAAATAAGTGGAAGAATATACCATGTTCAAAATGGGGCGACTCAGAATTGTTAAGCTGTTGATTGTTGCCAAAAAGTGACCTGTAGATCCAGTGCAATCCCAAACAAAATGGCTACAGAACTCTGTGTGGAAGCGGACAAGGCAATTCAAAATTTATCCAGAAATGCAGAGGACCAAGAATAGCAAAGGCAATCTTGAAGAAGAAAGTTGGAGGACTCACACTATCAGATATCAAGACCTGTGAGCCCGGCCAGCATGGCTCAGTAGCTGAGCATCAACCTATGAACCACATGGTCACGGTTCGATTCCCGGTCAGGGCATGTAAAAAAAAAAAAAAAAAAAAAAAAGGACTGTGAAACATAGTATTTAACTACAAAGCTGTAGTAATTGAGAAAGTATGGTTTTGGCACAGGGAGAGGCAGACCAATGGAAAGCAACCCACATATATATAGTCACTTGGTTCATGATAGAGGTGACATCAGTGGGAGAAAGGATGGTCTTTTTGGTAAATGGAGCTAGGTCACTGCATATCCATTGGAAGACAAAATTAATCTCAAGCTCTACCACACAAAATCAGTGGCAGATTCATGCAATCTAATGCCTCTAAATTTGAAAGGTAAAGCAATAATGCTTTTAAGATTAAAAAACAAAACCAAAAAAGCAGCAGAAAAACCTTTGTGATCTTACACTAGGAAAATATTTGTTAAAAAATACCACAGAAGTCTCTAGGAATAAGAAAAACTGATAAATAGGCAACTTTGAAATTACAAACTTTCACTCATTAAAAGACACCAGCCTATATAATAAAACCCTAATATACAAATCAGACACTGCCCCCCCACCAGAGGGAGGCAACTGGCAGCAGCGATAGGGGGAGGGGGGCGGGGGGTGGGGGGCAGCCAGCAGGCGGTACCAGGCCGCCAACCGAAGCAGCTGCCAGCAGGGGGCCCCCAATTGCACCCCCTGCCGGTTGCCCCACAGATGGCCCTGATTGCCAGCCAGGCCTAGGGACCCTACCCTTATATTGGGAACAGTCTCATAGATTTAAAAATTAAAACCTGGCAAAGCTACTCTAACACTGAAAAAACAGGATGATGCAGCAATGACATGCATGGACTCTGGCTTGCACGTTTTGTGGTCAGCCCTGATTCTGACACTTATAACTGTGTGACAAAGTCCATTACTTAACATCTCTCTGCTTCAGTTTTTCCACCCATAAGATGGGGAAATGGTACTACTGCCTCAGAAGGATCATGTTATGTACTGCTTTTCATAATCAGGGCAAAAAAATGTAGCTGCCCATACAACAGCAAGATGCCTTTCCCCTGTATGAAAAGTATGGTCACTGGTGCATGCAGCGTCCTGGATTGCGAGAGGGATGTCCGACTGCCGGTTTAGGACCAATATTCCCCATGGGGTCCCGGATTACGAGAGGACGCAGGCCAGGCTGAGGGACACCCCCCCCCCCCCGCAGGTCCCCTCCCCCTGCACGAATTTCATGCACTGGGACTCTAGTCAAGAGAATAAAAAGGAAACTCATAGAGCAGAATGTGATGTTTGAGGTGTGTGTTGTGCACAAGGAATTACAAACTAATCATAAAGAAACTGGCAAGCCAGTTGACAAAAGAACTGAGCTGGGCTAGGCCTGTGGGCTTGTGTGCCTGGGGCGGGGTCTGGGGGCCAAAAAAACCTACAGCGCCAGGTATTCCCAGGTGGCCTCCCACCCAAGTGCTAACCAGGCCCAATCCTGCTTAGCTTCTGAGATCAGACAAGATCAGGCGAGTTCAGGGTGGTGCGGCCCTGGCTGCTGGCAGCGGCCTCCAGGAGCCCTAAGAGCTGGGGCCTGGCCTCCAGGACCCTCAGCCCTTGGCAGCACCTGAGCTCATGCTCTCCCTCCCACTGTGGCTTCCCTCTGGGGCATGGGATTCCCTTTGCAGGTTGAGGGTGGGTACCCCCCTGCGCAGCAGCGGGGTTTGTTCGATTTCCTCCTGTTTCAGGGGAGCCAGGGGAGCCGGGTTCCCAGAGGGGCGCTTGGGGCTTTCACCCTGGCGTGCGGGGGAGGGGGGTTAAGAGATAACCCCCTCCAATCGAGGGGTGCCCTCTGGAAGGCGGTCAGGCGGGAGACTCCTTTCCCTATTGGAAGCAGGTTTGGGGGGCGCCCCATCAGGGCCCTTCCGCAGAGTAGCTGGGGGGGGTTCCCTCCGCACAGCCAAGGGGAGGAGGGCAGAGGCCGGGCCACGCCCTTGGAGGGAGTTTGGAAGAACAGCAGGCAGAGGGCGGGCATGGCAGGTCCGAGGCACTTGAGACGCAGGCGCCCTGGATCCGCAGCTGGGTGCGTGGGCTTGTGTGCCTGTGGCGGGCGGGCGTCTGGGGGCTGAGTGGATGGGGGCAAAAAACACACACAAAAGAAACCCCGAATTGGATACTTCAAGGGACAACCCAAGAGGTAAATCCTCAGCAGAGAAGATGTGGAGAAGAATCAGGCTGAGAAACTAAGTAAGGAACGCGTTTGGCGACAGAGCGGGCCCACATCGAATAGCTGTAGGGCAATGTCTGTCCAGGTGTCTAGGTTTTAAAAGTTATAAGGAGCCGATAGGCTGCTAAATAAATGTCTGCCTTCCTACCTTACAAATACACGTTTATACGGACGACGGGGAAGACCAGGGTCTTTAGAATACTCAGACTCCTAGGAAGTCCACGCCAGAACCTGGGAATGCTGGCAGGCAGGGCCCGGCCTCTGCTCGCGCTCACCCCTGGGTCCTCCCTTGACTCCGTCCCGCAGTGTGAGGGCCCTGCGTGTGGCCCGGGGACATGCAGCCTGCAGCTCAGGCTCAAGCCACAGGCTGCCACCAGGCCCCGGGTGGGCACCCTTTGCCTGTCAGCTCTACATTCCAGCTGCTCCCGAAGGCCTGTTCTTTAGGTAGGACATTTTGAAGAAAGAAAACTTAATAAAAACTTTTTTTTTAAAGAAAGTTTTTAAAGGTTCTGTGAGCAGTGATAAGAAATGTGTTTGTTTTGTTTTGTTTTTTACAACCAGGAAGTTAAGCAATAAAATGAAAAGCTCCGTGGAAAGGAAGAGTTTAAGTGAAATGTTCCGCTGCCTGTCCCTGACCCGGGTTTCAGCGGCTCCTCCTGCGTGTCATGCTGTACAAACGTTTATGTACAAACGTTAGGTCTTTTTCAGACGAGGTGCCTCCAGGACAGGGGTGGGCAAACTTTTTGACTCGAGGGCCACACTGGGTTCTTAAACTGGACCGGAGGGCCGGGACAAAAGCATGGATGGAGTGTTTGTGTGAACTAATATAAATTCAAAGTAAACATCATTACATACAAGGGTACGGTCTTTTTTTTTTTAGTTTTATTCATTTCTAACGGGCCGGATCTGGCCCGCGGGCCGTAGTTTGCCCACGGCTGCTCCAGGAGCTCTCCCCGTCCAGTTTGCACAGCCCAGAGCTGCTCGTTATTCCACCACGTGGGTTTGGGGCTGAGTTGAAAAACCGAGTTTCCCTCCTATGTTTCAGTCTCTTCTGAGCCTGTCTCCACTGCCCACGCAGAGACCTCGACACTAGGCATTAGGAGGTGTTCCCTGCCAAGCAATTCTTTGCGACAGGGGCTGGGTCTCCTTCAGATCAACCCAGTCCTGCCTGAATTACCATCCCTCCCAACACTTTTGTCATTAATTTATTGAGTCGAGTCCCCTTTGCTTTCAGCACCTCGTGGCTTCTGTCTTCCTGACCAGACACACCTCAAACACTGTAGTCTTTGGGAACTTATTGCGAGTCAAGGAATGGATGATAATTAGAAGAGGAAATAATTCTCAGAGGTTTGGCACCACTTATACACCCCCATCTCTGGTTTCCTCAATTGCCAAAGGAAGCTATAAATACCTAATTGCTCTCTGGAATAAGTGAGATGATGTGAGGAAAAAACCTGGGACACAGCCCATATCGAATCCATCTTTGCGTCTATTTCGCATCCAGTGTAAGCCCCCATTCCTTTTATTGTCCCAAGAGACAGCGGCCTGAATAGTCACTCACAAACCCAATTCTTGTGAAAATCATACAAGGGACCTAGAAAGAAGCCAGGTGAGTGAAACTGCTTAGTTATTCATCCTCTGGTCTTCATCAGCCCCAGTGCCGAATTTCCTCTCAATCCTCCACAACAGAACTTTTTGAAGACCCGTAGTTGAGTCTCATTTTCATGACTGGATGGATGAAAACACTGAGCTTCTTTCTCATGCGCGGCTCTAGTTCTGATTCCTGTACACAAGCAGGACTTCCAGGGGTGCAGACGGCAGGCCCTCCGCGGGCCCATGCATAAGTTATGAAGTTTGCGTGTTACCAATGCCACCTGTGACGTCAGCAGCAGCGTCGGCTGACAGGTGTTGGAGAGGCCGCTCCTTGACCTGCAGTGTGGATGTAAATAGACTCCTGTTGCTGGTTAGAAACAGCAGAGTGGATTTCTGACATTCGGAGTAAATCCTGTCATCTGCTCCTGCGCTTCTGGGCGGACAGTGTCTTCCCATCAAGGTAAGCAAAAGGCCGTGCTCTCCCTTGTTGATTCTCTGGGCACTGAACTCTCAGGGCTGACAGTCAACTCATGTTCTTCTTCTTTTTTTATTGATTAAGTTATTCCATATGTGTTCTTATCAACTCACGTTCTTGGTGTAGATGGGGTTGGCTGATTTTTGGCATACTCAGAAGCAGGGGTAATCACATCCCCCTTTCCTTATGTGTTAAACTCTTTGTTATCTGGAATGGTTCATTTTATAACACGTTTTTGTGTTCCAATGTTCCATTAACTGAGTTCATACTAAATACATCATGTGAGTTATCCATTTAAAAATGAGAAGACAAGATCCACTAAAGCAAAAAAAATAATACTAGATACAGCAACTTCTTTTTTATGTATTTTTTATAATTCAGATAGTCAGCCAGTTTTCTGCAGCTCCTCCCTCCACCCCTGTAAGCACGGCCGTGGGCCACCTGTAGCTGTACAGCCTGGAAGGTCCCCATCCCTCCGGGGTTCCCAGGTGTACGTGCTGGGTCTCATTAACCCAATCAAAGTGGTTTTAGCAAAAACAAAGAAGAGTTGTTGGAGGACAACTTTTTGCCTGAATCCAAGGGTTTAAGCAACATCTTCAGGACTTGGTCACACCGTCTCCATCCCTTGGATGGCTATGTACACAGACAGACCCCCATTGCCGTCTCCCAGCACAGAGCCTGGCTCTCCACAGGCGTGGGGCTCAGCGCTAACTGGACAAACTGGTTTGGAGGCACGTGATGGAAGACACTCCCTTCAGGAAAAGCCAGTAGGAGAGGGAGGGAAGAATGTGGTCTCAGGTCAAGTCTGACCTGTGCTGACCCACAGGATATTACCCTGGATGCAAGGAGGCCTGACCATTTACACTCCGTATCATTTAGTCATTGGTTAGGGTCACCCTGGGGAAGGAATTACTCCCCAGGGAAAATAGGTCTGCCACCTCAGAGCAATCACATGGGAGGGGGCAGCTGTGAGCCATCAGTGGCCAAGTCAGAGTACCAGGTGCTCTGGCTGGTGGAGCCTGCATGGGCCCCGCGGCACCCACTACTTACCATTTAGTGGGACTGTTCCTGTGGGTACATCCTGCTTTGGGGACCAGGGTTTCCAGACTTATAGCACAAATCCCCCCAGTAGGACAGCGAGAAAGGCCACTCCTATCTCCACCACTAGTCCTGCTCTCAGTGGAGTCTACCTTTTGGGAGCAGCACATTTCAAAGGATGGAAAACCATCCTGTCACAGGAGCTCATCAATGGCCTGAGAGAGGGCTTATGTGTGGGCATTGATGGTCCAGGAGGAGGGGGATTGCACTGGGCTGAGGGTGTGGCTGGAGCTGTAGGGTTGGAAGCTGACCTTCTGAGAGCCACTCTTTGCCTTGGGAGTTTGGCACAGACTTAATGACGCGGCCCTGAGTCTGTGCTCACTTCAGCTAGTGACGTCCGAGACCGATTATCCCCTACTTTTTGGAGAGCAGTTCCCTTGTTTGCGATGCTTCTGAGACATGAAGTCACTGATGATATTGCTTAATTAAATAATTTTTTAATCAATGTGTTCTGGGTAATACAATTAGAGTTACACATTTAGCAAAATTACTTTAGATTGTAGGTTGATCACTTTGTTTTTGTGTATCATCTCAAATATACTATATTACATTCTTTGGTATCTAACATTTTAAGGTAGTGCTCCCTGTTGTTTTTCTGCTTGGTATCCTTCCTCTGACCACAGGAACTGGTTTTGCATATAGAATCCTCCTCCCCCACCTTTAGTCCATGAGGTCTGTGGGGCCAATCCCAGCACTGGCTGTAAGGGTGGGCACATGAGTTGTACAGTGGGGCCTTGACTTACGAGTGTCCCGACTAATGAGTTTTTTGAGATACCAGCTGTCTCTCAGCCGATTTTTTGCATTGAGTTGATAGAGTAATTTGAGTTAACGAGCTCCTGAACGAGCTCCTTAACGAGCTCGGGGTCTCGGAACGAATTAAACTCGTAAGTCGAGGCCCCACTGTACCTGGTCTATCAGTATATCCTTCCCTGAGGTGGGCTTCCTTCGCCAGGTCAATGCATCCACCTCCGGCTGCTGATCCACGGCGCATCCCTTCTCTAAGGAATTGCCCTCAGCTCAGGAATCACCTCACCTGATTCACAGCGTAGATGTTCCCTCTACACTGTGCCTGGCCATGGGGAGAGGATCTGGGAGGCCGCCCACACTAACAAGTGAATGATGTGGATATGGTTTGTGTCCCCCACCAAATTCGTATGTTGAAGCCCCAGTGTGATGGTATTTGGAGGTGGGGACTTTGGGAGGCAATTTGGGTTAGATTGGGTCATGAAAGTGGGACCCTCATGATGGGGTTAGTGCCTGCTAAAAACAGGAGCAGACACGATATCTGTCTCTGCTATGTGAGGACACAACAAGCAGGCTGCCATCTGCAAACCAGGAAGAGAGTCCTCACCAGACACTGAATCTGCTGGCACCTTGATCTCAGACTTCCAGCCTCCAGAACTCTGAGAATTAAGTGTTTCTTGTTTAAGTTCCCAGGCGATGGTATTTTACTATAGCAGCTGAACGAAGACATGGGGAACCAAATGCTGGCCCCTTGCCTTAAAGGGAGCAACTCTGCAGTATGGTTTATGCTCTAGAGCTCCCCCATATATCAGGCCAAGACACTGTCCCTTCCGGCTGCTCTATCAGAATACAACAGACTGGGTGGCTTGTGAACAACAGAACTTTATTTCTCACTGTTGTGGAGGCTGGAAGTCCAAGATCAGCACTGGCAGGTCCAGTGTCTGGCGGGGCCTGATCCCTGGATCGTAGGCTGCATCGTAGGGGGCGGTTTTGCCCTGGTGTCCTCACAGCGTGGAAGGGGCCACAGAGCTCTCTGGGTCTGAAATAAGGACACAAATCCCACATGCTAGGGCGCTATCCCCCATGACCTAATCTCTCCCCAAATGTCCCACCTTTATTAACATTACATGGGGTTAGGTTTCAGCATATGAATTTTGGGGGACGCACCGTGCAGACCACAGCACTATCCTGCTTCACTCCCTCAGTGACTCGTGTCACCCAGACCCCTGTATCACGACACACCTGTTCCAGGGAGTCCAGCCTGAGAAAGTCATCCGGGAAAAGTCCTGGGAAGCCGACGCTGAGGACAGACTCTAGAGCTGGGCCACTCACCAGCCAGCTGGCAAAATTGCTGATAAAATTGCCATAATTTTCAATTACAATTGACATATAATATTATATTCATATCAGGTGTACAGCACAGTGACTAGACATGTATATAACTTATGCAGTGATCACCCCGTTAAGTCTAGTACCCATCTGACACCACACAAAATGGCCATAATTTAGCTGCTCAATATCGAAAACGTTTACCTGTGGTGAATTGAAACAAGAAACAGCCACAGGGAGGCACTTCCTCATGCAGCACTGTTGGTTTTTAGAGATGCAGGGGAAGTAATAGTAACTCAGGGGCAGTAGGCTTGTTTGATGCTATTGAGTATCTTTGATTATTTGAAGAGACAACGAGACTGTCTCAGAGCAATCACATCCCAACTACAGCCAAGGGTAAGGGTCTGGGGCCTCCTGCATGACGGGGAGACCCATTCTCACAGCTGCGTCCACAGACATGACCAGCGCAGGGCCGGGTGCTAGAGCCGTGGACCTTCAGAGATTAAGCCTTCAGTATCCTGAGCTCCTGCGGAGAGGAGCTCTGCCGCTTCCCAAGGCCTTGCTGGTTCACAGCGAGGAGCCAAGAGGGACCCCTTCACTGTTTAAAGGGACCTTTGTGTGACTGAATAAGCCTCCGGCCTTTTGATTTCCCTGAGTTTTTGTTTTTTGTTTTTTTAAAAAATATATTTTATTGATTTTTTTACAGAGAGGAAGGGAGAGGGATAGAGAGTTAGAAACATCCATGAGAAAGAAACATCGATCAGCTGCCTCCTGCACACCCCCTAATGGGGGATGTGCCCGCAACCAAGGTACAGGCCCTTGACCGGAATCGAACCTGGGACTCTTCAGTCCACAGGCCGACACTCAATCCACTGAGCCAAACTGGTCAGGGCTTCCGTGAGGTTTTGACATAAGGTTGTACGGACACGGAAATATGTAGATAACTCAGTTCTGCTCCTCTAAAGACAGCACGCCTTTTTTCTCTGGATGCTTTAAGATTTTTCTGTGTGTTCAATTTTTAGCAGTGGGACTATGTGGTGTTTCTAGGGGTGGGGTTGTTTTATTAGAAAATGTGTTTGAAATGTTTCCCCAGCACAGGACTGCTGATTAGTCCAGGCTCTATTTCTCCGCCTGTGCCCAGATTGTCAAATGCCCCTGAGAAGATAAACAGTCATGATACTAACTAAGGTCTCCAAGACCCTCCCCTCTGAAATTCCAGGCCAGCTCACCATCCTTGCTTCCACAGCGATCTGCGTTTTGGAATAGCATGTGTATAATTCATCTGACACAGGGACCTTTGACCTGTGGTAATCTATTTTATCCTAACGAGAAGGGCAAGTCTGAGGTCCCTCTTTCCATCTCCACTTGAGGGGAATTTTGAACGAGAGCCTAAAACCGAACAAGTCCCAGCATTTCAGCATTGGAAATCTGTCTGCCACCAACACGGGGCTTGACCTTCCTATATAACACCCTTTGAGTCGTCATCCCTCTTTGCAAACCGCCTGGGGAAGGCCGTTGACTAACCCCCAGGCAACAGTGCTCCTAGCATCTGTGAGAATTTCGTCTTCAGATGCCCATTCAGGCTCCCGGAGGACCTTCTCCTGCCACGTGGCTTTCACCCTCGTTCTGAGGAGCGTCACAGAGTGAAAGTTGGGCAAAATATGTTCGTTCTACAAGTGCAAATAACGAGGACCTCTGTCGTGTTCCGTCATTAACCATTCCTTAAGCCGATGCAGCTTGTAGGTCTGCTTTCCATTTTATTTCTCTGAGCCGACCTCATTGTCTGAATCACGCTTTTCACCGGCTGCTAAGCCACAACCTACTCTACACTTGTGAGGTCCTGACAATTACCCCATTCGTCCTTTTAGTAATTCATAGATTTCTTTCCCACTGTAGAGAAAAGATTAGGTGAGCATCACGTCAGAGAGAAGCACCTTGTGTGCCCGTCAGCCCGGGCTGTGACCCTGCCACTTCCGTTCACAGACAGGAAGAGATGGAGTATTTTGTCTTCGATGACATCGGCTCCATGATTCCGAACGAGGCCATCAAGAGACTCATCTTGCCGATGACGGTTCAGCTTTGCCATCTGATCATGTGCACGGAGAGGAACGGCGCGGAGAGCGAGGCATTCGCCTCTCTGGAGAAGACCGCAGAGGAATTGGCTCAGGCGAGTGAGGAGTTCGTGCAAATCGCTAAGAGGTAATGATTTCAGAGAATGTGAGCCCTTTACACTGACACGTCCACAGAAGGAGAGTAATAGAGCCTTATTTGAGTCAAGTCAGGTGTGAAAAATGAATTGATAATACATAAAGAAGCCCTGCCGGTGTGGCTCAGTGGTTGAGCATTGACCCCATGAACCAAGAGGTCACTGGTTCGATTCTCGGTCAGGACACATGCCCTGAATTTGGGCCCAGTCCTTAGCAGGGAGGCATGCAGGAGGCAGCTGATTCATGTTTCTCTCACATCGATATTTCTATCTCTCTATCCCACTCCCTTCCTCTTTCTCTCCAAAAATATCAATAAAAACCTATTTTAAAAAATATAAACTTGCTTAATATGTTATTAGTTGGGATGTACTTTCAATATGAAAACATTTCAGAATGAGTTGGCCGGGTTTTGCATTAAGAAGCAGTTGTATGTCCCATCATAAGGTTTCTAGATTCATTCCTATTTCACAGATTGTTTTTATTATAGAGAGAAGAATTCTCAGAGTTGTCTAAACATCATTTTCATGTCTTCCATTCAGTGCATGGGGCTTGGACCTTTTAGTAAACCTGCATGCAAATTATTTCCATATTAAATTCCAATTCCAGGTTTAATAGAAAAGGACCTAGTTATAGCAACAAAACTGAACTCTAAATGAAAGTTGATTACAACTTACATGTTGTAACAAAAGTGTTACACTTTTACTGCCCCAACCAAACTGTAGATGCTGCAGCTAGATTTCCTGTGTTTGAGTCCACCTGAACACTTACTCATTGTCTGGCTAAGTTCTGAAACCTGTCTGCGCCTCATCTGTCAAGGTAGACGCGATCACCAAACCTCCCTCACAGGACTGTCATGGGGGCATGAGAAAGTCATCGTGCCCAGAGCGTGGCAGCAATGAACAACTGCTTCAGATCTATCTGTCAAATAGAAAGAGTCCCTAAGTCTTCCCCTTTCATCCAGCAGCCTGCACTGACCACCTGCTAAGATGTCAGGCACGATGCATGGCGCTAAAATGCAGAGTAAGACCTTCACAGGCCCTGCCCGCAGGAGCAGAGGAGCAAACAGAGGAGAAAGCATATAACTATCAAAAGGGAAAAGCCAAATACCTATCGCTGCTGTAACAGGTTATCACAAAGTGAGGAACTCGAAACAACACAAATTCATTCCCTCACAGGTGTGTAGGTTGGAAGTCGGTGGGCCTGACTGGTTTCTCTGTTTTGGGTTTCACAGACCAGAATCAAGGTGTTGGCGGGCCTGACTCTTACACAGAGGCCTGGGAAGAATTTGCTTCTAGGTTCTTTCGGGTTGGCCAAACCCAGTTCCTTGTGGCCATGGGTCTGAGGAATCCCTTTCTTAAGGCCGTGAGCCACAGGCTGGTCTTTGCTCGCCAAGGCAGCCTGCATTCCAGACATCCCCCCCCCCCCCCGACCCCACCCCCAGCGATGTCGGGTCAAGCTCCTCTGGTGCTTCAAACCTCTCTCTCTGACGTCTGCTTCTGCCTTCCTCCTCTGCTTTCAAGGGCTCGTGTGATGACATTGGACCCACCCGGATAGTCCAGGGTCATCTCTCTATTTTAAGGTCAGCTAATTATCACCCTAATTCCATTGGCGAAGCCCCTTCCCAGCAGGTCCAGATTAAGATTTGGTTGACTAACCAGGAGGCAGGGATTTTGAGGTGGGGCATCTTTAGAACTGTCCACCACAGGACTTAGCCATTAAATCCCCCCTGGTTGGAGTGCTCAGTGGTTAGAGCATCGGTCCCACGCTCCAAAGAGTGGAGGGTTTGATTCCCAGCCAAGGGCACAGACCTAGGCTGCCGATTCAATCCCTGGCTCCAGTCAGGGTGAGTGCGTGAGGCACCCAATCACTGTGTGTCTCACATCAATGTTCCTCTCTCTCTCTCTCTCTCTCCCTCCCTTCCATTCTCTCTAAAAATGGGAAAACTATCCCTTGGTGAGGATTAACAAATAAAAACCCCACAAATTTAATGCATGTTCTCAGATTGGGGACAATTCACAAAATTTTTTTTTGGTTAATCCTCACCCAAGGGTATTTTTCCCATTGATTTTTATAGAGAGTGGAAGGGCGGGGGAGAGAGAGAGAGAGAGAGAGAGAGAGAGAGAGAGGAACAATTGATGTGAGAGACACATCAATTCGTTGCCACCTGCATGGGCCCTGACTGGGACCAGGGATTGAACCTGCAACCCAGGGACATGCCCTTGACTGGGAATAGAACCCGGGACCCTTTGGAATGTGGGGCTGGTGTTCTAACCACCGAGTGTACCAGCCAGGGTAGACACTGAACAAAATTTGAATACTGACTTTGAGTTAGATAATAGCGTTTTGTCAGTATTTGATTTCCTGATCTTGATGATTGTTCTGTGTTTATGGAAATGAACGTCCTTTCCACAGGCAGCCCGTGTTGAATTATTTGCGGGTAGAGAAGCATCCTGTCTGGGACTTTCTGCACACACGCATGTATACATGGACACACACACTGGCACATGTACATACATCCACACATGCACACACACACCCACACGCATGCAGAGAGAGAAAGAGAGAAGAACAAACATGGCAAAATGAGAACAAATGGTGAATCTGGCTGAGGATATGTCAGTTTGTTACATTATTTTTGCAACTTTTTGGAAAGTTTGAAATTATATAAAAATAAAAAGTGACAAAATATTGTTGAAGATAATCATGCTCAAAAGTTAAGTGACTTGGAAATAAAGAGGATTCAAAACTGTGTATGAGTCGTCAAAAAATTGAGAATAGGTTCACCACATGGTTCAACAACACCACTTTTGGGCTTATACCTAAAAGGAGTGAAAGCAGGGACTCGAACAGGTATCTGCACACCCATGTTTATAGCAGCATGATTCACAACAGCCAAAAGCATTGTGTCAATATTTAATTTCCTGATTTTGAAGATTGTTCTGTGTTTATGTAAAATGAAAAAAAATCATGAAAAAAATTGCCAAGATATTAATTTACTTAGGAGTTTGAGAACATAGTGATTGTACACCAATTTTATACTCTTTTGTACAGTCTCAGTTTTCTAATGCAATGCATTTTGTAATCACACAAAAAAAAAGGTACGTTAAATTTGAGAGACGTTAAATGTCCTTTTGGTGTCTGATATGGGCAGGTGAATTATTTATGAAGTGAATTATCCGTGCTCATGACCATGGGAGACGGTCCAGCCCATCCATCCGGGCAATACTGCAAATAATGCATATTCTGGCTCGGGCTGGGCTCCCTCGGCTGTCAGGCAGCTGCTGGGAGAGGCAGTGGAGGTCTCCGAGCAGGCCACGCGTTGGCTGGTGAGTTCCAGTGCTTCTGCCGGGTCAGCTCTCAGGAGCCAGAAGAAGCCACCGCGTCAGCAGAGCAGAGCTGGCAGCCGGCAGGGCGCCGGGAAGACCCCACAAGGGGAGATCAGCACAAGTGTATGCTTCCTTTTGCTTCAAAATATATCCTACGATGAATATTTAGAAAATGCGAATGGAACGAGGAAGAAAGGAATTACCCATAAGCCTACGTCCCGGAGATAAGCACAAGGAGCACTGGGGCGTATTTTATTCCAGACATTTCCTCTTTCTCTCCCTCTTTCCCACTTCCCATTCCCATCCTCTTTTCTTCCCGTCCCTCCTTTTCCTTTAAAAAAATGTTTATAAAGAACTGTGTACCTATGTGTATTCATATCCACATATACACGTATGTACCCATGGATACGTATATGTAAATGGGCCTCATATATGCACAAGCATGGACATGGATACGTAAAATCAGTCACACTGATTGGTAAACAGGGCCGGCCCCTGGATTGCCTTTTCCAGAGGCTCCACTTGCTCCAGAGTCTGGGGACGGAGCAGGGCCTTTGAGGTGTGCCCTGCGCAGTCAGCGTGAGCATCCTGGCAGCAGCTCTGGGAAAGACGGTGCTAAACACATCTCCTGCCCCCACTTCAACATCAGTCTCTCCTGGCCCTTGAGGTTGGGGGTTTCTAGTTAATCGTTTTGTTCTGATTTCTAGTATAACTGCACTGTGGTTTTGCAAATCCTTTGTGTGATTTAAAAAATATACATTTTTATTGACTTCAGAGAGAGGGAGAGGGAGAGAGAGAAACGTCAATGATGAGAGATAATCACGGATTGGCTGCCTCCTGCATGCCTCTACTGGGGATTGAGCCCGAAACCCAGGCATGTGCCCTGACCAGGGAATCAAACCCTGACCTCCTGATTCGTGGGTTGACACTCACCCACTGAGCCCACTGGCCAGGCCTCTGTATGATTTTTGAGGCATGTTTTGTAGCCCAGCATTTAGTCTATATTTGTAAATGTGCCCTGTGCCTTCAACTAGACATGTATTCTATTACTGGGTATATAGATCATCTAGGTCAAATTTATATGTTCAGATCTGCTGTCCCCACCTTTCTCTTCCTTCCTTCCTCCCTCCCTCCCTCCCTCCTTCCTTCCTTCCTTCCTTTCTTCCTTCCTTCCTTCCTTCCTTCCTCTGAGAAAAGTGTGATAAAAACCTCTCACTGTGATTGCATTTAATTGTCTCTCCTTAAGCTTTTCTAGTCTGTGACGGTTTCTTTTTCTTTGTCTTTCATGACCCTGGCACTGTGATAAGTACCGGTCAGTTATTTATTTTATTTTTTAAAAATATATTTTATTGATTTTTTACAGAGAGGAAGGGAGAGGGATAGAGAGTTAGAAACATCGATGAGAGAGAAACATCGATCAGCTGCCTCCTGCACACCCCCTACTGGGGATGTGCCCGCAACCAAGGTACATGCCCTTGACCGGAATCGAACCTGGGACCCTTCAGTCCGAAGGCCGACGCTCTATCCACTGAGCCAAACCAGTTAGGGCCCGGTCAGTTATTCTGTAGAATATCTATCAATTTGGGTTTGCCATTTCTTTTTGTTGATTAGATTGAGATTGTACATTCGTGGCAAGGACACCACAGAAGGGGTGCTGTGTCCCTTGTCACCATTCTATCAGATGTTAACCTGTCTCACACTTTATCATTAGGTGAAGCTGCTGTCTAATAGACACTGCACTGTTTTCCCTTTGCGACTGGCATCTGGCAGCTTCTCTTCAGACCTGCATGCATTGGCTCTAGCGTTCATCGTTGTATCTTTTAAACATATATACATATTTTTATTGATTTCAGAGAGGAAGGGAGAGAGAGATAGAAACATCAATGAGAGAAAATCCTTGATTGGCTGCTTCCTGCACGCCCCCTACTGGGGATCAAGCCAGCAACCCGGGCATGTGTCCTGGACTGGGAATTGAACCCTGACCTCCTGGTTCATAGGTCAACCCTCAACCACCGAGCCACGCCCATCGTTGTATCTTGCCTGCAAAAACTGATACTGTGATGTTTGCCTAGAGATAATTTTTTCATGTCTCACATGTACGAGTTGAAATTCTTCTGTATAGAAAGGTTATCCTTTCTCTCCCATTCATTTATTCAATTACATTTATTTATTTAATTATACATTATAGACTCATGGATATTGATTTGATTTTGTGGGTTTTAATCCAATACTGTCATCATTTATTTTATCGTTCAGTTCATTCCTGCTTTGGTCACTGGGGGCTCCTCCGGTGGGCTCCGCTGTTCTTTAGAGACATCGCCATTGTTTTAAAGCACTTCCTTATTTTCCAGGCTCATCTTGTACTTTTTCAGCCCCAGCCCTGGGATCTTCCCCAAGAGCCCTGGGTTCTTTACTGAAGAATAGTGTTTGGAAACCAAGATGTGGGTTCTAAATGTGCTTATGACCACAGGTGTTGTGACTCCTCGGGCATCAGCAGACAGAGCTAAGATTATATGCGTGTATGCCAATTCATGGATGCACACTCCTCCATACTTACTTCTCTGTGTCTGAACACATATTCCTATGTAATACTCATACACATATAATCAACCCAACACCTCCCATTTCAATCCAGCATCAACCCCTCTCCTTATCTGCAGCTTCTTTCTCCAGGAGTGGAAATCCTCACTCTCATGATCCACAACGGATCCATTTACCTGTTCAACCCTCACATACACTTGAAGTTGCAGAGTTCACCCGTAACCCCCTGAGCCAGAGATGGACTAGCTAGAGGGCAGTTTGTATGCAGTTCTTGTTGTTTTTAGCCTGACTCTATCCTGGAAAAAATGCTGCTCTCCAACGTTACTTAGGTTAGTTCTTTTCTTGCCCAAAGTATTTTAATGTTATTCATTTGTACTTGTATTCATTTTATATTGCTGCATCATAAATTGCCACAAATTTAGCAACTTAAAACAATACCCATTTATTATCTCACAGTGTCTGTGGTCAGGAGTCTGGGTCTGGGGCAGCTGGTTTGCTGGCTCACCAGGCTGGGAGACCTGGGGATCCAAGTGTTAACTGGGCTGCAATCTCACCTGAGGCTCGGGAATCCATCAGGCTCCCTGGCCGTTGGCAGAATTCAACTCCTTGGGGCTGCAGAACCGAGGCCCTGACACGTGGCCTGCTCTACAATGAGACAATCTACTCCTTCAAGGCCAACAATTGAGTGTCTCTTCAGTAAGGATCCACTCCCTCTGTTAAGGGCTCATCTGATTTGGCCAGGCCCACCATGATAATCTTTTGATTAACTCAAGCCAACTGATTAGGGACCTTAATTACATTTGGAAAAAAATTCCTTTTTTCATATAACAAAACATAATCAAAGAGTGACATCCCATCCGATTCACAGGTCTCACCCACAGACCGGGAGAGGCCGTCAAACAGGGCGTGCACCCAGGGAATGGAACCTTGGGAGCCATCTTAGAATTCTACCATCTATCATAACTAGTTAAAGTAATTTCTTACTTTTCATAATTCATTCTGGGGTTTCCTTCCATTCTAGGTGTATTTTCTGATATATTCTTTCTTCCCTAGGGTAGTCGACTATAGATATTGTTGTGCACTTTTAGTTTTTTTTTTAACTTAACAACATATGCTGGAAATAGCACATATAATTTTACAAAAATATCCTTAATTTTTAAACAATTTCATAATATGTCATTATGTGTATGAAGGCACAACAATTTATTCAACTACTCTCCCACCAATGGGCATCTAGACTGTTTCCAGGATTTGACATTATAAACAATACTGCAGCAAATAATGCTGTGCATGTGTACTTTCAATTGTTGGGGATGGTAGAGTCCTAGTTGGGAGATTTCTGGGTTAAAATATATATTAAATATGTATTACGTTATTAGTCCTTTGTATTATTTATTGGGTTATATTATTAACCCAACACACAGGCATATTAAACGATAAAACAAAGTGTACATGGATAGTTATAGCATCAGGTTTATAAATATGGAAATGTATAATGCATTAAGGTTTGAGCCCATTGTCTGTCATATATATTGCAGATATCTTCTCCCAGTTTACCATCTGTCTTCTGATTTTTAAAATTTTTTTTGTCATTTAAACTTTTAAAATTTTTATGGAATTAAATGTATTTTTTTAAATATATTTTATTGATTTTTTACAGAGAGGAAGGGAGAGATATAGAGAGTTAGAAACATCGATGGAAGAGAAACATCGATCAGTTGCCTCCTACACATCTCCTACTGGGGATGTACCTGCAACCCAGGTACATGCCCTTGACCGGAATCGAACCTGGGACCCTTCAGTCCGCAGACCGACGCTCTAGCCACTGAGCCAAACCGGTTTTGGCGGAATTAAATGTATTTACTTAATTCTTTTATTGCCTTAGGACTTTGAGTTATAGTTACAAAGATTTCTTTATACCAATATTAAAGAGGAATTCACTTGTCTTTTCTTGTATGGCTTTGATTTTACATTTAGAATCGTTAATCCATTTGAAGTTCAAACTTGTATATGGACTGAGTTAGGGAACTCACTTTATATTTTTCCAGATGGCTACTCTACTCAGTTGCCCCAACACTATTTGTTCCAAGTTCTATCTTTTTTACCCAAGCAATTCAAAATGCCACCTTTATCTTTTCATTTGGGGTAATTTTAAAACACTGAGTACAGTACATTATGTATGTATATAAAATTATAGTGCTTCTAGATAGAATTGTCTCCTATAGAGAATTTAATTTTATTCTGGTGGCAGTTAAAGTAGGGAGAGGCCATTCTTATCCAATCAAAGTCTTGAGATGATTCAAGACCAGTTTCAGTCTTTCTAAGCCAGTGGTTCTCAACCTTCCTAATGCTGTGACCCTTTAATACAGTTCCTCATGTTGTGGTAACCCCCAACCATAAAATTATTTTCGTTGCTACTTTATAACTGTAATTTTGCTACTGTTATGAATCGTAATGTAAATATCTGATACACAGGATGTATTTTCATTGTTCGCAACCCACAGGTTGAGAACCACTGTTCTAAGGAAATTCCTGTTTCCAGGTTGTTCTCACTCCTAAGGTGTAGTCTTTGGAGACTCAGCTGAAATCCTGGGATGATCATCAGGTTCTGTCCACATTCACAAGACCCAGACCCTAATTCTTGTTTTCTCAGCATCGTGAGACCTCTGAGGTCACAGCATAGCTGCCCCTTTTACATGGCTTTTCTGCCTCTTGGCCTGTGTTACTCAGGATGAAGTCCCACTGCCTTGTTTTTTCTCTAGACCCTTAAAATATCTGAAATTTTTTTTTAGCATTTTATCTGTCTTTTATAAGTGTTGTTGGTGGAAAGTTTGGGCTCAAATTTCCACTTCAAGGCTCATGGCTTGAAGTGGAAATTTGAGACTGCTTAATACTATGATTCCAGTGGTTTTAAATATCAAGCCAATAGTTTCATTCAAACCATAGATTAAAAGCAGGAAGGTATAGAAATCATACATGAAAAAAAAATGGTTAGACATGGAAGACAGATCCAATTTGCAAATAATGGAACTTCTAGAAGTAGAAAAATGAAGACATTGAGGAGAGGCAATAACTAAACAAATAATAGAAGAAAATATCTCTTGAGCCAGTTAATGACCCAAAATCTGTACATAATAACTGCTTCCTGGGTTCTAGGCGAGATTGTGGAGGAAAGATGTGCATAAAGCATACATTGGTAAATCCCCGAACTCTCAGTGCTTTCAGACAAGAGAAAGCAAACTACTTACAAAGGAAGTTTAATTAGCCTGATATCAGATAGACCGGCCTCAGAGTTTGCACCCATAACTGGCGGCCAGAAGATGATGGAATCAAATCTGTGAACTGTGAGGGGACAGGCCTACCACCGAGAATGCACCATCCAGACAGCTTATCATTCAGCGGACCACTGGGAGAACATGAATGCAGATGTGCAAGGACTTAGCGACTATCTCTCCTTGCACCCCAACTCAAGAAACTCAAGAGGAATATTGGTGGACAACTCTAACCCACAAGCGGAAACCAGAGACCTCAAGAGAAGGAAAGATGAAGAAGGAAAGAGCTTTGGAAAGGACAATGCTATATGTGTCCTTGAAAGAGAAGGTTAAGGGAAACTCGAATAGTCGTTTCAAGTTAAAAACATTAAACCAGCTCAGCCCAATCTCAAAGTGGCGATCGGAGTGAGGGAAGGGAGAGGAGAGTGGGGAAGCTCAGCAGGCCATCAGAGGGTTATCTCTCTGTGTGAAGTACCTTGTACTCGAGGTCACACTAGGACATCGTCTTAAATGGCCTGAGCACTGGACAATACAACCCCACTTCGCAGTAGAGCCCTGATGCCTCATAGCTGTGCTTCTCCCTCCTCTTTTTAACGCCGAGAAATGAGGAGACCCAGGAAGGGAGGCTGCGTGGATGAGGCCCCACGCTGTGAAGAGCAGCTGTCAGGATGTGGCGCTGTCATATGTATAGGCTGAGTGACCTGAATGTCAGCTGTGCTGGTGAGCACATGCTCCACAAGGGGTCAAAGTAGAATAAAGGGAAGAGACAGCTGTCACGCATCCTTCCCTCTGCTTTTCTCTCCCAGGGTTTCAACGGTTTGCCATGCTGGGCTGTTTGGGTTGAAGTGACACTGCACACGGGAGTCAGGGGACATTTCACATGAGGGAAGCTGGGATGTCTGGGGCAGGAGGGGCCGGGGCGTTGAAATTGGCTGTCACTCATAAGGGACCACAAGCTGAGAGGAGCTGCTCAGTAACCTTGAGCTGGCACTTGCGAGTCCTCCCAGCCTTCACCTCCAAAGGCACAGCCCTCAGCCTTGTTCACAAGGAATAACCACTATCAGGACGGAGACCGGGGGCGGGGGGCGGTCCGGGGGGGGGGGGGCGGGCGGGGAACTCCTCTTGTTTTGTTCTGTGTGGTGAGGGACGATTATTGGCGGAGGAATGTTTGCCATCTCATGAACAGAACAGTTGCTGTGGACATCTGTGTTCATGGAAACGAATTTTTGTCACAGAAAACCTCTCCTCTTGATAACACGATGGAAATGAGAGTCTGCACATTTTTTCCTGACAAAAAGAGGCTTCTTGTGTTTTGTAGTAATTATAGGTGGTCATTACAGAAGATGGGAGCGATGCAAAAGGAACAGAGCATATTTTAAAACACCAAGATAGAGCTGCAGCTGGAGGTTTATTCTTCTGGACACGTGGTTCTCTATGTAGGTCTGCATAGATCTGATTGAAAACAGTGAGATCTTGCCATAGATGCTAGCATATAATTTGATTTTATTTACGTAACACTACATCCGGGAGAGGCTCTATTATCATAAAAATAGGCCTACGTCACTTTAAAAAATTAATTTATTAGGAGAAGGGGCTCCTAAGGTGACAGGAGATTTGACTTTAGATGGTGAACACACTGTGCAATATACAGATCTTGTAACATGGAAACCGACACCTGAAACCCAGACGTTCATGTTGACCAATGTCACCCCAATCAGTTTAATTAATAAATATTTAAATTAAAAAAATTTATCTATTTCAAATCATAGTTGACATACAATATTATATTAGTTTCAGGTGTACACTATAGTGATCCAGTGTTTATATACCTTATGAAGTGATCACCACGATAAGTCTGGTGCCATCTGCCACTGTACATTTTCATGATAATATTAACTATGTTCCCTGTGCTCTACCTTATATCCTGTGACTTGTCTTAGGGTGAAGGGTTGGCTCTCCATCACCATTTTAATGGCTTCATGGTGCTCTGTCACTTCTATGTATCGTAATTTCCTGGTGGGTATGTTTCTTTGTTGTCCCGTTGCACGTTGGTAAATGCTGAGTGAGAACGTGTCTGCAGGCTGGCCGGGGACTCCGAGGAGGAGTGGCTCCGGGAGGAAATGGGCCCTGCCGCCGACTCTCTCATCACGTCTGGGAGGAACATCATGCTGGTGGCTCAGAAGCTCCGCGTTCAGCCAGAATGTCAGAGCCACCGGGAGGAGCTAGTGAACACAGCTCAGCAGGTCCTGCTGGACACCACGAAGGTGAGGCTGATGCCAGAGCTGGCTGGCGGGCTGGCCTGGGCAGAGAGCTCATGGCTGGGAGGCCTGGATGGGGCATGCTGCTCCCACAGTGGACACCCTCCCAGGAGAGAGACCTGCCCACGTTCCTGCCAAGGTCACAGGCACAGAGTTCATTACCAATTGAATGAATGCCAAGTGTGGGAGCTGCCATAGGGAGCTTGAGTAGACATCCTGAGCTGGGCTCTATGATCTCAAACCTATGTGCAGCCTGTGCACCCCCACACTTGTCCACAACCCCGAATGAAAGGTGTCACTGAGAGCTTCATTCCCACCCTACCCTTGGCCAGAAGCTACGTGGAGGAGCTACAGAAACCTCTGCAGCTCTCAGCCTGCTTGGCCTACAGCTGTGAGGACCCCGGGGCTAGGACAGCCCCTCAGCCTCCAAATGCTCCCCACACTGCAGCCTGACGTGCCACTACCTGGCACAACTCTTCTTGGTTGGCACATGCTCCCTGTTGGAATGTGTTTGCCACAAATATGATCAAATATTAGTAATGTTCATCATTAAAACTTTAGTAGTGTGGGTTACTGTGGGGTGAATTTGTAATTTAAAGGAATCTCATTAAAGTGAGGTGGAAATGAGAAGGTGAGAACCAGAGGGCTTGGGCACCTGGTGTGGGGGAAGGGAGTGGAGGAGGGACTGGGCACCTTCTCTGTGGAAGGGGAGGTAGAGAGCTGGACAGGGGCGGTCAGGCCGGGAGTCTCAGGGTGCTTCCCGGACAGGCATCTATCTCCCCAGCCCCCATCACCTCATCCAAGCAGCCAGTCCCTCCGACACGCTCTTTCCTTGGTTATGTTGGCTACCAGGTGGGCGGGTGATGGCCTCCTCTAACCTGGAGAGAGGCGCTCAAACCCAGACGGGACCCCTCATGAGATGTCGTTCGGATTCAGGAGGTTTACACTTTCAGTTACACAAGCGTTTTCCCTAAGTGTCACTCCTGGTGACTTTTTCTGGGCGGGGCGGAGGGGCTGAAATTCCGTTCCCATTACTGTGGGACGTCTGGACGCTTATTTGTAAAACGGTGTGGGGTCAGGGAAGCTCGCAGTCGCTCCAGAAACGTGCAGGCCGCTCAAGCTCCCTTCTCCGCTCTGCCCAACAGGTGCTGCTCCTGGAAGACGCGGCGGCGGCTCGGACCGCGGCCCGGGCTGCCGGCCGGTGCCTGGCTTGCCTGGACGCACTGGAGGCGGCAGGCACGGGCTCGCCCCGGGGACCCTGGATGGACCTGGCCGGCGCGCTGCTGAGCCTGGGCCGCCTGGGTGCGCGCTGGCCCGGGGGACGCCTGCTGAGGAGCCGGGTCCCCGCGCTGCTCGCCGCCGCCCGCGCCCAACCCCCGCGTCCGCCGCTGGCCGCCCGGCGCCGCCTGTTCGCTCTGGCCCGGGAGGCGCTGGGCGAGCTGCTGGAGCAGCTGGAGCCTGGCGTCCAGGCGACCCCGGCCTGTGCGCGTGGCGCGCTCCCCCGGCACCTGCGGCAGCTGCGCTCCCTTCTGGCTGCGCCCGGGCCCGAGGGCCTGCGGGGCGGGCTGGACGCACTGCTGGCCGCCGTGCTGGGGCCCTGCATGCGCCTGGCTGCCGGCGCCGCGCCGCCCGAGAGGCAGCGCCTGGTGGCCCCCTGCCGCCGGCTGCTGGAGCTGCGACGCCTGGAGCCCCCGGAGGAGCGCGCGGCGCTGAGGGCCGCCACCGAGGCGCTCTCCCAGGGCGTGCGCGCCGGGCTGCTGCGCCAGATCCTGGGCACGTTCACCGACACGCAGGGTCCTCTGCAAAGGCTGGTCCGCGCCGCCTTGGCGACAGCACCGGTTCACGCCCCGCCCGGCAGCGAGGCCGGGCCCGAGAGCCTCCAGCTTCTCCTGGGCGCGTTCCAGGAGCAGGCGCAGCAGATGCTGCGGGTGGGCCACTTGGCCTTGGTTTGCTGTCCCCGACAACAAACCGGCGGAGACTTGGAGGTCACCATGGCAGGCCTCTGGGGGCTTGTGGTCACAGTGCAGCAGCTTTTCTCACAAGACCCGCAGGCGCCCGGCCCAGACTGGAGCCCCTCCGCCCTGCAGGCCCTGCTCCAGGCCTGGGCCGGGGCCTCTGGGCGCCTGTTGGCATGTTTTGATGCGGTTCTCAGTATTCCTGAGTTCCTGAGTGTATCCATCCAGGAAATGGGCAAGCACTTGGACTTCTTCACCTGGGCTTGGAGGAGTGGAGACTCCCGTGAGTTTCCCAGGCTGGTGGCATACCTGCAGGGCCGCGCCACACACATCGTGCAGGTGATGAACAGATACGTGGACCAAGATCGAGACCC
This sequence comes from Myotis daubentonii, assembly GCF_963259705.1. Lineage (NCBI taxonomy): Eukaryota > Metazoa > Chordata > Mammalia > Chiroptera > Vespertilionidae > Myotis > Myotis daubentonii. The sequence goes on along the minus strand of NC_081851.1, from coordinate 23,960,765 downwards.
CATCTTCCGGAACGGCCTGAGAGTCTTGATCCGGCAGCTGGAGCAATCCTCCCTGGTCCTGGGTGCGGCTGCTGATCGCTGTTCAGGTGGGCACAGCTCTCAGGACACAGATGCGTTTCTGATCTTGGCAAAACGTCTCATCTGTGCCGCTCAGAGCCTCCGGGAGGGGCTGGATGGCACGAACCACCCCGATATCCTCAGCCCCCTTCGGGGCCAAGTCCAGAGGTTTGACGTGGCAAAGAGACAACCTCATGTTCTCCCCAGCCTCTGGGACTCCCCAGCTCCGGCGCTGACGCACCAGCTGGGGCCAGGGTTTGGGAAAAGTGACCCAGGCACCTCCTACCCACCCAGAGACCATCTTTCCAGTCCCTTGAGTCCCAACACCTGTACACAGAGTAGGGGCCCTCCACTCCCCACCGTCAGCAAACTCCCTCTTGCTGCAGAGAGCTGTAGCCACCAGCCCGTGTCCTCAGCCGGCACCACCCCTCAGCAGCCGGGTGTAGCTGTGGCTGCAGCTCAAGAGCCCCTGGCTGGGGAGGGACCACTGAGGATGAATGGACTCCAAGAGACCCCAGTGCTGGCACCTTCTGCTACTGACCCGGCGGGGAAGAGAGCATGTGGCACAGCTGCTGGAACCAGCAGGCTTCTAGAATCGTCTCCCCAGCCTTCTCGGAGAGGCAGGGACAGCAGGCAGGACTTGGTAGCTATGGCTGGTGACTGGTACCCTCTGTGTCAACAGCTGTTTCGTCACAACCCAGCAGCTGATCTTCCGGGGAGCACGGCAGTGTTCACGGAGCTTCAGCAGAATTTAGCTTCCATGGCTCAACTAGCGGCCAAAGGTGGGCCCATGGGTTTGGGTAAGAAGGACCCTGACGCAGTGGGGCATCCAGAAGCACTTTTACAAATGCAGGACCGATTGGAGGAGGCGGAGGCCCAGGCTCAACAGCTGCTGGACAAGGTTCTGGCCTCTGATGGTCGCCAAGCTGCCGTATTGTGGGAGGAGAGCCTTGAGGACAGGTGCCTGCTGTGGTCAGTGGCTGTCCAAGACCTGCTCCAGTGCATGGAGAGGCTCAGCGGGAGACAAGGACTGTTCCTCCTGCCCCTGCGACAGGCGGTGAAGGACCAGCAGGGGCTGCAGGAAGGGGTGGCTCAGGCAGCAGATGTTTCTCAGAGGCTACAGGAGGCTGCCAGGCTGTCCAGGCTCCTGTGTGGGGACGAGCAGGTAAAGGGCGAGGTCGCCTTTCTGTGCAGGGAAGTTCATGTGCTCACAGACGCTCTGCTGGACGTGGCGCAGATCTTGGCCTCCTCCCCCAGACCGTCTCCCAGCCTGTCCACACGCTTTGAACTTCTCTGCCTGGAGCTCACCCTCAGAGCCAAGGCCCTGACTGGCCACCTCAGCAGCATCAATGCGGACTATGCACAGGCCCTCCAAGATGCCTTCTGCCCAAGGCTGTCTGTCTGCCAAGACCCCCAGACCCCTGGCCTCAGACCCCGCAGGCCAGACAGCTCCCTGGAAAGGATGGTGTCTGGCATCCAAGCTGTGCAGACCATCGTGGCAGAAGGCCAGGAGGCCGGGCCCTGTCAGGAAGGCCTTCTAGTGGCTCTGGAGAGCATTCTCGCCCTCACCAAGGAGGTGGCCCAGAGGGTCCCTGTGCTCCAAGAACACCCAGAGGCGGGGGGAGCGCACAGCCTGAACTGGCTTCAGTGGGAGTGGGCGGCCAAGGCCCACCACGCCGTGGCCCAGCTCCAGGCCTGGAAAGGTGGTCACAGCCAGGCCTGCAGACTCCTGGAGAGGTGCTTGAAGCCCAGTGATGAACAGGACCCTGCCCAGCCCCAGTTCCACCTCCAGGAGGGTGCCTCAGGGGCTGCTGCAGCAGGCAGTGTGGATTCTCCGGGTGCTGCCCCAAGAGAGACCCCAGGGAGCTCAGCAGGGACCTGCACGGCCGGTCCAGCCATCACCGGGACCATCGCAGCGGACCTGGACACGGTAGGACAGCAGCACCTTTCCTCCTCCCCCTCCTCAGCCCACTTTCTAGGAACCGAAGCTGCTGCCGTGTTCCAGAAAAAGCTGTCCCGGTCGGTGCCCACGTGGACAACTCCCCCCTGGCAGGCAGCACAGGCAGCCTCTGAGAGCCCAGGGTCGGGAAGCAGATGGCCTGGGCTGCGCCTGCCTCTGCCATTTCCCTGCCCTGAGTCCACAGAGAAGCTTTCAGCTATTTTGGGCTCAAGATTCTAATCTGGAGAATGGGAGCATTGATACCTTCTGGGCAGAGGGTTCATGAAGCATCCACATGAAATACTTGCACATAGTAGGGGTGTTGTGCGGAGTGGCCATAATGACTGGCCTCCAGGACGTTTGCCGAGTTGCCCAGCTGCAGCGAGTCCCCTTGCTGTGACTGACAGCTATCCTCCATGGCCCTGGCTCCTTGTGCCACCTTTACTGCCCTGCTCCCATTAGGGTTCTTTTGTTTGCAAGTGGCAGGGACCCAAGCTGAGTCAGCGTAGGCAAAAGAAGGCCTTGTTGGGAGGGTGCTGGGTCTGGGATACCCTCTAGCACTGTCATTTCTTCCCAGGGCAACAGATAGCACAGTCGGGCATGATGGATCCCAAACACTTGATTTTCTTAGACCAACTGTGATCAAAGCCAGTGGGAGAGACAGGGGGTTGGCGGGGCCCGGGAAGCTCCTAGCAGAGGGCGCAGCCAGCATTTTAGCAAACCTGCTCTGTCCCCTTTGCGACCTTGTGCTAGGAAGCCCAGACCCTCCAAACCCTGCCCCGGGTCCTCACCCGAGAAGAAGTTGACCAGATCACCTGTTTCTTCACCCCATTTCTCTTTATCTCTGCACTTCCCGTTTCTCGTAATTACCTTGAGCCCTGGCCAGTGTCTCAGTGGTTAGAGCGCCGGCAGGTGCACCAGAGGGTCACGGGTTCGATTCCTGGTCAAGGGCACATACCTGGGTGGTAAGTTCGAGGCCTATGGAGGAGGCAACCAATCAGTGTGTCTCACATCGATATTTCTCTCTCTCCTGTCTCTCTTCCCTCCCCCCTTCCTTCCACTTTCTCTAAAAATCAATGGGAAAAATATCCTCACTCCTCGGGTGAGGATTTAAAAAAAGGGAATTACCTTGAGAAGGGGCCCTGTTCCCAAAGTAGCTGGGCGGGCAGGCAGGTCCCTTTCCCAGCCGCCTTCCAGGCACTCCAGCCTCCATGGCTCCTGGCCCCTCAGCTCCGATAGCCTGTGGGCTCCTCCTTTTCTGTTTTCCCGCTGGTCTTCCTGACACTTAATGCCACTGACTGGCACATTCCGTGTCTCTCAGCTCACCTGACACATCCCCCTTCTCATCAGAACCTGCAGACAGGAGCGCCTCACACACCTGCTGGCGCCCAGCGCAGCGGCACCGGCACCGGGCGGAGACCACAGCACGCTCGTTCAGCCCCCTCCTGCCCACAAAGGGTGTCCTCTCTCCTGCGCAGCTGGGGGCCTCTGGGTGGACAGGCCCCACCTCAGGGTTTCTGTTCCAGGCACTCCTCCTCCACAACGGCGCCCGTTCCACAACCACAGGGACGAGGGCTGTGCCCGGGGCCCCTTGTGTGGGGGCACCAGGCCAGGGAGAGGGGAACCAGCCCCCATGCTGCATCTGCCCCGCTCTCCCGCTAACTGGGGCTCCCGAGGGCAGAGACACCCCTCCACACAGCCCAGAACAGCACCCCCAACCGGGAGCACCGGCCAGAGCCTGCTGAGGCCGACATGGTTTGGAAAGGGGTTGGTGGGTGTCTGGGCACTCGTACGTCACCGCCTGGACATCCTCTGTTTTGAACACGCAGTCAGAGCAGCTACGGGGCCTCCAACGTGGCCCCCCTCATCGCGGAGGAGCCTGGGACCTTTCCAGCTTTGGCAGTGGAGGGTCCCTGACAGCTCCATGTGAGACACGAGCTGAAAAGAACATTCCCGACTTTCCTAACCCTTAGCTCAAGGGCCATCGAATCACGGGTTTGCCATTTTCTCCCTGTTCTCGGTCACTGCAGTTGAGTTGTAGTCCCAGATGAGTCCTCGGGCCCATCGGGGTCCCGCGGGCCCTCCGTGTCACTGGCCCCCTCTCCCAGGCTTCCCCTGGGCCTGTCGGGAGCAAGGCCACCACACAGGCTCCAGGAGGCGGGGGGTGATTTAATTGAAGACGCCAACACAGAAAGACGATAGCAAAGCCCGTGACTTCCCGTGTGCACTCGTTTAGAAAGACTGCACTGTCAGCGGAGGAGTTCAGGGACCCTGTCTTCCCCGTCGTTAGATCCTTCGTGCCAAGCTCAGTGTCTGGGCATCGCAGGTGCACAGTAAGTGGCTTTGATTGCTTGCTAGGATGTGAAAGACAGCCCAGAGGTGCAGGAGAGGTTTGGATTTGGGGCAGAATGATGGGGGTGGGGGGAGGGGGGAGTAGGTGTTCTGGGTGGGAGGGGAGAGCAGCTGCAGTCAGGCCAGGCCAGGCACATCCTGCCCCACCCCCACCTGCTGGCTGCTGCCCTGACATCTGGACAGCTTCTGAGTTGAACTCAGCTATCAGGGCTCTTCCCACAAGCCTGCTTGCTCCTGGGCCAGTTCAGGGCCAAGCGCACTCATATGAGCCCACCTCGCAGCGTGGCTCACCTGGATCCCAGCCTCCGCCGTCTCCTGGCCCCACACTCACACACTGCTCACTGAAACACCCGCCTGCACCCACAGCTCTAGGGTACGGTCCACCCACCCTCCTTGGTGGCTGGCCTCCTGACGTCACATGGTAGCAGCAGAGCCTTCCCGTGTGAGGGGAGCGTGACCAACACTGGACACAGCCTGCCAGCCGGGCAGGGGCGGAAGACCACAGGCCACACGTGGTGGCCACACGCGGCCTGTCCACAGCCCTGCGCGCCCCTGTGACCCCATTCCTCTCTTGGTGGAGAATCTGCTACATTCACAGCCTCAGACCAAAGGGGACCATGAACTTAAAGCTCCCAGTTTAGGTGGAATTTACCATCAGGTCTGCGGCCTCAGGCTTTTCCAACAGCTCAGTCATATCCCTTCTGAGGCCTTAGTGTGCTAGGAGGGGTCCGGGGGGGGACGTGGGGGCGGGTGGGCCTGGAGGCGGCTCCCCTCCTGCCCGCTCGAACCGGGGCCCAGGCCCTGCCCTGAGGAGCTTGAGACTGGCTGGCGAGGCAGGCCACTCTTGAACGTGGTCACTGGATTCACTGCTAAGTGCAGAGCAACTTGTGTGGCTCAGGGCCCGGGAGGCTCTGCTCAGGGCCCAGTTGGGAGTGTCCCGCTGCTTCCTCACTAGGAAACAACAAGGCAGTGGGGTGGGGGGGCGGGGGGAGCATCACCACTCACAGCGGAGCTGTGAAGGTCTGTCTTAGATTTCAGGCTAGTTGATGTCCTTCAACCTCAGCTCCCTAGTGGGTTCAAGAAAGGTTATGATTTTGTGAATCATCTCCCTATGTGCCAGTATTTGGGTTCCCAAAGTGGAAACATTCAGGGGTTCCTGAATTTCTTCAAGAACCTATAGGTTCCCCCTTCTCCCAGGTGAGGCCCGAAAAGTCACCGAGGGAAAGACACCGATACTGTAACGATCCTGGGATCGACAAAGCCAGGTTCCAGTTTATGCAAATTCTGGTGAATGGCCCTGAGGGACAGGGACCCGCTGTTCCCTCTTCTCGCTGTTTTCCTGTGGGTTTGGAGAGATGCTAAGGGCAGCTGGCATGTGGGCAGTCGGAAGCCTTCCCGGTTCCCTCGGCTACATGATGACAGGGCCGTGAACCGCCCCTGGCAGTTGGAAGGTCCGAGCGGCAGGCGTCTCACCGGCTTTGTCTTCCTCCTACAGCGGCAGCCCCGCAGCGGCGCCCCCTGCGCCCCTGGCGGCCCGGCGAGTGCAGAGCCGGAGCAGCCCCCGCAGGACCGCAGCACAGACGGCGGGAACAGAATCACCCAGCTGACCCAGGACATGGCCGAGGAGGTGCTCCTGATGGCTCAGAGTCTACGGAGCAGAGGACGCCTCCTGGTACGTGGCCTTTGGGGACTTCGGTGGTGGGAGGACTGGGCACCGTGGGGGGAAACGGGTGCTGGGCGCTGCCCTCCAGGCCTGGGGCTCCCTGCACAGTTGGGCCACACCCTACTCGGCTGCTCAGCACTTAGCATTCTTGCACGCTCCCTCCTGTCTCTGTCAACTGTATCATAAATGTCACGTCACCTCTCTCCCCTCCTCTTTTGGGCTCAATGACTGCAGTTTCGTCTTAGTCACCAGAAAGATAAATGGTCAGAAGCTGCAGTTTAGTGAACACAAGGACTCATTTGTATCCCAGAAGGATGGCTAAGGGGCCATTTACATCCTCTAAATTTGCCCCAAATGGAGGTAACAGGGCGACAGCCTCTGCAGCACCCGGTTCAGGGCCAGCACGGCCTGGGGGGGTGGGAGGGGGTTGGGGGGTGGTGCCCGCTTCCACCCTGGCCCTGTCCTCACTCTCTCGGGCCCTCGTCTGGATTCAGTTTAGTTGAGCAACGTTTACCAACACTGAGAAAGTAAAAGGGTTCATTTACCGAGTGGGGGCCAGAACGGAGAGCTAGAATGGCTCCAAAGCTGTTTGGAAAACTCCTTCCATGTTGGTCTGCGGGGGACAAATGGCTCCCCAAATCACGGCCAGGCTGCATGGGGCCCCATTTCTCATTCTGGGTGGAAAGGGAGTCCAGGTAAGAAGGTTGGATGTCAGGGTGCCCCCAACCAGGTGACTACAAGCCAAACCTAGCAGCCCCCTGGCCACTTCCAGTAGGACCTGCCATTGTCCCTCCTCCCAACCCTGCCCACTTCAAACAGCCAGTTTCTCATTGGACTGTGGCCCCAAGGTCATTAGGTCAGACCTGGCAGTGGTTACCTCTTTTTGCTGACTCCCATTCCCTTTCCAAACACCTCTGATATCCTAATTCATCAGACTTGGGTGTTGGCCGTGGTGTGTGGTCCAGGGGGCCAGGAATATGCAAATCCTGTGCCCCATGGGGCTCCCTGGGCAATGGCACCTAAAGAAAAACCAAAGGATACGTTGTTTAAAACTATGTTTTGCCCTAGCTGGTTTGGCTCGGTGGATAGAGTGTCGGCCTGCAGACTGAAGGATCCCGGGTTTGATTCTGGTCAAGGGCATATGTCCGGGATGCGGGCTCGATCCCCAGTGGGGGGGGCGTGCAGGGTGCAGCCAGTCAATGATTCTCTCTCTCTCTCCCTTTCCCTTCATTTCTTAGATCAATAAAAAATATATTTTAAAAAAAGAAAAAATGTTTTTATTGGTTTGAGAGAGAGGAAAAGAGAAATAGAAACATTCATGAGAGAGAAACATCGATTGCCTGCCTCCTGCATGCCCCCCCTCCCCCAGCGGGGCTCGAGCCTGCCCTGACCGGGAATCGAACCAGCGACCTCCTGGTGCATGGGACGATGCTCACCAACTGGTCCACGCGGGCGGGCCCAGAGGATAATTTTAATAGTGAGGCTCGTGCCTGGTGAGATGGAGGAACATGAAGAATTCTCCTCCAATTCTCCAATTCCCATCTTCTTACCAACCCTATTTCAAGCACCGAAATGCTTGGTGCTCTGGAGTAAAACGGAAAAGAGTTTGAAATGGCAGTTAGAGGGCCACAGGCCACACAGGGTGGGGGACCCAGGGACCTGACAGGAGCTGGGAGAGTCTGTGACCCTGGGGAAGGGCCTTAGACCTCTCCAGCGCTGAGGCTGGGTGCAGCTGGAGGACGGCAGGAAGATCGAGGAGTCTCCTTTTTTATTGTAGTCCTTATCTGAGGATATTTTCATTGATTTTTAGGGAGAGCAGAAGGGAGGAGGGGGAGGGAGCGAGAGAGAGAGAGAGAGAGAGGTGGGGGGGACACTGGTTGCCTCCCTCACTCGCTTTGACTGAGGATCAAACCCACGACCTAAGTATGTGCCCTGACCAGGAATCGAACCCACAACCTTTTGGTGTACAGGACGTCGCTCCAACCGAGCCACCTGGCCAGGGCAGCACCTCCTTTCTTGGCAGAGATCTATACCAGACTACTCTCTTGTGGTCTGAGTTTTCTCTGGCACCTTCGAGTCCTGGGTTATGACCTTCCATGACTCAAAGGTTATGGATACTCAGCTTGACCTCTTCAGTTGAGCCCCTCTCCTTCACTGGAGACCACGTTCAACTGTGTTCCCTCTGGGGCCGAAGTAGGTTGTGCCGGGCACACTTTGCCACCGATTTCTTAGGGGAAACGGCGACAGCATTGCTCACCCACTTCTTTGCATTTCTTTGGATACAGACCAAAGAGCAGCTCATTGCCTCTGCCAGGAAAGTTGCGACTTCTGGACAAAACTTGGCCAGGCTTATCCACATCATTGCTAAGAACTGCATAGACCTCAGGTGTTCGCAGGAGCTCCTGTGTGTCGTGGAGCAGATCCAGACCATGAGCAACCAGCTCCGCATCATCTCCAGGTAGAAGCGCCTTGTGGGACCGGCTGGGGGGGGGGGGGGGCGGGGGCAGTGTGCTCTGCTGTCTCAGGCTCTGGAGGGCTGGGTGGGGAGGAAACTCCTTTTTTTATATACTCCTTTTAACGTTTCATCCTCCAAGAGCCCACATTAATTTCGGGAATTTCAAATTAATACAGAGGACCAGAAATGCATTTAAGCCACTGTTGTTTCTCATTTTATCACAAATATATCGGGTGATATACGTAAGAAAGAAAAATAAGACTTAACATGGAGAACCTGTTCCTGAGTAGGTGTGAACATAGAGTAACCATAAGGATTTTCAGGAATCAAATACACCGGCATCGACGCTTCCCGCCTCCCTTTGCAACATCACACACGCATGCTGGTGTTTGCACATCAGGCTCCATCTGCAAAACAAGTCTGTGCTTTATAATTATGTTTAACATTTTACCATTAGTTATCTCTTTGTTTTTATACTAATAATATAACCAAAAAAGCCATTTATTTCTAAAAATAATTGCAAAGTGGAAGTATTTTCAGAGTTACCTGCCCAGGAAAGACTATGCTAGCACATAACTTATGTTAAGACGAATTAATTTAATGTGCCTGAACTCTGGAGGTGAGCAGGATTTTTTTGATTTTTGTTTTTTAAATATATTTTTATTGGTTTCAGAGGGGAAGGGAGAGGGAAAGAGAGATAGTAATATCAATGATGAGAGAGAATCATTGATTGGCTGCCTCCTGCATGCCTCACACTGTGGATCGAGCCTGCAACCCAGGCATGTGCCCTGACTGGGAATCAAACAGTGACCTCCTGGTTCATAGGTTGAACTCAACCACTGAGCCATGCTGTTCCTTACCACAGCTTTCGTGTTGACAATATACAATGTCATAAGTATGGACCAGTTTTATTTCAACCCAAGTGCCTTAAAGCTGCACTGCACATTCATCAGTAACAGATATATATCTATATATATAAAAGCCTTAGCAACAGAATGACCGAACGACTGAATGACCGGCTATGATGCTCACTGACCACGAGGGAGCAGATGCTCAATGCAGGAGCTGCCCTCTGGTGGTCAGTGCACTCCCACAGCCAGCCTCCTGGGGCTCCTCCCCCCGGCCAACCTCCTGCGGTCCCAATTGGCCCAATTGCTGGCCAGGCTGAGGGATGCCACCTGTGCACGAATTCATGCACCAGGCCTCTAGTTTGTAATATTCTGATGTTATGGGAAGCTGCTAGCTAAAACAGGTATCAATTATTGTGAGTTATAAAAATAACATTGCCAAGATCAAGGTATATAAATTGTATAGAAATAAAACCTGGTTACTTTTATCTAGGACAGTGATTTTCAACTAGTTGTGTTCAAGAGTCAGGGGCACTGACTTCTTTTCCCTTAGATTGTCAAATAAAATAATGACAACAGCCAATACAACATTAGCCATCTGGTGTGAATGAATCAAAATTATACCTATTTTTTTGGGTCAGATCAGCAAAAACAAGTGTTTTTTTTGTTTGTTTGTTTTTGGTGTGCAGCAGAATTTTAGTAATTAGTTTCTGTGTGCTATGGCATGAAAAATGTGGAAAATCACGTCTAGGAAATATTTCAGGCACATAATCATCTCAAGATTAGCTACTCAAATTTCTCTACTTAAACTATAGGAACTGCAACGAATTAGCACTTCAAATCCAGGTATTGTAAGGGTGCTCGGGGTTTGTTTAAATCAAGTATGGCAGGACGCACTCGCAGGGAACTGACTGTCAGAGAGGAAGAAGACCCTCACAGGGCCTAGGAGCAGAGCTACAAGAGGCCATGCGGGGCCAGCCAGGGTCCGTCAGAAGCGGGAGTGAGGGGGAAACAGGCCAGAGACCTACTATGGTTGTCATGGGAAGGAATAGGCAAGAGGGGGTGAGCGAGTTACAGGGGTTTAGGATCGGCTGGTTTGACTAATTTCCTCGGGCTCTGCAGTACAGAGGCTGCCCCTCCTTGTCTGGTGCCCGGCCCTAGTGTGATCTGTGCAGGGAACAGTGGCCCAGAGTGGAGAGCTCCGTGGGGAGGAGGTGGGCGGGGTTTGGGTTGGTCAGTTTGCATATGGAAGATGCACTTGCAGGCGATCATTCACTACCTCCAGGAATTGGCTGCCCTTGGGAGGGTCAGCCTTTCCAAGCTGAGCAGGGCCCTAAGATGTCAGTGCTCAGACCACAAAGGTAAGGCCTGACTCATAAGGTGGATTTGTCAAGCTCTCAGGTCTGAGATTTTACCAAAGTTCATTACTTAAGTACATCTCTTCAGTTATTTTCATTAAAAACACTTCTTGTTAATTTATAGATACTATATGAGTCATACTTTCTTCGTATCCAGATGTACATTTTTATTTTAAAATGACAAATTAGATCATTAGGACATTCTTTCTCTGAGCCGTGCCCACAAAGGCTCACATTGCGAACGTTCTGGCATCGAGCTGTCTGAGATTCACCTCCCACCCAGTGTGACATCAGCTGCTTTCCTCTTGTAACCCCCAGTGTCAAGGCCTCCCTAGCCAGAAGCAAGTCCTCTGAGGAGCTCCTGCTGGGAAATGCACAGCAGCTCCTCCGGGCCGTCTCCAAGACCGTGAGGGCCGCAGAGGCTGCGAGTCTCAGGGTAAGTGCTGATCCCAGAGCAGGTGCTGGTGTGAAGCAGTGTGCGGGGCTGTGAGTTGGGTCACAGCCCGACAGGAACATGATGTACTGCAAACATGCATGAGGAAACGCTACCTTCTTCTTAGTTGTTAAATTCAACCTGGCCAGGTAGCTCATTTGATTAGAGTGTCATCCCAATACGCCAAGGTTGCAGGTTCGATCCCCAGTCAGGGCACATGCACGCATCAACCAATGAATGCATAAATAAGTGGAACAACAGATCCATGCTTCTCTCTCTTATAAAAAAAATTCAACTTGATTTTATCCCAACCCTTGAGAGAAAAGCTCAGGCCTGGCCATTAAGGAATAGTGTCCCTCCCTCCAGCACAACCACGCCCACGGCCTCCCACTGGTCCTGCAGCACCAGCCCAGGCCAGCCAGTCCACATGGCCCCATCTCCAGGCCGTCTGAGTGTAAGTGAGCCTGACAGTGAAGCCGAGTGTACACCTGTGTCCTGGCTCTGCTCAAGCCGCTGGCCAGACCCTGGAGCGTTTGCATAAAGCAAAATGAACAAGGCGCAATCCAGAGGAGGCAGAATTTAGGGGAAAGAGAGAGTTTTAAAAATTACACTCTCAGAACATCTTGTGTTGACGAATGTAAGGCCCTCTGCGCTGTTGTGCATCTCCTTTCAGAATGAGTGGGTGCCCACCCAGAGGAACTCTCCGAACACCGTTCCGTGGTCTCTGTGAAAGCAAAGCTAGACCAGCTGGAAAGGAAACCAGCCCAGCCTCTCAGAGGAATCCCCGAGAGCTCCAGTCAGCAGACACTGGGAGAGTGTGCAGTGTCCCCGGGGCTCACCTGTCTCTCTCTCTGCCAGGGTTTGAGACCGCTGTCCTCGGATGCGGAGGAGCTGGAAGTTGCCGCCTTCTGCATGCAGTGGAGACAGAAACTGCTGCAGCACCGGCTTCAGGAGACCTCCGACCGGGACTGCGATGAGCTGGGCCTGCGGAAAGCCAGCACCAGAGCTCCCCCAACGCTCGCAGCCCTGGCGCCGGAGCATTACGAAAGCTGAGAAGAAAGCTGAGAAACGTCTCCCAGGCTCTGGTAGTGCTGACATTGCCCTGAGGCGCTGGTCGCCATGGGAACCAGCCTGTGGGGACAGGCGGTGAAGTGGGTTGGGTGGGTGCTGGCTGGAATTATTTTCTGTCTAACCTGTCTCGCAGCCACGTTTGCTCAGCCTCGCTGGTGCCCAGATTCCTCTCTCAGTACTGGAGACCTTTGAGCGATAGTCACCACATTGTCAGTGTCTGCCTCCTGCGAGTGGATGGCCCCGCCCGCCTCCTGGAACATCTCACGAGGTATCTCCTCAATGCGCCCTGGCTCTGGGTAAGGGCTGCGTGCCTGTGGGGATCTGGGGACTCTCTGAGCCAGTGATCAAATGAAACAGCAGCCCAGGCCTCGGAGCAAACTGCCCAGTGGGCCGCAGTGAGCGCTGGGCTCCGAAAACCCCGCTGCTTGACAGGCGGGAGGCTGCTCTTCGGCAAGTGTCCGCGGGGCTGCAGAGGTTGGCTCCCACACCGCAGATGTGGAAAGGAGTGGGCTCTTACCTCTATGCACTGGGGGAGGGCAGGGAGCCCTGTAGCACTGTGCTGGCCCTGGGGTGACCACTGGCTGGTCACCATTCCAACGACAACCCTCTGGCCTCTCCCGCTGTATGTACCTGGGTGCCCCCGGGCCTTTTGGTTGAGAAGTGCTCCCAGGGAGCACCAACCAACCTCCCTCAGGACTTTGCCCTCCTCAGTTCTTACGGCTCAAGACCATGGGGGCCCTTCCCTGGCTTCTGAAGGGTGGGCACCTCCAGTTGTCAGAGGGCATCCATGCCGCACAGACCCTGAGAGCCCAGGACAATCAGGACACAGGAAATACACTCACCAGCGACAGGGCTCTGCACCGGCCTCCTCCCAGAACCTCAGCCATGGCACCAGCGAGCTCATCATCCACTGCGCGCACGGAAACAGTCCACACACATCTGATCCACCTGCTCTCCTCCTTCTGTTCGGGATTCCCAGGGAGGAGAGAAAAGGGCCTCCTTCCCCCTCCACCCCTCACCCGCCCTCTTCTGCTTGGCCCTCCCTTGGGCACTGCTCACTGATACGCTGGAGGAAGAATAGAGAGACTTGGACATCATTTCAAATGAGGTTATGGCACTGCTGCAAAGTCTCATCTTTGTGCGTCAAAGCTGAATATTACTTTCATTCTCTTAGCGTCCCTGTAACAAACTGCAAGAGTCTCTCTCTCTCCTCTGTACTGTCCCAGGTGGATGGATGTCACAAGCCAAAGAGGCAATGGTTTGCAAACTTGGAAAGACAAAAGAGAAAGTCCATTAGTAACCTTCAAAATAGCACCCTTTTAATGCCTCTTCTGCTGCTACTTCGAGGAAGGGGATGGACCTCGGGAGGTCGCGCGGCTTCCTTCCCTCACTTTTGGGAGAAGTGGTTCCGGGGATAATTAAGGACACTCAGGGGCCCTCAGAGACCTGCTGTGCTGCACGCCTGTAAGGCCAATGGACTCACGTGCTCACTAGCGGGCTGTGAGGTGATGCATGTAGATCCCCAGCTCACCGCCATCACCCGACCAGCATGGAGGGTTACTGTCATTATCATAAATGCTGGGCAGGGACGTGCCATTGCGGAGGGTGGTCCAGGGCAGAACCACCTCCATGTGAGGGTGTTGGAGAGGCGCACGGTGAGAGTGGAGTGCTTAAGTAACACTATGCACCATTTGTTCCTCACGGCTTCTAAAATGTAGCCTGTGTGCTTGATCGTTTGACATTCGCCACAGAGCAGGGAGACTTCAGACTCACTTTGCAGTGTCGTTGGGAAACAGCCGTCTTTCCCATCTCAGTACTCAGCACCCACTGGCACAGATAAGCACTCAAATGCCGGCTCTGAAATCAGGGACGAGTCCTCGCTTCGCCCATGAGGAAGCGATGCCCAGTCCTGACTGGTCCACTGCGGCCTCGTGCAGGGCGGACTGTGCTCGCTCCGCTCTGCTCCGGGGAGAAGTGGCCACCGTCAGAGCTGCTCGGCCATTAATCCAGGGCTCCCTCGTTCTGACTGAACACACAGGAGAAGCCACGGGACATTTGCTAACAGGTTTCCGACCTCTGAGGGAAGCATCGTCACCTCGTTGTTGCTCTGATCATGAGGGGGAGAGTGACCAGGCTCTCTGAGAGCCTTTCCCGCCAGATCTGACTTTGACCCTGGATTTCCCGCTCTGCTCTAAGCAACCCATTTGCCAGCAACCTCTCATTCAGATCCTCCAACAGAAAACTAGTTTTGCTGATGTGAGAGACTTCCCAGACAAACACAGCATCCGGACACAGGGCCTGCAGTGCTGCTAGTCGCTGTGGGGCGTGCAGCCTCCTGCTGGATACACTGGAGGACCAGCTCACCCCTTCTCCTTTCAGGAAGGCAGGAGGGGCTCCCTTTACCAGCTCTTATATGAGTACACGGCACCGCTACACTCTGTCTTTAAAGATGACTGTATTAAAGCAAAGCAATGCACTGCCAGACAGTTACTATTAGAAACATTTTATTTAAAGTCAGACAATAGAAAGGTGCCACAGAAAAAAAAATTACAGAAATTTGCAACAACAGAATGTAACCTTGCAAGAGTTATTACTGAGAAGAAATAATAGATATTCCTGATTTTACCAAGTGATTTGCTCAGCCTTAAGCAGAATAATTTATCAATTCAGCAAAATCCTCTCATTGCTGGTATCTTTTGAACAGAAAGGAGATTAAAAATTGAGTGAAGCCAATAAACTGGTATTTACGAAAACCTTCCAGAGTGAAACAATTTTGGCAGCATTTCCCCGACATTTATAACTTGGGGAAAGATAGAACTTGGGGAACTGGAATAATGCTAGGAAGTGAAAAACAAACACCCGCTTCATACTGAATAGGTTTCACCTGGATTTCAGCCCATAGATGGTGCTTGAGGATCTGACAGAAAACAGGCCATGCTAAGTCTGGACACAGCTCCCCCCTATACACACACACACACACACTGCATCTTAGGACACATTGCCACCAGCACCCTTGCCATGGGCAGGCACAGAAGCCCTGGACTAAAAGCAAAGTGACCTGGGTCCTGGCACCCGGCAGCCATGCTCTTTCTAGTCATGGGTCGGGGAGCATGCGTTTAGGGCAAATATTGAAGGTTTTCTAAAACTTTGGCAAGTTACGTATACAAACAACTGGCTTGATTGTCACTTTTATAAGGAAATATCACCCTCCTTCTTGGAAACAGAATCTCCTCATTCAACTTGCCTCAGACATTTGGAGGGCAAACTCCTGTAACACAGAAGTGGACTAAAACCTCTTGCCTGCAGTAATGGTTATTTTTCACCTTCTCTATTTTAAAAAGCATATAAAATATATAACCTGTCACTGACAACTAATCCCGAGCTATTGCTCATAATGGAGGTCTGGAACAATTTTTTTTAAAGTTGGTCCTTTATTTAATTCCTTTAAATAAACTATACATCAGACCCTTGATAAAATAAAATATTAGCTGATGCAAGCAGGCATCGATTCAAATGGAGACTGCAGCCACGAAATCAAGAGAAGGCTTAGACTAGGAAGGACAGCCATGAGAAAATTAGAAAAGATCACCAAAAGCAAAGATGTGTCGTTAGAGACCAGGACCGAGGCTACCCACACCCTCGTATGCAAAAGCTGGACAGGGAAGAAGGCTCATAGAAAACAATTGATTCTTTTGAAACATGGTGTTGGAGGATTGCTTTACGAATAACTCAGGCCACCAGACAGACAAGTGGGTCCGAGAGCAAATTAAGCCTAAAACGTTGCTGGAGGCAAGTATGACAAAACTGAAGCTGTCCGACTTCAGGCACATCTAGGGAAGGCAGGCTCTTTGGAAAAGACAATAATACTGGGAAAAACAGAAGGCAGCAGGAGGAGGGGAAGGCCAAATACTAGAAGGATAGACTCCGTTAACAAAGCCACAGGTGTGAGTCTACAGCTGCTGGGCGGGGCTGCTGAGGCCAGGACACGGAGGACATCGCTCGTTCGTGGGGTCGCTGAGACAACAGTATGTGACACGCAGAGTAGTGAGGCAAGAAGCATGGGCCCGATAATTCAGAGCTGATTTTCTTCTAAAATGCTATAATTATCTGCATATTAATAAAAAATAAATTCTAAGTTTTAAAAAACAAGAGATTCAAGGCTGAACAAAACTGTAAGATACTATTGCAAGGACTCACAATCTCGTTTGAAGAGTTTCATTGTGCACACAACAGTTTTGTCAACTGTAGCATGACTGTTCTGTTCCAAAGGGTAATGAGGGTGTTTAAGGACCAGACACAAGGCCCACACTAGAGTGCAATTCATGACTAAAAAGGTGAATTACTGTTCATGGTGTTAGGAGAAACACATTTCAGTGCTATTGGAAATTCATTAGGTTAGGTATATCTTCATAATTTTGGTTGATATTTTGAAGATAACCGAAAGGGAGAAACTAGAGAAAGACATTTAAAATAAAAACATAAGACTCTAGTTATGCAATTCCTTCTGGTTACAGAAATAATCCTTTGTAGATCTATAGGAATAAATTATTGATCTATTCAAACCTCCACCATTAAGTTACATTAAGTCTGGAGGATTCTTAAGATTTATGAATTATTCTAGAAACATTTAACTCCAAGCAGAGCTGCTGCAGCCCTACCTTCACATTGTTCAGTTGATGGGGGAGAGGGGAGAAGCTATGTGCCCAGTGTCTACCTAAAGAGGTATAAGTTATGAACTGTATTTCTAATGCAATCGCAGAATGGCTTTGCCGTCTGCCCTAATAGTTGATAGCACCTGAAAAATCTAAGCCTGGATGGATTGTGAGAAGCATTCAAGAAGCAGTTAACAAAGCACCCACTGTGTGCCTAGAGCTAGGCTTGTTGCTATGGGAAAACAGAAAAGTACGGAGACACATATGGGTCCTGTTTTCAAAAGCATAAGTTACAGCTTAAAATGTGGTTTTCATTTAAAAATTATATATTCTAAATATTATATTGATGTTAATCTAATGTCCTTCCTTAGACCCATATTCTTTCTAAAAGAGGCAGGTTAATTTGGGCTTTGTTACTCTAATGGGAGTGTATTATGTTTGTGAAAGTTATGAAGCAATTTTATATTTATAAATACTTAATAATTCATTTCCTCCTTAAGTCTAACTTGTGAGCAGTAAAAATTATCCCCATTTCACAGAGAAGAAACTACACATGAGATGAAATGCTTATCATATCAGAACAAGAATATGAATTCATGGGCTTTGAACCTCCAGCCCTCATAAGTTCTCCTTTCCTCCCTCTCCCTTCTAATTAATTCAGCAAAGTGGCTTATAATAAGCTCATATAAGCCTTATATGAATGCTCATCCAGGATTTATTTACTAAACAACCATTCTTCCAGTCTTAAAATAAGGGGGACCAGGAATAAAAACTACCATTTGAAGTCCAAACAGGTCTCCAGACAGACAGAAACCTAACCCAACATCATTTCAAATGCAGACTGCTTTGGTTGCAGCCTAACACTGGGGTGTGGCTCAAGGGCGGGGTCACAGCGTCCGACGGAAACAGAGTTTGAAATCACTCTAACACTTGGCTCATCTTCAAGGTTCAGAATGAGGTCCTAAGTGGGAAAGCTCCAGAGACAGGAGTTTGGAGCAAAACTAAAGAAGTAATGGGAAAACATTTGCTCTGGGAATCATAAATCAACATCCTGAATATCCTACTCTATTCAACATCAAAGTGAACAGGCATAAAACTTCTGTCACAAACCAGTATGAATGGTTAAGTCACATCCCAACCAATGAATCCAATCCAGACTCTTTTAAGATGCAAGTTACTTCTGTTATCTATAAATGTTTGGCTTCTAAGGATAGGGACATAACATACTCCTCAGCATACTATAGTACAAATCAAATTCCATGGATTTTAAAATCACAATTCTCCTTAAAGAGGAGCTTATTCTTTGGGGAAAATGGCTACTATTAACTTGGTGAGAAAATAGGAAAAAAGAAACATAAAAGTAATCCAGTTTGGCCCTGGCTGGTGTGGCTCAGGTTCGGCGTCGTCCCATGAAACGAAAGGTGGCTGGTTTGATTCCTGATCAGGGCACATGCCTGGGTTGTGGGCACAATCCCCACTAGGAGTGCAAAAGGCAGCTGATCAATGTTTCTCTCTCACATCAATGTTTCTCTTTCTTTCTCCCTCTCCCTTCCTCCTCTCTAAAAATCAATAAAAAATCTTTTAAAAAATAACCGCAGTTGATAGGATGTAACAATATCTCCTAAGCTAATGTCACTACAATTTAAAAAGCATCACAGATAGAAATCATTATTTTAAACACAGACAGCACATTTTCATATAAAATATATTGTTAAATTTGAAAGTAAGTCCAAACTTTCTTGTAAAATAGCTTCTAGGACAGTGGTTCTCAACCTTCCTAATGCCACGACCCTTTAATACAGTTCCTCATGTTGTGGTGACCCCCAACCATAAAATTATTTTCATTGCTACTTCATAACTGTAGTTTTGCTACTGTTATGAATCGTAATGTAAATATCAGATATGCAGGATGTAGTTTCATTGTTACAAATCGAATATAATTAAAGCATAGTGATTAATCACAAAAACAATATGTAATTACATATGTCTTTTCCAATGGTCTTAGGTGACCCCTGTGAAAGGGTCGTTAGACCCCCAAAGGGGTCACGACCCACAGGTTGAGAACCGCTGTTCTAGGACATTAACTGATATATGGATTCAAGGATACTGAGTAAATGAACATTATTTGCATTAATGATTTTTAAACTTTACTTTTTAATTAACTTTTTAACATCTATTTTAGTAGTAAAAAATATCTTCTGTTAAGGATTTGGATTACATTTTAGTCTTTAACAAAGATATATATCATCTATACATAATAGCAAAGATATATAATCATATATATGTATAATATATAACTACTAATATATATGATTATACATATATATAAAATCTTGTTTTCTGTCAGTTTTATTCATTTCAGTGACTTTTCAATTAATAATAAAGTTTGTTTGAACAGAAAATGTTTTCTATGGTGACTTTAAACTGCATTTTTAACCTAAAAATATTATCCAGAGCCATTTTAGACAATAATGTAGACGAAGTATAAATAGCAGAAATCCACGTTTCCTTGAACAAAGTGAGCTTCTTAGGTTGGCAGAGTTCTGTTCACTTAACCCTTTGGGAACGCAGGATCCAAGCAAAAGGTAAAGGGTTAGGAAGTGAACATACAGGGCAGGCTTTAACATTAAACCATAGGTTCCTAGAGAAATATTTTGCTGTATATTTTTACATCACTTCTCCAGGATAGCTGTTCACCCAAGGACTGATATCCATCACTTTCATTATCTTTTGTGAGGAAATGTTCCTTTTCAAGTTGCTGAAATTGTTACCAGCAAACACTGTCATAATCTTTCAGTTCAAGACATCAGTATCAGTGTAAACTGCTTCCATTATAAATAATAAATGCATAAAACTGGTAAGGCTGCTATTATTTTAGACTGCAATAAATACACAAGAATGAATATGTTATTTTTCATAAAAATGCAATTTCTAACCAATTTAGGGGATTTCCAAACTCTGTTATAGAACGCCAGTCATGTGAGATCTGAAAGTTTTTTTATTGGTAGCCACACAGTTGACTACAATATCTCTGTGTTTTCTTGCTATTTAAAAAAATATGGAACCTGGACACTTAAAACATTATCAATGCAATAATCACGATAGACTTTCACTGAATCTTTAAAATTTAGTTTGTAAAAATTGCCAAGGTCATGACGAATACAATTATTGTAGCTACATCATTTGAAAAAGTAATATAAATTATGCTGCTAAAGACAAAACACATGAGCACACATAAACATCACCAGGTGACAGCAGTAACTCATAACTATTTAATATGAAAATTAATTGTAAAAAGGTATGTCAGAGAACTTGGGAATTTTCACTTCAGCAAAACAATCTACTTATATATCTCTAACTTCTATGATACAATAAAATATTTTTTAAAAGATATGACATTCAAATGCTTCATTTACACAATATTGCCCACATTAATAAAAGTGATGCCCTTAAATATGAACTGTTCTGCTATGATTTAAAATGTTTTCTTTATTTCATTTTACATTTTTGTTAGCAGTTATGTGTTGACAGAAAGGATCCTAGTCAAAATACTGTTTCCCAAAAGTAATATACATCATATTGCTTGAAATGAACAACCATATAAAAGTGGTAATCATTTATCTAAACATTGATTAAGAAAGACAACTGGCATATATTCAGGCAGAGTGTCCAGTTCATGATGGTTTATTTACAAAAAAAGTATTTTTACTGAAGCTAACATGATATATAGTTTTCTATGTCACTTGCTACAGTCTCTTAAATTTATAAAAATATTATATAAAATACCACAGCCTTTAGAGGATATAACTTCATGTGGTTCTGATACTAGCAGCTGAAAAGTGTTCATAATTTAAAAATAAATAAACTATAGAGGTAAACCAGTTACAAAACAGCGAGGACTGCGATGGTCACGAGACTGAAAAGAACTGCTTAATTACACAGTAGCTAGCAAAATGGTGAAGCAGTTGGATCGAAAGTTTTAAAAACCTCTTTCAGAGATTTGTCATCTGTTTCCCCACTGGGGTTATCCTCTGGGGTGGGGCTCAGCTGTCCCAGCTGCCTGGACTGTCTGGGATCGCTGTACTGGGGTCTCATTAAGCCTGTTAACGCCTGCACAGGAAGGCTGTGCACTGCGGGGACCTGGCCTGCACAGGAGCTGCTGGGGACATGGGCCGGTGCGTCGGCTGGCCCATGGACAGTGGCCTCCGCGTCGGCAGTGGTTTTCTGTGGCAGGGCTGCTTCTCCAGGAGCGTGCTCATTTTTGTCACTGCCTTTTAAACCACCACTTTTTTTCTGGTTCTCTGCATTTTCCGTTGCTGGCTCTGGTGCAGATGATGAGCCAGGCTCCCTAGGGTCATACAAACTAATACCACTGAGAACTGAACTTGGAGTCCCCAGTGGAACACCAGCTGAAGGAGACAGTTTAGGAGTGTAGGGAGGCAAAACCCCAGGCCCAGAGTTGCTGGTTACTGCCGCCGAGGGCTGCGATGCACCAGGGCTTGACCTGGCCAAGTGAGGGGCACACTTTGGTGTATGTGACTCCTTTGTAACTGCTTGCTGAGATACTGTGTTGTGCAGTCTGTGAAGTCTAGGATCACATTTTTTTTGTAGCCTGGGGTCTCCCAATTTACTTGCTGAGCTGTGCAAGTCCCCAAATGGTTCCAGGTAGCCTTCTCTGCTTGTTGTGTTAATTTTGGCTTTGACTGCCAATTTTGAATCCAGGGGAACTGTGCTTTGATGGAGATCGCTTTTCGAATTCCATAGCCTCTGGTCAGCTATAAGAGGGGGCAGAGGTAAGCTGATTGAAGAGACGGGGTCCGGTTTTGGTAAAGGGACTGGAAGTAAGTCCTCTGGAGCCCACACGATGTGTTTTGCGAAATTGGGCTTGGTGAGTATGATATCCATTTTAATGTGACTGAACTGCCTCAGCTGCGACCGTGGGTCCTGGAGCACTGCCCCGGGGGGAGAGTCCAGGGGTATTAAGGAAGCCTTTTCTCTCAGTTCTCGTTCTGTGTCCTCTTCCTCATCATCTCCTCTCTTGTGTTTGATGTTAGCGCCAGAATGTGCATGATGTAAATCGCACTTTGCTGAGCCAGCAGAGGAGCTCACCTGCCCACTTCCGTTTCCTCTTGGTTTCCTGGGATCCCACACGAGTCTGAGACCCTGTGCAGGAGACTCAGAAGACTTTCTAATGTCTTGTCTTGGGATGGTCCTAAGTCGAGGGTCAGACACCTGGTTACCTTTACTCTTCTCTTTAGCAAGTCTTGGATCAGTAGGAGTGCCGAGTTCCAAGGAAGACTGCTGCTGACTCCTTAAAGTTTCTGTTTGTTTCTGTAACGTTTTCAGGATTGCCTTGACACTGCTCCCTTCATCCTCTTCACTACTGGAATACCAGTTAACAGGATCATCTAAATGCAGACAAAGACTTATTATAAAGAATGAAGCATGCAGATTCAGCCTGAATTAAGATAAAAAAGCACATGCTATTTCTGTATAAGTACCGCGCGCTAACCGATTGCGCCACTGGAGCTCCAGACATGCTATTTCTGAAGTTTAATTTCAAGACAATGCATCATAGTCCCTGGCCAGTGTGGCTCAGTTGGTTGGGCATTGCCCCATGTGCCAGAAAGACAATGTCCTCATAGAAATGCTAGGGTTTCAACACCGGAACAAGGCAGGATATGGTATGATGACCATCAATTTGGTTATCACACTCTGGAAAGACAGCTGGGATACTGGGACATGTGCAAGTCCTTCCAGCCAGAGAAACCCTGGGTCTTTCCTGCCAATTGGCCAAGGGAACTCAGAGCCTGTGTGGTGTAACAGGCTTCAGGGAGAAGGCAAAATCCTCTGGGGACAGAAGATGAAAAGGTTTTGGGTCTCCTTAATTCAAGTAATCCTTAAGCTCTTCATTTATTTTGATAGCAAGGGAGAGATATAAAAATATGTTTGGAAAGACAACAGAGCACTAATAATGACAGTTAAGGAAGCCATGGGAACTGAGCAAATGAGGGGTGAGGTGCACACTTTTCATTTGTATTTTACATTTTAGATATTTGACCTATGTGACTATATTAGCTATTCCAGCACTAAATTAAAAATATCAAACAAAATTAACACCCTAAAGTTTATATACTTGACCTTTATGAGAACACTTTGGGCCTTACTCCTAAAGTCTTTTTATCCCTCGTGTGTTGCGCACAATGAGTAGAAGATATGATAGGGTGAGTCTCCTTCCTCTCAATTCAGACACATACAGGTCGACGCTAAGTTGGACACACACACACACACACACACACACACACACACACACACACACCCTAGAACAGCGGTTCTCAACCTGTGGGTCGCAACCCCTTTAGTGGTCAAAAGACCCTTTCACAGGGGTTGCCTAAGACCATCCTGCATATCAGATATTTACATTACAATTCATAACAGTAGCAACATTACAGTTATGAAGTAGCAACGAAAGTAATTTTATGGTTGGGTCACAACATGAGGAACTGTATTTAAAGGGCCAGGAGGTTGAGAACCACTGCCCTAGAATATCCCAGACCAACAGACCATTGCAGATATTCTTCTTTTACCTCCTTGCACTGCTAACTAATGTGTTTCTACCTCATGGAACTTTAGTGTTACCCTTAGTTTGAACAGAGCAGTGCTCACAAAATAAGCAATGGTGTTTAGGGTGGGGATGTGTCTTAATATAGACTACACTATGTCACAACAGCAAAAGATATTTTTGGGTCTCAGGGTATGGAAAACAGAGTTTAGATTCTAGGTCTCTTTCCTTCTTTTCTTGGACCTCCAGGAGGCCTAGAGCTGGGCTTGCAATTCATTTTCAATGTTTCTGTAGAGTAACTTTGCTCCTCACAGAAGTTGTTACCTGACCCAAAGAGGGAAGATGCTATTTTATTCTCACTTTCATATGAACATATTTAATAAGCAGTCAAATCCCTTTTGGAATGAGAATGAATATAGAACAGAAGGAAAGTAGAACCGCAGAGGCCAACAGGCAGCAAATATTAGACAGGAAATGATGAGTAACAACTTTTTATCAAGGGACAGATACAATTTAAAGGCATTAAAATTTTATGAATATAACAACAAATACATAAAAATCCTAACTGGTCAAGACTTTTTCTGTATATAGAGAAAACAACCTTTATAAAACATCACCAGTTGTATAATATTATAGAACTAGAGGCCCGGTGCAAGAAATTAGTGCACTGGGGGGGGGGGGATGTCCCTCAGCCCAGCCTGTACCCTCTCCAATCTGGGACCCCTTGGGGGATGTCCGACTGCTGGTTTAGTCGGACATCTGGCAGTTGCACATCCCTCTCACAATCCGAACTACTGGCTCCCAACCACTTGTCTGCCTACCTGATTGCCCCTAACCACTCTGCCTGCCAGCCTGATCACCCCCTAACCACTCCCCTGCCAGCTTGATCAACAACGCCTAACTGCTCCCCTGCTGGCCTGATTGCCCCTAACTGCCCTCCCCTGCCAGCCTGGTTGCCCTCAACTGCCTTCCCCTGCAGGCCTGGTCCCCCCATAACTGCCCTCCCCTGACAGCCTGGTCACCCCTAACTGCCCTCCCCTGCTGGCCTGGTCCCCCCATAACTGCCCTCCCCTGACTGCCTGGTCACCCCTAACTGCCCTCCCCTGCCGGCCTGGTCCCCCCCAACTACTCTCCCCTGCATGCCTGGTCGCCTTCAATTGCCCTCCCCTGACAGCCTGGTCCCCCCTAATTGCCCTCCCCTGCAGGCCTGCCCCCCCCCCAACTGCCCTCCCCTGCTGGCCTGGTCACCCTCACTGCTCTCCCCTGCCGGCCATCTTTGACCACATGGGGGCAGCCATCTTGTGCGAGGGCATAATGGTCAATTTGCATATTATCTTTTTATTATATAGGATTTTTTATCATCTAGAAAAGTTATTTTCTTGCTTATGAAAACATAAAGCTCTGTAAGACTAAAAAGTCGACTGATAAATGGTTGTTGTTTTTTAAATGAAAGTTTTAGCACTTAAAGGAATAAACATAAACTGTACAGGAAATTAAGTTATTAGGTATCCCTCATTTCCCTGTGATGTTAAGTAAATGAAGAACTAATGTTACCGTATTTGAAAATATACTGAATATTTATGTAATAGCTTGTAGCTACCTGTCATAGTTTTAGATAGCTATTAATAAATTTTATGTTTAAGATTTTGTAATTTGTAAGAACTGGATGCCTTAAACTTTTTTCTCCTTAATTAACTAGATGCTGTACACTTATCAACATTGAAAACACTAAGGTAAACTTAGTGTCTCCATATTATCTTTTATATTGAAAAATAGAGGCCCAGTGCACGAATTCATGCACCAGTGGGGTCCCTCAGCCTGGCCTGTGGGATTGGGCTGTCGGCTCTCCAATATCTCCCAAGGGGTCCCAGATTGTGAGAGGCTGCAGGCCAGGCCGAGGGACCCCACCAGTGCACAATCAGGGCTGGGGAGGGATGAGGGAGGTTGGCCAGCGGAGGGACCACAGGAGGGCTCCAGGGTGTACCCAGCTCCTCTCACTCAGTCCCGATTGGCCAGACCCCAGCAGCAAGCTAACCTACCAGTCGGAGTGTCTGCCCCCTGCTGGTCAGTGCATGTCATAGTGACTGGTCAACTGTCTGCCCCCTGGTGGTCAGTGCACATCATAGCAAGTGGTTGAGTAGCCTTAGCATATCATTAGCATATTATGCTTTGATTGGTTGAATGGGTGACCGGACAACTGAACACTTAGCATATTACGCTTTTATTATATAGAATAACATTCCCTAACTAGAGGCCCAGTGCATGAATTCGTGCACAGGTGGAGTCCCTTGGCCTGGCTGGTGATTGGGGCAATTGGGGGGTGCGCACCAGCTGGCTGTGGAGAAGGACTGTGGGAGGTTGGCTGTGGGAGTGCACTGACCTCCAGAGGGCAGCTCCTGCATTGAGCATCTGCCCCCTGGTGGTCACTGTGCGTCATAGTAACTGGTTGACCAGTTGTTCCATTCATAATGGTCGCTTAGGCTTTTATTCTATATAATAAAAGAGAAACATGTAAATTGACCGTCCTTCCGCTACGCACATCAGCCAATCAGGAGTATGCAAATTAACCTGACAAAGATGGCGGGTTAATTTGCATACACAGGCACCGGGTGGAGAGCAGAATGGGTGAGCCAGCGGAGAATGGAGCAGCTTGGGGAAATTGGCTCCCCAAGCCGCCAGACGGAGAGCAGAGAGGGAGAGCTGGCAGCTTGGAGGACTTGGCAGAGTAGGAGGCCATGGAACAGAGACAGAGCAGGAAGGGAAAACCAAGAGCGAGGGGAGCATCAGGAATGCTGGGAATCATCGTTCTGGTGGCAGACGGATCTCTTAGACACTAGCAGCAGTTCTCAACCTTTGGGTTGCGAACAATGAAAATACATCCTGCATATCAGATACTTATATTACGATTCATAACAGTAGCAAAATTACAGTTATGAAGTAGCAACGAAAATAATTTTATGGTTGGGGGTCACTACAACATGAGGAACTGTATTAAAGGGTCGTGACATTAGGAAGGTTGAGAACACTGCAGAGCAAAGTGAGCCTGGAGCAAGTTACTGTTGCAGTGGGGGATGGAGGGAAAGCAAAGGTCAGAGACATAAGTAAAATCAGAGTGTCTAGGAAAAATTAAAGGGAAGATATACTAAAACTTCCAGGAAATCTCCACCAATGAAGCAAAGGAAAAAAATATGCCTCTATTATTCTGTGAGCAACAAGCCAAACTGAGTTGGGGTCTCAGACAATTCGCTCATATGATTGCGCAAATAGACAGAAACTCCCGGATTGGAGAGGGCTCTCCTGAGGGCTCCCAGATTGGAGAGGGTGCAGGTCAGGCTGAGGAACCCCCACAACCCCCAATGCATGAATGTCGTACACCGGGCCTCTAGTATATATAAATAATATAGCAGAATCTGAAGTGTATAGTCTATGCCCATAAACATTCCTCTAATAACTGAATTGTTTTGAGCTTGGTCTAGAAGTCCAAATTCCTGAATTGAAAGGTGTCTTATTCCTTTTCTATTTATTGTCTTCCAAAATAAAAAGGCCCAATAAATAGCAAGTCTGCTCACTTAGGCCTTGCACTCTAATTTCAGATCTAATCACTGGTTCAAGTCAACCCCCTTGCAATTAATTGCTAATATACCGATGGCATGGAAACCACAAACAATCCCCAAGAAAGGAGCTATGAAGTAAGCTGGAAATATGAGAGACAGTTCAGAGAAACTCATTTTTTCAAACTTTAACCTATTTAAGACCATTTTAGGAACTGTGACCCAAACAGGTTGTGAGATGCTGTATCATAACATGTGACATATCCACTAGGGAAATGCAAATCAAAATCATAATGAGGTATCACTTCACACCTACACGGATGGCTAAAATAATAATTTCAAAAAGAGAAAATAGTAAGTATAGGTGAGAATATAGTGAAACTGCAACCCTCCTACATTGCTGGTGGGAATGTAAAATGATGCAGCCACTGTGGAAAAATCTGGTGGTTCTTCAAAAAGTTAAACATATAGTTATCAAATGACCCAGCAAGTCCACTCCTCGGTATATTCCAAAAGAATTAAAAACATGGACTCAGCCTAACTGGTTTGGCTCAGTGGATAGAGCATCAGCCTGCGGACTGAAAGGTCCCAGGTTTGATTCCGGTCAGGGGCATGTACCTTGGTTGCAGGCACATCCCCAGTAAGGGGTGTGCAGGAGGCAGCTCATTGATGTTTCTCTCTCATTGATGTTTCTAACTCTCTATCCCTCTCCTTTCCTCTCTGTAAAAAATCAATAAAAATATATTTTAAAAAACCCACAAAAACATGGGCTCAGACGCTTGTTTGACAATATTCTTTGCAGCATTATGAAAAAATAACATGACAGACCTTCTTCTTTGCTGGGTGTCCTGTGAGGGTGGGTGCTGCTTGGTTCTTCGTCGTCTTGGTATTTCTGAGTAAGTCTGACAAAAAGAGCTCTCTGTACTGCAGGGAGGAGGCCTGGTGCAGGCAGGGGGTCATGGCCTGTCATGCTGCCGCTGCCATCACACCCACTCCCACGGTTAGGTGAGTCTTGAACAATGGGAGGCTGATGCTGAGCAAACTCATCATGCCACATCCCATCTGCACATAATAAAGAAACAGACATTGATTAAAGTACAGTATTCCACGAGAGAGTACCCCTGTGAGTTATAAGAAATTGAAGCCCTACTAATAATCACATTTGATTAGAAAACTATTATGTGATTGTAAATATTTTTGAAGTTATCTAAAGTTCTATTGTTAAAAATGTTTGGTTAAATTTGAAGCCTTCCCTGGTGTTGCGTGGTGGTTAGAGCATGGGTCCATGATCTGAAGGGTCTTGGGTTTCATTATTGGTCAAGGGCATGTGCATGGGTTGCAGGTTTGATCCTGACCCTCGTTGGAAGACAACCAATCAATGTGTCTCTCTCACATTGATGTTTTTCTCTTTCTACCTCCCTTTCTCTTTTCCACTCTCTAATAATCAGTGGAAAAAATATCTTCGGGTGGGAATTAACAAAAAAAAGTTAAAACATATTTAAGGTCTCAATTTCATCACATTTTACTTAGATTTACTTATTTGTTTTCATGTAGCTTTATTTAAAACATACTTATTATCCTTTTAATGAAAGATAGGACTCTAAATATTTGGCTTGATTCTGAAAGGTACACTTACCACTAGAGTTACTGGGTGGCTGAAAATTAGGTGCACCATGCTGAGAATAGTAATTCTCATAAAACTCAGCGGGGTTTTGTAGGGACTCATAACTGGTGCTGAGCTGCATTTCACCAGAACCTTGCAGGTGTGATGAGCCTGGAGAACCGTGATTCTCTCTGGGTACTTTCATCATGTGTTCTGGAAAGCCCGGACAATGGTAAGCACCACTCATACTTGGTACTGACAAAGATGCATCTGGTTGAACAATTACTCCAGCTCCATGTGGACCGGGTGGCAAAGGTGGGCTCTGTGGCACTGGTAGGCCAGGAGGTCCTGCACATGGATGATGTCTAGGGGAGCCTGAGTGCATCACAGGAATACTGTGTCCCTGAGACATATTAGGTTCAGGACCTGGACTTGACCCAGAACTGTAGATATGCTGAGGATGTGGGCTGCTTTCCTGATATTGTGGTCCTGGTGGCGAGTCACTGCTATAAAATGCTGGTGGTCTGTAGACAGAAAGAATAATATTTCTTAGTTCAAAGAAAAGAGACAAACAAGAAGGTCATGTTTTTAAACGATTACATGTGTTTTCTATATCAGAGGAGAATAGTCTGCTTCTAAGAAGGCATTTATTTCATATTACCTATAGTAACTGGAAGGACCAACATGTGCATCCTGCCTGTGTTTTAGCCCATAGTTTTCTAAGTTGCTGCTTATTAACTGTTGTTCTAAAATCGTATTCATTACTGCTTTTGAAAAATGTAGAAAGTACAAAGACAAATAAGAAACACCCCTAATCCCATCACCCAGAGATAAATGTTTTGACTGGTTCTCTTCTAGTCCTCATCACTGTGAGGAGGTTCTGAAACTGGCTCGGGATTCTATAGAGAAAGCTAAGAGGAGGCAGCAGAGGACGGGCAGGAGGATGTGGGAAGAAGCAATCAGGTGCGTGCTAGGACAGCTGCTATCTCTATCTGAGCTTACGCACACGATTAACATGGACACAAGTTAGTTTCTTAATAAGTATTTCTAGGGAGAAAATGCCACCGTTTTTGAAAACGTTAACTTACTTCTTCCCAATCTTATGTGCTAAGTCCACAGTAGGTTTTACAACTATTTCAAAAAGAGATGGGATTTTCTTGAAATCATCAGAGAGATCTGTCTGAAAGTCATCTTCAGGATCAGAAAAGGGAAAGTGCTCTGCTGGGGTTGGCAGGAGCCCCACTCCTGGAGGTGGTTTGGGAAGAGGGGTTATGCCGCGCTTCCTAAGTTCCTCTAACTCTCTTTCATCCTCATTTGTGGGGTCCTCTTCAGTGTTCAACACCTGAAAATAATTGGCAAAGATTACCACATAAAAACAAACTATCTTCCTCACGTTTAACATTGTATAAAGAGTTCAGTAAATTAGTTCTATTAATAGGAAAACATAACATTAAGCTGCATGGGTCACACACAAACTCATTTTCATAAAGAGAATGAAGTTCAGAGAGGTAAAGGATATTTCTCAAAGTAAGCTAGCTTTTTAACAGCAAAACAAGGATGAGAATAAAAGATTCTTAATTCCTAGCCCAATATTCTGCTTTTCTAAAACACTGTATTAATGAAACATGAAATAACAAATCCCTGACTTATGAGCAGTTTAATAAAACACGATTCAAGTCAAATGAATCTGTAGACAGACTTAACAATCAAGGAACAAAAACATTACTTACTTTGTCCAAAAGTTTCCTCGTTTCTTTTGTCAAATCATCATGTGAAAATTTACACTTGTCTCCTTGGTAACATTTTGCTCCACTATGATAGAACTTGCATGGAAATTCATGTAAATAAAAATATTAAGGAACAGACCAAATAAAATAAAATTCTAATATTTTTAAGCCAAAAAACATAACTGTGCTGAATCAATAAGACTCCATAATTATATACAGTGGGGCCTTGACTTACGAGTGTCCCGACTAACGAGTTTTTTGAGATACCAGCTGTCTCTCAGCTGATTTTTTGCATTGAGTTGACAGAGTAATTTGAGTTAATGAGCTCCTTAACGAACTCCTTAACGAGCTCGGTCTCGGAACGAATTGAACTCGTAAGTCAAGGCCCCACTGTATTATACTGAATTTTCTATAAGCACATCAGATAATTTAAGATGAAATATTTTAGTTATGCTGCAAAATATTCAAAAAATTTAAAATCTCTCTTACTCTATTAAAACGAGAAAACAATTTTAAAAGAAATATAATGGTTATAGTATTTATAATGTTTATGCAAGCCCTGTTACTTCCCACAATAAAGTATTATGCAGAACAAATACATTTTATAGCAAGAACTCATACCTATGAAGAATAATGGGCTTGATATGTCAAGTTAAAGTTAACCCAACAATGAAAGCTACAGGCTAGTCTGACTTAAAAGGTAGTCACCTAAGGTTTTGGAGTCAAAATTCTAAAAAAAATATTAACTCCTGAAGTATGGTGAAAAATATAACATTTTCACATGGCATATGTTCAGAGAGAATTCCTGGATGGTTTTAGGAAATTTATTACTATAATCATCACACTGATAAGTTCAAAAGAAAAAATTACACGATTATCTTAGCAAGTGCAAATGGCGACTAATACAATTCAAAGTCCTCATTTGATTTAAAAAACTCTTAGTAAAGTAAGAATATACTTAACTTGAAAATCTATCTTAAAACCATAGCCACAAGCTAAAGCAAAAGGACATTATCATTAAAATTGTGTACTATGTTTGCCATAATCATCACTATTTAACATTATTCTGGACATGTAGCCAATACAATTAAAACAGGAGCTATAAATTATCATATTTACAGATGGTATGACTGTGGGGAAAACTGTAAGGATAGACTGAAAGCATTTAGAAACAGAGTAATAAGGTGTCTGGTTTCTAAGGAAATATGTCAGATCTGAAAAAATGTTTTCTTTTTTTAAAATATATTTTTATTGAAGGGAGAGGGAGAGGGAGGGAGGGAGAGAGGGAGAGAGGGAGAGAGGGAGAGAGAGAGAGAGAGAGAGAGAGAGAGAGAAACATCAATGATGAGAGAGAATCACTGACTGACTGCTCCTGCACACACTGTACTGAGGATTGAGCCTGCAACCCAGGCATGTGCCCTGACGGGGAATCGAACCAGCAGCCTCTTGGTTCCTGGGTTGATGCTCAACCACTGAGCCACCTGGCCAGGCTGTTTTCTTTTTCTTGAATAAAACATATTTATTAGAACATTTTAATCAGGAAAGGAAGATTGTTTGCCCTACTAATTATTAACCATACTCTTATAGAGGGGACTGGTCAAATAGTAGTATAGAAGCTGAACTGTGCATACAGGGAAATTTAGGCTCTGGTAAAGGTGCCATTTTAATTCACTGAAGATGAGACAATGAGTTAACCATTTGGAAAAAATTAGGTCCTTAATGCACATCATATATCAAAATAGAATCCATATGAAGTAAACGTTAAAGATACAACCTTCACAATCATAGCTCAATCACATTTTTAGAAAAATTATGGTTAAATGTATACATCCATCCATTCACAAATGCATACATCCAGTTGTAGAAAAAAATCCAAAAGACTTTATGCCATATTGTTAGCATAATTATTCCTGAAGAATTAGATTATTTGGAATTTTTTAAAAAGTTAACTTGAAAATTATCAAACATATACCAAAGGAAAGCAAATAATACAATTAGCTCCCTCAGACTGCCTGTGTAAGTTCAATTTCATCACCTGGCAATTTTGTGAGATCTGTGCCACCCCCATACTCTCCTCAGACCTCCATCAAAAAACACTGGAGTATTCCAAACACATTTAATCTGTGGATATTTCCATGTTTATTTCAAACAGATAAGGAATATTTTTCTTAATAATCACAACCTATCATTAATATGAAAAATTA
This sequence comes from Myotis daubentonii, assembly GCF_963259705.1. Lineage (NCBI taxonomy): Eukaryota > Metazoa > Chordata > Mammalia > Chiroptera > Vespertilionidae > Myotis > Myotis daubentonii. Next base: position 23,928,290 of record NC_081851.1, on the reverse strand, counting down.
ATACTTTAATTTTATCTACTACCCTGTCAATATACAAATATTTTAGACTGTTTCAAAAAAAGCTCTTTTTATAATTGCTTTGTTTAGATTAAGATCCAAACATGGTCCACAAATTGCATCTGGTTAACATATATCTCAAGTTCTTTAATTGATCTATACCAGTTCCCCTCCCCTTTAATTTTTATACTAGAGGCCCGGTGCATGAAATTCATGCACTGGGTGGAGGGGGTCCCTCAGCCCAGCCTGATCCCTTTCACAGTCCGGGAGCCCTCAGGGAGGTGACCCAGCGATCAGGGGAAGGCTACGCCCCCATCACAACTCTGCTGTTGCCACTGCTGGCAGTGCAAGCCTCAGCCAGCCCTGGTTACCTGTGCCTCGGGCTGGCCCTGGGCAGCTGGGCAGCCACCATCTGAGGCTTGCTTGTGTCTCAGGCCGGCCCTGAGTGGCGGGGTTGAGGGGACTGGGCGCCGCCATCTTTGAGGGCGTGTCCGTGAATTAGCATATTCCCTCCTTATTGGCTGTGGGTGCCACCATCTTTGAGGGCGTGACAGTCAATTAACATATTCCCTCCTAATTGGCTGTGGGCACTGCCATCTTTGCGATGGTGTGAGGGTCAATTAGCATATTTCCTCTTTATTAGATAGGATCATTTATTTGTTAATTTTAATATTTGTCATTGATGTTAAAATAAGTACTCCCGATTGCATCAAGAGGCATTTGATGCCCAGCTGTTTCTTTTTAATGTTAAGGCTGATGGGTTGGAGCAGGTGTTGTCAGTCCCATTCATCAATTACAAAATTTCTCATCAACTTTTCATTTAATGGTTTTAATAGCCATCAGTAATCACTGCCCAAATCTATTAATTCACCAAAATATGCAAAATGGTAGGATCTATGTCAGAGGGTGAAGTCGTGTGTAATTGTGCCAACACAGCCCTGCTCTTCTCCACAAGGGTGGCCCCATTTCGAATTCCTGCCAACAAAGTCTCAGGGTGTCTATTTTATCACAGCCTTGCTAACAATCTTTGCTGTCCCTTTTTGGTGGTGGGGGGGAGGAAGGATTTTTGCAAATCCAGTAACTGCAAATGGTATCTTGGGCATAGATAAATTGCATTTCTCTTATTATGAACTAGAGGTCAAGTGCATGAAATTCATGCACAGGTATGGTCCTTAGTGGCTGCTGGCTGCTGGCTGCTGGCTGCTGGCTGGGGCCTCCCTTCTTTCCACACCCCCCCTGGTGGTTAGCACACATCACAGCGAGTGATCCAACTCCCAGTTTCCCAGTTGAACTCCTGAGGGGACACTTTGCATATTAGCCTTTTATATAGATAGGATTGAGCACCTTTTCATGTTTTGGATCATTTGCATTTCTCTCTATGAATTATCTGTATGTCTTATCCCATTTTTCTTCTCAATTTTTAGAAGCTCATATATCAAACTTTTTGTGATATAAGATGCAAACAACTTATCCCATTTTATTATTTATCTTTTACTTTGCTTATGTCAGATATTTGTATGTAAAATTAAAAATTTTTATACTGTCAATTTTCAGTCTTTTCTCTCATTGCTTCTGGATTTTAAGTCATACTTCTGTTCTGGAGTATAAAGGAACCCATCCACACACTTCTCTGGTATTTGTATGGCTTTATCTTTACATTTAGATCAATGATATCAGGAATTTTTTACTTTCTTCTTTTACATTATTTTTGAACTAGACAAGACTATTTTAAATTGTATCTGGAAAAATAAACATGAGAATCTACCAAATATCAAGTGTACTGGTGAGGCGGAAATAATCTCATCAAAGCAGCAGAGATAGGAAGACGAACAGAGCATGGGGCCAAACAGAAACTCTAGGACAAAACCATACACATAACATTTCATCATAATGAAGATGGGATTTCCGTTTGAGGGAGAAAGGCTCCATTAGTCATCAAGGGCAGTGAAAAACCAGCTTCTCTCTCTCTCGTGCTCTCTCTCTCTCTCTATACACATACACACACACACACACACACACATATATATTTTAAAGAACTATAAACATATAGTGAAATACCAATTTGAAAGGGGGCAGGTGTACAATTTAGATGTATAGATTTCTAAAGAAAGAACTGAGGAAGAATATACAGTGATAATTAGGGGTAAGATTTGATGAGACCCTGATTTTATAATGTTTAACAATGATAATTTATTACTTATGAACCTAAGTAAAAATAATAAAGTCATAACATAAATACAGGGTATCCCCAAAAATGTAGACACACACTTTGAATAATTATAAAGACAGTATTTATTAAAATACATTTCATTTTCAAAATTGAGCTATCAGCTGTTAAAGCATGTATACATTTTTTAGGGACACCCTGTATTTTGCCAACTCTTTCAGGAACCCATGCTATTGAAATACATATAAGTGTATATTAAATACAAAGTACCTTTATTTCACAGATTTTTCTCCACAGGGATGTTATTTATTTCATTTCCCTAAAGAAAAAAACTCAGCTTGCCCTTCTAAAGTACAAAGGCTGACTAGACTTAGTTTGTGTAATGTGTTGTTTTAAATTTAAAATCAAACTAGGCTTTCTAGGTTGTACTTAAGATTTTTCAAACCCTCAATGATTTTTTTCAAACCTCAATATTTTGGTTAACATATTTTCAGTAAAGGATATTATGCATGTAAATGCAGTTCTCCCCTTTCGTACAATATCCTTGTAAATAAAATCTGCAGATCTCTTTCCTCTTCTCCAACTCTGCATCATGATCAAATTTACATTGATCTCCCTGTTCCAAAAAGAAAAGAAAGGAGGAAACAAAGAGAAAAAAAGAAACAACTGAATTGAATTTTCTCCATGGCATTTCACAGCGGAACTATGGTTACATCTTCAGTCTTTAAATAATGAGCTAATAATCCAAACAATTCCTTAAGAGTTTTTGCCCAAGATGGTGGGTGTGGCTGCTAGTAGGTGCAAAGGCAGCACAGTGCAGGCTCAGGGGCATCTGCCCACTCACCATGTCTAGCTGAGCTACTATGGGGACTAATTTAACCATCTGGTGTAGCCGTGTTTACAATGGGTCAGTAATAGTAACCGCTTTCTAGGGTTACTATAAAGATTCAAACATTTAATATTAGTAATCCACTTTGAACAGGACTTGCCACACAGTCAGCAGTGTGTTTATTAAATAAAATCTAATTTCAACAAATTACATCAATATCCCAAAATATAATTAAATGAGTTCTGATGTATAGTATTTCCATTAGATACATTGTGAAGAACCAGTTTTATTACAACTAAATGAGAAATGAAAAACAAAACAAAACCCAAAAAGGTTTAAATTTTAAAGAGCATTTTGGAAGTGAAATGATTTATGATACCCCTGTGAATTTACCTTAATACATCTCCCTTCCAGAAAGTATTTACAGATTTGTTTTCCTTTGTGTTCCACTGTGTGCTGATTAATAAATTCCTGAGTCATCACCTTCCATTTTTTCCCTGGTTTATTATACTGAAAGAAAAATTTTTTATTTAAGTGCAACATATATTAAATAGGTATTAAAATGTACAGTCAAATGAATCTGGAAAGCAGTTCAAATTCATTATTAAAAGTGGGCAAGATGGGACATTCTGAGGTTACTCATTTATTTGGAGAGAGATATGCTTCTAGTGAACAGTGTATGCTACTAGTGGTTGCAAAGAACCCTATTTCTATTTTAAGGAGAATGTATAACTACATTTTAAAGCATAAAATTATGAAAAGCTTGAAAATTAACAATAATACCCCATTTTGGCAAAGAAACAATAAAACATAGTGTTGATAGGTATGTTATAAAAGACTTAAAATTTCCATATTGTTTGACACAGAATTTGTACTTTATAGGATTATTCTAAAGGAATTATCATGAAGGCACACAAAGAGTTATTCATAAATATAACAACGGCAGAATTACTTACATAGTAAAAAAAAAATATGAAAACCACCACACCAAACAAACAAAAACCCTAGAAACATTCTACACATCCAAAATGAATCCCAATTTTATAGTAAAAATAAAAAACAAAAAAATATACCCCCACATTGAATAGTGTATGTCTCTAGATGATTCTCTTAAAAATTAGATTATTTTGTACTTTCTTTAGAGAAAAAAATCCTCAGTGAGGATGTATTACCTTTAATTTATAAATTTTAAAAAATTAAGGAAAAAAGTGTATGATGGCAAATCTCACAGCCCTGTTTTCCTTCTTTCTCCTCAGGTGCCAACTTGACTTCTGTGCGAATAGGAAGACTGAGTCACGACAGGGGATAGGCTTGGTCATGCTAAGGACTGCCGTTCATGTGGCCATGAAGCAGCACTGTTCACTGAGCGCCCTTCATGTGTGTGCCTGGCGCACCGTAGAAGTGCAGTGACTATTTGCTCTCCTGATATGATTCCAGTTTCCCTTTTCCCTCAATTTACTAGAAGACAGAGAACAATATTGCACAATCTACTGAAATAGGAAATTGCCTCAAAGCAAACACTTTGAGCAACAGATGGCCAGATTTACACCTGATCCTCAATGCTCAGAGCAGAAGTATCCATTTTACTGTAGGAATTCTTTTAAAAAGCACAATACCAAGAAAACATAATCTTTGAGGTTCTTTTTAAAAATATAAGTATACCTAAATTGCCCCAGGAGAGAATAAAATTGTGTATATTTTACTCTTACATATCACTGAAAGTATCTTAAATCTATGTAAATTTGACTTACAAACATTTTCTATTTCTGGCTCACTTAGAAAAAGTAAATATAAATGACCAGCTCACATATGCCATCTGTATAAAGAATCATGGCTATAATGAAATAGACAGATGAAGAGAATTCATTATGCAAAGCCAGTGAGCCAACCTGAGAAATATACTCTGAAATTAAACAGTAAAAATATCTAGTGATTATCATCAAAGAACCCCCTAAAAATGCACCAAGTAGTACTTAGGCTTTATTAATTTAATACTGTATGTACTCTCATTTTGTCTCTTTCTGTCAGTCTATGTTACTTTCTAATGATATGCCTCGGTGTTTTAATAGAGGATTGTAGTTTTTGTTTTGTTTTCCAGTTTAGTTCTGCTTAAATGAGTAGAATATATCTCAGTATACATAACTATGAGAACTCTAACTATAATCAAGGTATTCTAGAAAATCTAAGCAACTTTAACAAATGCAATTTTAGCACAAATTAAAGTGCCCAGAAGATCTGATCTTTTAAGTTTGAGCCTACAGAAGGACCACAAATGTCCTCTTATTAAGTAAAAGCTGAAAGGACGGCAGAAGTCAGCGGTTTATCACCCTCACTGGACAGATTATGACAACTGCAGATTAGAGAAGTTAGTGATTTACCAAAAGTCACATGGCACATTAGCAGCTCTGCAGTAACTCATACATCTCTTAAGAAAACACAAACTTAAGAAAGAGGGAGAGAAGGGAAAGGTGAAGGGAGAGAAGAAAACCCAACCCACTACTGGGTCTTCTAAATTTCCTCTAAAGCATGTATTATATTGGTACAATGAACAAAAGCATAAAAGATTTTTAAAAGTATATGAGGAAGGGGAAATGGAAGGATCTACCAGGAAAAGAACACATATTTATAGAAAATTTAATAGCTACCATAAAGACTAAACTATTTAAAGCATTTTATGGCCAACAGAATAAATAATAAGTCTTTAAAATCCAGGAAAAGTTTGCTTGTTCTGTACCCTTGAGTTTTCAAGAAATTAGTGTAGATGTGCAGGTATTCCCAAACTTATCTGGCCTCTGGGGCTCTTATACTTCCTCAAAAGACTAGGATGGAAGTGGATCTATGCCAGCCACTCAGCATGTCCACCCAACCCTGGATGGGTCTGAACATGAGCACTCTCACCCTTGTTTCCAAGACCACAAAAAGAAATCTCTCATGACAACCAATAAACGGACAGTCAATGACATATTTTAATCTCGATAAATAAAGTGTCTAAATCTGATGACTGAAAAATAATTTATTCTGATTTTATATTACATGACAAAGAATCTTTTAGTTGTAGGCCAGATCTGTAAACATCTAAAATGTTAGCTTGAAGGGGCCCTTACAGTTAATTTAATACTGTATGTATTCTCATTTTAGCAAACTGAAGCTCACAGAGACAGGCAGAAACTTGCTTGAAGCCATGCTTTCCTGGAAGCTATTTTTCCCCAGGTATAGGGTAGGTAATGCATGTAAAAGAACGCTTACTTAGAAAGTATTCATACTAATTTGGTCTAGGCAGTGCAACACATTCTGGAGGTCAACTGGTATAGAAGAAGGACAGGCAGGTTAGAATCACCCAAAAAGATTTTTAACAGTCTATAATGTTCAAAGTTACTATTCCATAGAACATGAACAGGCTTATTTGTGCCTAATCTGCGCAGAGCCCTTAATATGTCAATGATGACTGAGAATCCTAAGGGAAGAGTGGTATGTGTAGAGTTTCACAAATTTATCTGGGCCTCAACTACCTTTTTTAGGTCACACTTACTAACATTTCCCTAAGTAGTATCTTAAGGAGTACATATTAAGAAATCTTTACCCATTATCTTTAAGCCCAGAGATCAGAAAACCAAGCATTTTAAATTACAATAGATTGCTATCCCCTTGCTCTCAACTAAGGTTGCAGCTTTATAACCCACCCTTATCTGTGAATTCAGTCAGACCTCACTGGATCTGTGGGCAGAATACAGACTACAGAAAGTAGCTACACAGTTGAAATGTACACATCTGAGTTCAAGTTAACATATATTTATTTGCTATCTACCATATGGGTAGTTCATAAATTCATCTTTCCAACCATTTATATTTCCTTTTCTTCTCTTTTAATGCTTTCAACTTCAGTTAGCTAATTTACTACTGTCTCTCTTCTTGGCCTGCTACATATTGAGCTATTACCATTTTATTGCCATCTGCATCTGGCGAAGACAACTCCTAGGAAAGGAAAGCCCAACAGAGAACTAACAGAACATGTTTTTGCTTTCCAAATATATCACTGTTGTTTTGAACTGCTTTCAAACATATCAGTATTATTTCAAAGTCACCTAAATTTGCATCTCTATATTATAATCATGACTAATTAAAAAACAATTACTTTTTGGAATTTATTTATATTAATTTGATCTGAATTAAGAATGATTCATTTTACTAGAAAAGTAGCATTAAAATCGAATGCTTTATTTGTAGCCAAATAGGTTAAATGATGGAGAAGCTAATCTCCTCATTATGTATAAACTCAGTACCTCCTGAAAGTCATCCATTCCTGAAAACATGCTGGGCCCTTTACCGACTCTTCCCCCACGGTCTTTGCGTTTGATTTTCTTCAGCAAACCTCGTCCACGACCAACATTAAAACTTTTAAGCCTCTGTTCAGTACCTAAAAAAGTTAAAAATGTACTTCAAATACTATAGAAAAACAGTACACCTGTCAATATATTAGTTTATTGGAAACAGCTGTTTGTTTGTGTGTGTGTTTTTTTGGTTAATCCTCACCTGAGGATATTTTTTTTCCAGTGCTTTTAGAGAGAGTGGTAGGAAAGGAAGAAAGGAGGGAGGGAGGGAGGGAGGGAGGGAGGGAGGGAGGGAAGGTGAGAGAGAAAGGGAGGGAGGGGGGAGAGAGGGAGAGGGAGAGAGAGAGAGAGAGAGAGAGAGAGAGATAGCAACTGACGTGAAAGAGACACATCCCTTGGTTGCCTCCAGCACGTACCCTGGTCAGGGCACGGGATCGAACCTGCAACCCAGATACCTGCCCTTGACCGGTAATCAAACCCAAGACCCTTCAGTGTGTGGCTGATGCTCTAACCACTAAGCACACCGGCCAGGGCAACACCTTATTTTTTAACAGTCTATAATGTACAGTGCATCTTTCTCCTTTAAATTCAATGAAAAAAATTATTTCAATCTTTACATGTTAAAACTTTCTGGGCATTGCTTCTTATACTTTTATTTTGGTTTTTAATCCTCACCCAAGAATATGTTTTCATTGATTTTTTAGACAGAGAAAGGAAGAGAGAGAAACTTCGATGTGAGAAACATTGGTCAGTTGCCTCCCATACAGGCCCTGACCTGTATGGGATTGAACCCCAACCTTTTTTTATACAGGATGATGCTCGAACAAACTCAACCACCACGCCAGGGCTCTTTTGTTCCTTAAGGGATGTTAACAACATTAAGGAAGACAAGAACAAGGATGTACATGGATGGAGAAGTCAAATCCAGCTTCATTCTTTTCAATTTTCTTTAGAAAAAGCAATTAACAAGGCTTTCAGTTTTTCAGAGAATTAAATAATATATTCATCTCTATGGAAGACACTGTAGGTATTAGTGGTTAATTTATAGTGAATTGAGTTTCTATTGATAATTTTGAGTACATAGCACATATATTTCCAAGTAAAACTTATATATGTCTTTTACTTTTTAAAAAAATATTTTTTTAATTGATTTCAGAGAGGAAGGGAGAGGGAGAGAGAGATAGAAACATCAATGATGAGAGAGAATCACTGAGCGATGACCTCCTACACACCCCACACTAGGGATTGAGCCCACAACCTGGGCATATGCCCTGACCTGGATTCGAATATGACCTCCTGGTTCATAGGTTGACACTCAACCACTGAGCCACGCCAGCTGGGCGACTTGTCTTTTACTTTTCAAAAACTTGCTATTTAAAAGCATCTAAAAAGATAGCCAAATAACAAAAGTATTTATTAGGGTAAGAAGTTAAAATACAAAATGATTTCTTATTTTACCAAAGTCATATTGAACTAATACATTTTCTAATGACCTTAAACCTACAAAATAGCCAATAAATATGCGAATAAAAAGTTTTATCTCATTAAAAGAAATTAAAATTTAAAAAATAACATACCAATTTTCACCTCAAAGAATACTGTGTGTAGGGACTTGGAGAGTTTGGCATTTTCACACACTAGCAGGGATCATCACTTTTTTAAACAGACACATCACTTTTTTGGATATCACCTTGCTATATGAATCAAAAATCTTCAAATGTGTGGCTATGTCTTTTGACTCAATTCTACATTTCAGAATTTATCCTAAGAAATATGTTTGCCAAGGTGTTTTCTGATATATGTATAAATATGCCAGATTAATCACAGAATTTTAAAAAACTGGGTGCAACTTAAATCTCAAACAATTACATCAAACAAACATAACAATTTGTTAGACAAATTATGGTATATTTACTTTTACTAGAATGCAGGCATTTAAAGCTACTTATTAACATTAGAAGTTAAGGGGGGGTGGGGAATAAATTACCACAGTATAAATAGTTTTTGTTAAAAATAATTGTCAGAAAAATTCTAAAAGAATGTATAGTACACCAAAATGTTCAAGTAATTATCTCTGGAAGTAGGGATTAAAATTATTTTATCTTTGATCTTTGCTGGATTATCTTGTCTACATATAGGAAAAGTTTTCTGCATTTGGCCATATATTCCTTCCATAATCCAGGAGAAAACAAATGTCAAAAATAAATGTATCACTCAGTTCATTAACAGCACAAACAGAAAGCGGCTGATGGAAAACCTCAGCGGGAAGGGATGAAGAGGCCTCCACATTCGGGTATTCCCATGTGGAGTTATCTCCACACCACTGTTGGACTATAATTACAGTAGCAGATGCATAGTCAAATTTCTTTTCCTTAGTTCAGCAAAGCCTAGTTTCATATTTTTCAATTAAATTTTGCTAAGAAATAAAAAGCCATTGAAATAACCAAATTTACTTGTCACTAACTGCTTTTCTCAACAACAATTAAAGGATAGATTCACAGAGTTTGGGTGCCCACTGTTTAACCTCAGCCTCATCTTGCTCCAGTTTTCTTGAGTCGAGCACATTGACTGAACATTTCTTAAGCTCGCTTCGACCTTTATGGGGCCCACCATGTCTTTCTATGGTAACTTGCCCTGACCTTCCCAGGGACCATGTGTCTCAATATAGCAGATGAATAGGTGATGACTGTAGAAATTTCTTTAGATTAGGTTATTTCCAATCTTGATATATGTCCATAGTCCTAAGTACACATGCATAGTAAAGGTAACCACTTTTTAAAGCCTAACAAAAGAATAGCTTCCCAGCCCTAGCCAGTTTGGCTCTGTGGTTAAGCGTAGGATTGTGGGTTCAATTCCAGTCAAGGGCACATACCTCATTTGCAGGTTCAATTCCTGGCCTGGTTGGGGCGCACTCGGGAGGCAAGCAATCGATGTCTCTCTCTCACATTGATGTTTCTCTCTCTCTCTCTCCCCCACTCCCTTACACTCTTCTCTAAAAAAATCAATGGAAAAAATATTCTCAGGTGAGGATAAACAAAGAAAGAATAGCTTCCCAGAACTCTGTCTTTACTGGTCTAAAGTATATATGTACTTAGAGCATCAGAGAGAATGGAAAAAGGTAGGTTATTTTTTATAAGTATAGTAGTATATTTCAGGGAAAAATGTAAGAGGAAAATTGTTTTATACTTTTACATACTTTTAAAATATTAGGGTATCTTTATAATTCAAATATTAAGATTTCATACAGATTGAAATATTTATAGATTTTTGTCCTCAAGGACTACAAAATAAACAAAAATGAATAAACTGATCTTGAAAAGGGGCTAAGAACTGTAAGTTTTTACTCCATCACTACCTATTTTAATAAGGTTCTTATATTCAAAAACAGATTGACAATTTAAAACTTACCTTGCTGAATTCCTTTCATTCTTTGTTTTTTCCCTGGTTCTTTAAAAAATGATGATCCTAAAGCAATACTGGAGGGTTCTTTAGCTTGTCTGTAATGTTTGAGCTGACTGTCAAAATCTTCTTCTGTTTCCTGACTGTAGTTACCGAAGTTGTCATCACTGTAGTTACCGAAGTTGTCATCACTATAGGTACTGTACTCACCATATTCTTTACTTTTAAATTTTTTGTTATATTGACTCCTCCTTGATGTCACGTAGCTTCCTGATATGTGCCCATGCTAAGTGGAAACGGACAATCCACTGTTAGGATTTTTCAGTTACATACAGGAACTGAGAGTACCATAAGGCCTCTTTTCTCCCCCCGAAAGTTGGAAGAAAGGAGATAGTTATTAGTTCTGCCCTTTGATTAGTACTGATCTAGGACACTATTTGAAAATAAGTTAAAAAGTAAATGCTACTCTGATATCATTAAATTTCATAATGTTCAAAGATCCTTGCTGGGATGTTTTATTCACTTTTTGCTTTCCATGTCCCATGTCTCAACATTTGTACATACAGGATACTTATGTGAATTCCTGTCATACATGAATTCCTTCTCCAAAAAACAGAAAAAGTCTTGTTGAAAATAAGGAAAGGATAGTAAAATAGCTTGGGGGAGGGGTAGAAAAACATATATATTGTTCTAACGTTGAAAAGTTCCAAAATTACATGTTTAAGCATATTATATTTAATAAAAAATGATATGTTTAGACATTTTTCTAAGAAAATATTTGTATCTGAGGTCTAATACTGAAAAATAGATTATTTCCCTAGAAATAAAAGATATCTAATAAACTATTCATTAAGAATTATTTATGACAATATACTTTATTAACTTTATTGCTTCTTTACTAAAGCATGTGAAAACAACACACTTTTTAGTCCTAGAAGTTTATTTAATGACAGTATTCAAGCCTATCTCTATTCACTTTATTAGGTCTATCATATCTTCTGTCAATTTTTTTATTATAAGAAAGCAAAAAAGATTGTAATTACAACTTGAGAATCCAGACAAACCCAGTTTATACATTTTAACTGTGATATAAAAATACTGCCCCTGTCAGAATACCAACATGCGACTATGAGTTTTTAATAAAATGCAGCGAAATATTAAGTTCTTTTCAGTAATTAGAAATTAGAGAAAATATGTAATTAACACAATCAAGAAAATCAATTAGCTCATAAATTTCAAATACTGAAGACATTGTATTAGATTTTTCATTTGTTTTAAGCAGTATTTTTAAAATTTATAAACTATTCTCAAGTCTAGCACTTCAGAAATTCAGAAAAGAAATAAAAATGGTAGTCAAAAGGCATAGTTTCTGATTTTTTTTAAGCCAATGAAACAAAACAGAAAATAATTGTTTAAATTAAGTTAATTAGTTGAATGGTATCTACTTTTTAAAATAAAAATATAGTAATACTGCCTCAATAATATATCCAATGCTTTATGACTAAAAACTACTCTTAATAGGTGAGTAGGAATTCTTCTCTAGAGATTAGATGTTTATCATAAAAGCTTTTAAGTCTTAATTTAATTCAATTCTCTGATTTGTCATGGCCTTCACAAAAATAATCTTCATATTCCTAGTTATTAAAAGAATTATCCCTAGCTTTCACTTCATCTTCTCCCTAGTTTTCACAACGGCAAACATCCTGTCTCAGGGCTCCTTTCCCAGTGGAAGTCTCGTGGCTTCCTGAGGGTCAGAGCCCAGGCTGGCCACAAGCAGCCCCTTTCATGCTCTAGGAAAACGTCTCCTTAGGCTGCACATGTTCATCGCTTAGGCTTTTATACATATGTAGATAGAAACACAGTTTCTGTTTGGGATGATGAAAAAGTTCTCAAAATGGATTATTGTGAATACGCTTAGCACTACTGAACTGTACATGTTTACATGGTTAAAACTGTAAATTTTATGTTATGTGTATTTTATTACAATAAAAAAAAGACAATACCTGAGGAAATGGAATGTCATAATCCCTGTAGAAACCAGTTCTTTTTTTGTGGGAACTTTCTGTATGTCCGACATCTGAATCAAGGCTGTAGTCTGAACTGTCATCACTAGATGGAGAATTATGCTAAAAGAAGGAAAAAACAAATATGTTACTTTGCAAAGAAAAGAATATTTAACTAGTAACTAGATAAGCTTATTTCAGCCAGAGGGGCTAATCAATAGATTACATTAGCCTAGTAGGTTCTAAAATGTTTATTAAAAATTTCTTGTTCCAGCCCTGACCAGTTTGGCTCAGTGGATAGAGCGTTGGCCTGCGGACTGAAGGGTCCCGGGTTCGATTCCGGTCAAGGGCATGTACCTTGGTTGCGGTGCGGGCACATCCCCAGTGGGGGGTGTGCCGGAGGCAGCTGATCAATGTTTTTCTCTCATCGATGTTTCTAACTCTCTGTCCCTCTCCCTTCCTCTCTGTAAAAAATCAATAAAATATATTAAAAAAAAATTTCTTGCTCCAAAGGCCACCCCCCAAAAAAATTCTCTAAAATTTTCTGAGGGAAAGCATATCTTCCCCTCATCTCAGGGACTTCATGACAGCATTTTCCTCATCATACTTTTGGCTCAAGGACTTCAAACAGGAAATACTAAATCTCTATGCTCTAAAGAAACCTTAGATATAAGTTAATTTTAAAGGAAATAAAGTTGGTTCCTCGTCACTGAAAAGGATTCTAGAACATGCGTAGAGTATGAATTAATTTACTTTTACCTAAAATGGCTTTAGAGTTCTTATTCTATTATATAAGTACCCTAAAGCTAAAAGATATTAAAACATTCTAAATTATAAAATAAATCCAACCCATAAAACTGAACAAAAGTAAAACAGAAACCACCAGTAACTGATAAAGTGACAAATATCATTCTTTAAGTATAAGTACAATTTCTAAAAAAAAAAAAAAGTCACCAAATCTCCTCCATCTAGTCAAAATAATTACGTTCCCAGGTTGAGCATTCTTTAAAGAATTCCTAAAGGTCTTATCAGTGAAGAACTGCCTCTGTATTTTATCCTTATTGCATTCCCAGTATCTAGACCTAGAGCAAACTCAGTTAAAATTTGGCTGAGTTAATTGAACTCTGATGCTTTTAGAGTAGATCTGTTTTCCTCTACTACATTCTTTTTTTAAAAAAATGTTTTTATTGATTTCAGAGAGAGGAAGGGAATGGGAGAGAGAGAAACATCAATGATGAGAGAGAATCATGGATCAGCTGCCTCCTGCATGCCCCCTTCTGGGAGCCAAGCCAGCAACCTGGGCATGTGCCCTGACTGGGAATGAACCGTGACCTCCTGGTTCATGGGTCGATGCTCAACCACTGAGCCATACTGGCCGGGCTCCTCTACTACATTCTTAAATGCTTTTTAAGGAACACAATCTGTTTTCCTCTACTTTGTTCTTCAAATGTTCTGGGGTTTAGTTTTATGGTGCTGTTAGTTCTGTTTTTATTGACTCGATAAGTGATATGAAGAAACCTCTTTACAATTATGCTATGAAATGTTTCATGCTTAACTACCTAATCTTTGTTGGTAAGGGTTTGAAATAAATATTGTCCATTTAAAAGCCAAATTTGTTAAGTCGCTAACAGAAGTCAGCTCCAGCTCAAAGGAAAACTTTTCACTTAAAGAAGATAACTTGCTTAAGAAAGAAGTAGCGCAAATGAAGACTGTTTCAGGAAGAACTATCAGAGAAAGAAGTTCTGCTTAAGGGAGAACCTTATGGGCTCACATGTATACTAAGAAGTAATCATTAACCTGGAATTAGCAATTGGTCTACATTAAAATAGCTGGAAATGCTAATTAAAAGTTATTAAAATTTTAAGTGAAAAGGATGTTATACTTTTTCTTCCTTTTTTTGGGTATTGTTGGTATCTGTTCAAAGTGTTTGAAAGTGTTCCTTTATTTTTTGTTATTTTATTTATTATACACTGGTAGTTTATTTCCTTCAATATGCTGAACTTGATTAGTAAGTACTAAAGTTCAAGTCTAAATTATTTTGTTTTTTATAGAACTCTTTACCAAAAAACATCACATCACATCATGGTGAGTGAAAAGGGCAAGACATATAATTCAAGAACAAATTAACAGGAAGCCACTTGGTGATCCCCTTAAATATTCAAATAGTGACAGAAAGAATTTAGGAACTTCAGTGATTTCCCCAAACATGCAATTCTTTTCACAATTTTTGCTTTTGTATTCTCTGGATTTCTTTGGCCAACTATCTAACTCCCACCTATACTTCAAGGTTTACCACAAATGACCTCCGGAAGAGAATGATTTACTAAAGGATGTAACAATAAATTAAAATGGTATTTTGGAAGATTTTAGAGTAACATAAAAATGTTTATCTGTAATATTAGTAAATATACCAAATATAAAATCAATTAAACAGTATGTCTCCAATATTAAGGGGAAAAATCACAGAAGAAAAAAGATTTGAAGGAAATATATAAAAATGTTAACAGTGGTTACTCTCGTTAGTTTAATTTTAGGTGGTTTCTTTTTCCTTTTATATTTCTGAGTGTCTTCTTGGAGTAAAGAACTTTTACCTTGGGAATAAGACTTAAATTAAAAAAAATGTTCTTACTGACTTAAGAGAGAGGAAGGGAGAGGGGGAGAGAGATAGAAACATTGATGATAAACTCTATCGGCCCTGACTGGGAATAGAATTGGTGCCCTCAACCAGGTTCACTCGGGACTCTGCCATTTGAGAAAAACACCTGTTGCCAGTCTGTTTTCTGGAAGTTCCTTTTACCTTCCCTCTGCTTCATTACACAGTTGCTATTTGTGGTTTAGTCTTATCCATTTGTATTTTTGACATTTGTGGGGATAGCTTGTTACTTCATTTTTTGTAGATATTGTAACTTTTTGGTTTTGACAATATGCTAATTGCTTTGTTTTTATGGGGAAAATTCAGAGTTTCAAAAACTACCTGGGTTCTCTGTCAGCATAGTTTTCCTTTCTACTCCACCCCAACTCACATTATCTATTCAGCACTCTACTGTTTTCTTGATAGCATCTGTTTATCATGGGTTTACTGCCTCTCCTTCCCGTTTCAAGGTAATCTCTTTAAGAACAGAGGCCTCTTCACTTTTACCATAACCCCCAGCACACAACACGGAGACTTCCACAGCAAGCACGTGATGCCTGTAAATAAATCAATAAATGGATGGACAATGCCAATGCTGCTAATCTGTATCTGCAGAGAATGAAACTTTCATTCCCTAAGCTTCAGCATTCTACAAACTTCCATCAACTAAAAAGATTTATTTTAATTTGCATTAAAAGCTACCTTATTTTTTAAATCTTTAATTCATATAATATTCATGTTAAAAATATATTAATCACATAAATAAAAGATATAATCCATGTTTTATAAGAAAATAAGCAATGATTTATACTTTCTAATTTTCAGTATTTTATATTTCATAAAAATTTATTGAAAATAAAAAGTAGATTCTAACTAACCTTATGTTTCTCACGTTTTCTCCTTTTGGATTTTTTCTTTTCTCTTTCTTTCTTGTGTTTTTTTCTTGATTTTCTATAGGCTTTCTCATTTTTCTGCTTCTCATCCTCTTCCTGTTCTTGTGTTTCTTCAAATCCTGCATCATCAATTTCACCGTCTTCTAATTCACCATCTTCTCTGTAGAAGACAATGAAAATTTTCAAATGTCCATTCTAAACAAATCTTACAGGAACATTTCCCAAAGAAAACAAGCAGGTGAACAGAATTTATGTTATATTAACTTAGATCAGGGTTGGCAAACTTTTTCTGTAAATGACCAGATAGTAAATATTTTAAAATTGCAGGCAACATATGGTTTCTGTTGCAAATTTTTCCTTGTATTTTAATAACTCTTCAAAAATGTAAGAACCAGTCTCAGCAGCCAGTTTGCCAACCTCTGATTTAGATTAAGATTATTCTCACAAAATAAATGCAGTACCATCCCAAAGTATTACAATAGTTACCAAATCCACAAAAATACCTAAAATAACTCCAGGAAGGGGTTTTTAACTTAGGGACCTTAGACAGCTAAAAACAGTTTTAAAATAAAAGTGAGAATTAATCTATCTTAATTCTTGCCATCAGAATCAACAAGCAAATTGCAACAGGTAGATAAGTAACAAAACCTTTGCCATAAAAGAAGAATAGTAAATTCCTCAACTTGAATTTATAGAAAATATTCAGAATAATACTATAAATCTAATTCTACTTTCCAAATACTAGTTATCTTTGCTATTATGGAGGCTGAATCCTAGAAACAAACTTTTATATCGATTATGACATTCTCCTAGTTATAGAAGCCAAAATGTTCATTAATAGTATTTTAAGTGCAAATTAACTGACATGGGAAGATAAATACATAATTTTAACATTTAATCCTGCTTCCATAGTTTGAAAAAAAATGCGAACTACTACCAATAGTAGATGCTAGTGCATAGAGACAGATGTTTTTGTGTTACTGAAAGCACATGAGAAGCACCCAAACCATGGTGTATGCATTTAAAAGATACTTTAAAATTCCTAGAAATGTGTGATTTCTAAAATATAAAACTGATCATGTCACAGTATTGCTAAAAATCCTCAGTGATGACGTGATGGCTCATAATGCTTCAAAAACAATCCACTGGGGATAGAAAAGGTATTCTCAAGATTGGCCATTAGCTGGAGTTGCTGGACAGTGGTATTTGTATTTGAGGGTTCATTCTACTATTATCACGTTAGGATTGACGTTTTCCATGATAAAAAAAAGTGATATCAATGATCTGAGGATGTCAAAACTCGATATTGCCCAAAGGCTCTTTATCACTGAGTCTCTGCTTACTTGGCTACTTTCAATTTCTTCCAAGCCTGAAACATTGCTTTAGAGCAGCGGTTCTCAACCTGTAGGTCGTGACCCCTTTGGGGGTCGAACGACCCTTTCACAGGGGTCACCTAAGACCATCGGGAAACACATATATAATTACATAGCGTTTTTGTGATTAATCACTATTCTTTAATTATGTTCTATTTGTAACAATGAAATTGGGGATCACCACAACATGAGGAACTGTATTAAAGGGTCGCGGCATTAGGAAGGTTGGGAACCACTGCTCTAGAGACTCTCATTGCCCTGCTCCTCTCAACACCCACCCCCTCACTCCTTCACCTGGCCAATTCCAATTCAATCTTTAGGACCCAGTTTAGATATCACTTCCTCCAAGATGTCTCCACTGACTACACAGATTTAAGTGAGATGCTCCATCCTAAGTATTCCCCCAGTAACTCTCATTTCTGAATCACTGCCCTCTACACATTATGTTTGAATGAGTTGTTCACTGGTTGGTAGAAGCAGGGTATATGAATCAGTCTTCCAAGGCTGTAGCTCTAATTTCTAGCATGGTGCATGCTATTTACTGAATAACCAAATATATAACATCCCTAACCCTTGCCATTGTAGAATAGGCCCATGATATTACCCCAAAATGACTGTGAAATCAATGTTATTAGCCCCCAGTTTCTATTATAGAAGCAAAGAGGTATATATCCAGTCAGGTGAACTTCAAAATTTCTTGTGAAGAAGACCTGACATTTTGGCTGTTTTAATTAAAAAATTCGGAACATTTATAATACACTAAAACCATATGGCCCCAGAAAAATGAGTGCATATATTCACAAAAAGACAAGTATTAGGATGTTCTTAGCAGCTTCGGGCATAATAATGAAAAAAAATTATAAACATCTTAAATATCCATGAACATGTGAATACATACATAAATTGTGCCATACTTATATGATACTATTAAGAAAAAAATTAACTACGTCTATACACAATATAAATGAATCTTGTAATTATGAGAAGCCAGACACAAGAGACTCATTTGATGCTATTAACATGCATCATGAATCCATGCTTATAGGTCAGAATAGTGATAACCTCGAGGAAGGTTGTAACTGACAAATACCAGGTACTAAGGAGCCTTCTGGATGTTGAGATATTATTTATACTATCTGTGTGATGATATTATATACACATATACATGTGTAAAACTTCAAGTTGTACATTTAAGAACCGTGTGCTTATCCTAGGTAGTTCAGTTGGTTAGAGCAGTGTAATGATATGCCAAAGTTGTGGGTTTGATCCCCAGTCAGAGCACATATAAGAAGCAACCAATGGATGCACAGATGGGTGGAACAACAAACCCATGTTTCTCTCTCTCCCTTTCTCTCAAATCAATAAATAAAAATGAAAAGAATCCTGAGCTTTGCTGTCTGTATCTACACCATAACATTTAAAATACAAACAACAAAAAGTCTTATAGGTGGTCATTGTCTCCTCCTACTTGATTCATATTCATAAAACCATTGATACATATTCAGCATTTTGACTAGAGCTATTTAAATACATAAAGTATTCAAGCTGAAAATGCTGCACAGAATTTACTAGTAAGTCCTCCTGCTTTACATAAATTCTTTTACTGTGAAATATGGGACATGTATACTTATTAGACATAAAACACCGAAATTTTCATTGTTGTTAATTCTCACCTGAGGATATTTTTTTCCATTGATTTTTAGAGACAGTGGAAGGGAGGGGGAGAGACATACAGAGAGAAATGTCAATTGGTTGCCTCCCACACCCACCCCAACTGACGCCTCGGATTGAGCCTGTAACTGAGGTATGTGCTCTTGACCAGAATCAAACCCATGCCCCTTAAGTCAGTGGGCCAAAACTCTAACCACTGAGCAATCTGCCAGGGCAAAACATGGAAAATTTTTTTTTCTTCTCCCTTAGCCTACTTGTCATTTCAGCATTCAAACAATAACAAGTTTAAACTTGTGATTTTTATGCTTAGTAACAAAAAATAGGATAGAACACGGAAATAAAGAACAATGATCCACACTTCTATGGAATGCTTCCAAATGTTTTTGTGTGTTTTTTTTTAAAAAAAAACAGCTTTGGGCACATCTGGAAAACATGTGTGGCATAATGGAAAGAGGAGACTTAATGGGAGGGAAGCTGGATTCTAATTCTAGCTCTGTCACCAGAGTAAAATAAAGCTTCCTTAATTGACACATACTGATGTACCAGACATTAATCCAGCTCTGCAAAAAATTAATAGAAGACATAACAAAATAACCAAGGGTGCTAGCATTCTCTAAAGTTTGAGTTATCTCAACACTATCACGAAAGCTGTTTTGTTTACTAAACCCAAGATAATGTTTAAACTTTAATAAATCAGAAAGAGGAGTTCCTAGGTCAATTATATATGACTTTTATGAATGTAAAATAGTGATTATGTCCTTTTAACAGTCATATTCCATTTACAGACATGCAAATAACTGTCCAGTTATTAAACAAAATTACTTTTTTTAAAAAATGTTTTCAGTCTGGCTAGCATAGCTCAGTAGTTGAGCATCGACCTATGAACCAGGAGGTCACAGTTAAATTCACAGTCAGGACACATGCCTGGGTGCAGGCTCGATCCCCAGTGGGGGGCATGAAAGAGGCAGCCGATCAGTGATTCTCTCTAATCATTCATGTTTCTCTCTCTCTTTCTCTCTCTCTCCCCTTCCTCTCTGAAATCAATAAAAATATATTTTAAAAATATAAGAAAAAACGTTTCTATTGATTTTTTAGAGAGAGAGAGAGAATGAGAGGGATAGAGAGAGAGAAACATCAGTGAGAGAGAAACAGCATCCATCAGCTGCCTCTGCACACTCCCCTCTGGGGATCGAGCCCACAACTGGGCATGTGTCCTGACCAAGAATCGAACCATAATCTCCTGGCTCATAGGTCGATGCTCAACCACTGAGTCACGCCAGCTGGGCACAAAACTATTTTTAAAAGAATTTATCTTTTAGACAAATCCATAGACAGAAAGTAGATTAGGGGCTGCCAGGTAGATTAGAGGGAAGAATTCAGAGTGATTGCGTTCATTTTTTGAGTGATAAAAATGTTCTAAATTAAAGACAGTGGTAATGGTTATACAACTCTGTGAATATCCTAAAAACCAGTGAACTGCATACTTTAAATGGGTGAATTTTGTCTCAATAAAGCTGTCATTTAAAAAAATTGTAATAAATTAAAAAAGGTTTTATCTCTTGATTTAAATATGTAGATTGGAGGCAACTGGAAAAAATCATAACACACTGGTATACTAGTAAATTAAAGACTGGAATTGGTCAATGTCCTTACTGCCCCTGATATGTTCCTATTTTGAGGTCATTAGTCACTAAATCCTCATAAACCGATGTGCCTCAATAAAGGAATCTACCTTTTTCCATTCTGGTTTTGTTGGCTTGTAAAATAAATGAACTAGAACCATTCGGTGTTACCTCCACAGGCAGTTTCTGCTTCTTCATGCTGCCTAAAGGCTCCTGTTACAAACTACCGGTCAGAAGCTGCGTATTTGGAAGAAATACAAAATCCTCACTGA
The DNA here is from genome assembly GCF_963259705.1 of Myotis daubentonii. NCBI lineage: Eukaryota > Metazoa > Chordata > Mammalia > Chiroptera > Vespertilionidae > Myotis > Myotis daubentonii. The sequence goes on along the minus strand of NC_081851.1, from coordinate 23,907,104 downwards.
AAGGCGATACCAGTACTCCTGACGGATGATACTACACAGACACTACTCATGAACATGAGCTTCTTGGGATAAGCTGTATGATCCTAAGAAGGACATCTTCCAGAATGTCCCGAGCGACTGTGAGAGGATATCCAGGACTTCTTCACAGTCCGGGAGCAGACATTAGAATAGACTGCTTATCCTAAGACCAATAGAACACAAATTTCCTAAGTGCTTGAAACTCTGCCCTGATCCAACGTCCTCTCTCCCTTCCCACATATGATAGGTAGGTGAACTGCTCTTGACCGGCACCCCGCAATCTTCATGTCTCCACATTGCTATACAGACAGGCCCAACCACAGGTGACCTGAGCCTTGGCGGAGCACCGGTGATCTTCCAGGTACGGAAGATAGGAGGTCCTGGAGGTGCCTCTACAAGACTCGTATCCTCCTCCCTGCTTCATGGAGGCTGCTGTGAGGCAGGTTCTCACCCACCTTGCCAGCTCCTCACGCCACCCCTCAGGCTAAAAAACTGCTGAGCTACAGTACGGAAACTGTTCCTCGTATTACCTATGACCATCTGGCCTCTTAGGGGTCAGTGTTCTCCTGCCAGTTGAGGGACATGCGGAGCTAAAAATGCTGATTGAGAATGCCTATGTAAGTAATGAACTGGCTGAACCTGCCAGCAGTCTTCACAGAAAACTCGCTTGAGTTTCCTAGGCTTTGCCTGCACCTTCCCCGATCTTCTCCCTCAACCTGTATAGCTTACACGGGACCCTCCTGATTAAGCTCTGACCCAACTTTCTACCAAACTAGGTACTTCCCCTTAAGGCAAGTAATGGCTGGTCATACTGGGGCCATGAAAGAGCTCATATGTCTTTGTGATTTTATGTTTGTCCTCAACTGGCCCTTGAACATTTATGTCCTAGCTGGCTTATTGTATTTGTTTCAGAAAACGTTTCCCTTTACAAACCACCAGTGGTAAAATCTGGATATCTACAGCCTCCAAAGCATGTTTGCCGTTATCATTTATCCAACACATTTTGAACCTGGAATGGATCTGGTTGGCTGAAACTCCGCTTATCCTTTTACAATCTACAGCATTAGCAATTTTTACTTGGCTTGTTTTACTCCTTGAGCCAATCTTAGAATCTGTCAAAGCCTCAACCCAAATACAAATTCTTTCAGGAATGGGACTTGGTACAAGTAATTCCTTTTTGTTTTTACAACTGAATGTGGCTCTTCTAGTCTTCATTTCCTGAATCGACATGCTTATTCATACTTGTGTCATCAAAATCTAACTTGCATATACAAATAACACTTCTATGTAACATGTAATAGTTAGACATTTATAGATATTTCTTTCCCATGACCTTCAGGAAGCCATGCTTCTCTGGGAGAATCTAAAAAGATAGTGATTTCTCTGGAGAAAAAAACTGTTACTCCTCCTTTTTAAAATATATATATATATATATTTTATTGATTTTTCACAGAGAGGGATAGAGTTAGAAACATCGACCAGCCGCCTCCTGCACGCCCCCTACTGGGAATGTGCCCGCAACCAAGATACATGCTCTTGACCCGAATCGAACCCAGGACCCCTCAGTCCACAGGCCGACGCTCTATCCACTGAGCCACACCGGTCAGGGCTTGTTATTCCTTTTATGCTAGAATCATGAGGGCTCTATTTTCAACTATGGGAGTCATATAACTTGGAAATTTATAAAAATGTGTTACTAACATTGAAGATCTGGGCTGGGGGTGGGGACAGGCTGGGACAAGTCAATAGGGGGAAAGGGGACAGATGTAATACTTTCAACAATAAAAAATTAAAAAATAAAATAAAAATAAAAGCATGGAACATATAATTCTGTACAAATAGAGATAATAAATGGCTAATGATAATAAATAACTATGTTACTGGCTTACATAGTCCAAAAAAAATGTTACTAACACTGACTGTAAAGGTAAATAATACTGTAAAGCCTAGCAGTACAACTAAAGTCATTGCTCCAAGTAGTTGTGGGTAACAGCATAGCCCTAGATCCTGCTTCCCACATAGAGTAATGAATGCCACAGGGAAAGCTGACCAATCTATACTCAAACTAAAGGAAAAGAGAACAGGGCCATCAAAAATGGACTCTGAAGGAGTCTTAAGATCTGGTCAAAGTGAGGGATTCTTCAGTTATCACTCTAAAATGCCTTCCAGCTTTCCTTATAATAGTTGTGGCTGCTCTTACTTCTGCAATGCCTGGTCTCCAGAGTCAGATACGCTACTGCACAACTGTCATTTCATCAAATGGCACAAAATTTTATCTTGCAACACAAGGAAAACAAAGGGATTCTGATATTTAGTCAAGCTAAATACCAAGCAAGGTCTCTGATCAGAACTTCCACAGAGCTCATAACCCACACAGCAGTGAACCTCTAACTACTGCTCTGTGTGGGTAGGACTAAGGGGTGGGGGAGAGGGCAGTTAAAATAAAACTCTGTCTAGTTCCCCAGCATGTGCACACAAAAGTGTTAACTACAGATCCCTGAGCCTAACAGACAACTCTCATATACCTCAGCTATCTATAAAGCAATGCCTGTGCTTTTGTGACATAAGCAGAAAAAAGGGGAAGAATTTCTAGTTCCTAAATGAACCAGTAATAACTTAACATCTAGAATTCCTCCCAATATGTAATACACTTCATTCTGTTATTCTCTCCCTTTTCAGCACATAGAAACACACTGAACTCATTTCTTACCCAGCAAACAGAAAAAGAAGAAGAAAAAAAGCAAGCTCTGGTGGAGTTTCATTCTTTCTTGAAAGCTAATTATAGAGCCTTTTATTGAACAAACTATGAAATATGTAAATATCACAGTTAAAATTCTAAAGATTAAGATTAGTTTTCAGAGGGGCATGCCAGAAACCTTGGACTAATTCTTAGATGTGAGCTGCAAACTTGGCTCTGCATTTCAAGAAGGATTAGATGTAAGACCAAAGTGCTTCCAGGACAAAAAAAAAAAAAAAAAGACCGCTTATTCAAGAGAATCACATATTTTTGTGGGAGATCAGAGATATATTTGTCCTGAGTCTTCATGAAGACACTATTATCTGGCACAACAGATACTATCGATAGTGTCCATGTAATCAATTCAACAGCTTATGACTTACAGCATACTCCAATGTGAAGAACATGCTGCCACAGTTCAATCGAGAAAAAGCAATTAATTAAAGAAACAAATATTGTTCAAGTACACCAGTGATGGCGAACCTATGACACGTGTGTCAGAGGTGACACGCAAACTCATTTTTTTGGTTGATTTTTCTTTGTTAAATGGCATTTAAATATATAAAATTAATATCAAAAATGTCTTTGTTTTACGATGGTTGCAAATATCAAAAAATGTCCGTATGTGACACGGCACTAGAGCTAAGTTGGGTTTTTTTCAAAATGCAGACATGCCGAGCTCAAAAGGCTCGCCATCACTGAAGTACACAGTGCCCCATGTTCTGACTTAATCCAGAGATGAAACCCACATCTAGAGAAGTGATTCTCAAAAACTATGTATATAAGAATTTTCTGTCAGAAAAAAAAAGCCATGAATTCATTTAGAAAATATTTATTCATCACCTTCTCAGTGGGGATACAATGGCAAACAAGAAAGAGACATGGTTTTCTCTCATAAAGTTTTCAATCTAGTGGTGGAGGTGACAGACAGACATCAAAGAATCACAAAAATAAAGTAACCATACGAGTATATGAAAAAGGTAAATAGTGATATGAGCACACACAGTCGGGGAAAGTCTGGAAGGCTCTCCCTGAGGAAGTCATGAATGAACTGAGATGAAGAGTTAGCCTGAGAGGTAAGGGTGGGCCTCAGGCAAACAGGAAATCGGATGAGCAAAAATTTCTATGTAGAACTGCGACAGGAACTGAGACAAGGCCAGTATCACTGGCTCATAAAGAAAAGGGGGGAGGCTGGTTCAAAAGTATGCTGGAGTGACAGGTGGCACTGGATCACACAGAGCTTTGAGCATCCTGAGAAAAAGGAGGAAGCACTGAAGAGTTTTCAGGAAAGAAGGTGATGTAATTAGGCTTCCATTGTGACTGAAAGTGAAAAACAGACCTAGAGAAAACAAACAGGTGGAGGGAAGCAGTTTGGACACACTACAGCAATCCAGTGAGAGCCCACAATGGAATGTACATGGAGATTCTGATGCCAGCCACACCCAGTCACTAACGAGAACGCTTTTTCCCCAAGAGTGTTGAGGCAGAAAAAAATTAGCTGAAAACAACTAATACTGAGAAATCAATAGGCTATTATCATTCAGACAATCCTCCATGAATATTTCAAACATTCCCATAATTTATACTTTTAAAATGTTACTTCATTATTTCTACTGAGGCCATTCCTTTTAATAGGGTCAAGATTTTCCTTAAAAATAGGCTATGAATGAACAGTGAGTTTATTTTCTATACCTTAGCAGTACATAATCCCAATCATTTCAGTCTCAGAAATGTCAAAGTGTGTGTGTGTGTGTGTGTGTGTGTGTGTGTGTGTGTGTGTATCACCTGCTGGAGGTAATGTACTAATGAGACATCTAAATTCAAGCAATGTAACCCCCTAATGAACTAACTTCCAAGTATAAATTTGGTACAGAGTACACCAGGAAGTCATAAAAGACCTCTAAACAAAGAAAAGGAGTCCTCAGAGGGAGATTTATGCTTTTATTTAAACACATTTTCAGAAAATAAAAATGATTAAGAACAAATGAGCTATACATACATTCAAATGAAGACCTTGAAAATGGGCAAAACCAAAAGAACAAGAAGAATAAAAATAATATAAGGGCAGAAATCAACAAAATAAAGATAAAAAAAATAGTGGATGTAAATAAAGCTTCAGGATATTTTTTAGAGGCAGAACCATCCACCACTCACTATCAGTTGGCCTCAATAGTCCTGCGGTCACTCTAATATAGGCATGAACAAAAGTAATGTAAATGATGCCATTTTAGCTGTCTTTAAAAGAGGACAAGTTAACTTTGCTGTTTTCCCCACAAAGGCCAAATACTGCCTGGAACAGAACCTTTAAAAAACTTGGGTTGTTGGAGGATTATTGATCCATGACTTTAACAAATAATTTAAAAACAATGTTCAATAATTTTTAGTCTATTCACTATCTTTGATTCCAGTTAATGTGTTCATAATAAAATAATTCTAAAGTTACATCTTGATTCAAAATTTGCAGTAAAAAACCAAACTAGTGTGATAATTAACAATTATTGAGCACTTACTATGCTGCCAGGTATGTTGGATCAGTTTATTTCATCGTCATGCGCAATCTATGAAATACTATCATCTCAATTAATGAGGCACAGAAAGGAGACACAGAGCTGAACTAATTGCTAGCAGATGGCAAAGCTAGAAACCAAACCCAGGCACTCGATTTCCAGACCCATCATCTTAGCCATGTTGCTGTAACAGCTACACACGTTTGTTCTTAGGAAGAACTTGCAAATAGCCCAAACACTTCTCAGCTGATATAAAATTTAAGAACCTCACCAACTGGTAGGCAGAATATGGGGCTGTTTACAGTAAAATTTTTTTCCACATTTTTATGTTAAAATTTTTCATAATAAAATATCGGGAAAAGGAAATTTCATTGATGCAACATTTAGGTGGTATTTTAAGAGATGATACAAAGAACTGTTAAAATCTGAAAGCTGCAAAAAAAAAAAATCTGAAAGCTGCATTTCTAACATGCAAAAGTAAATGTGAATTACTTCAATTCCACATGAGTTATTTTAATGACTGTCAGGAAATAGTAGCTACCAGACTAGGCCTGTTAGGCTGTCAAAATTTTTATTATACAGATTTTTTTAAAAAGAGATAAAAATACTTAAATGATGCAGAGATGGAAAATGGGTCTCCCTAATTCATTTCGGATCTCAGACAAGTTGATAGAGAGTGGTGCAGGGTAGGTAACAGCCTATTAGGTGAAAGCCTCCACATCCAAATCAGAAGAGGGAAAGGAAAGAGGGGAATGCTGGAAGAAATAAAAATGCTGTTTTTACTAAGATTTGCTATTTAATTAAAACAAAATTAGGCTAAGCACCATATCCAGATAAGAGTGGAATAATAATGAGACTGCCAGAATAGCAATTTTCACCTGCAGTTAAAGACTCAAACCAAAAAAATAACACACACACACAATCATCACCACCACCACCACCACCAAAAACCACCCCAAACAAACCCTTTAATGAGGGCTCAGGGTTCTGGCAAAGTGAAGTCACCTGTAACTGGAAATTAAAGTAGGAATGTTAAACAAGAACAATAACCAACAATAGATTTCTTAAAAGGACTAATTAATGTTTTAAATTCATGGCATGTTAAAACTGAGTACTTAAGACATTCATAGTAGGGTAGAACAGAAGCTCTAGAGCTGGAAAGATCTGGGTTCAAGTCTTGTTTCCCAAGTCTTATACTACCTTGAACTTGAACAAATTATCTCACACTCAAATTCTCAGGTTCCTCATCTATAAAATGGGATTAACCAATTTACCATTGCAGAGTTAAGGATAAAGATAGTTAGGATAAACCACTTATCACTATACCTAGCAGACAGTCCTCAACTAAAATTTCCTTTCCTGTTGTGATTTACTTGAAATAGAAGCATTTGAATAAAATGGGCATGCTAGACTACAGTTACTTTCACTGAAATTGGGGAAGGTTATAAATCCAAGAGGCAGGGATTCTAAGGAGAAATTGCCCAGAGAATAAATTACCAAAACAAGAAAAAGCAGAAAGGAAGCTGGAGTGCACCAAGTTTGAAGTCTGTTCATGAGGGCATTTCTGCTTTTCCTACAGCGTGTGTCAAAGCTCCCATATTTCCAGTCTCCTTAATGTAACAAAATACAAGACGGAATGCAGCACCTAGTGTTCAGAGTGGCTATGGTGACAACAGATATTCATGATGACCCAAAGTAACTTAGAAAATGATAAATCAGTAACTATTTAGTAAGATAGGAAAGCACACCAAGTATTTTATTTATAAAGAGTTCCTTTGAAAATATTTACAATAAAATTGGCTGCTGATAAAATGTTAATTCCCAACCCCCACTCAATGCCAGAAGAAAAATTAAGAATTTTAAAATATAGCCTTAAACTTGTATATTTGACATTATGAAGGAAAAGCATTCCATTCCTCAAACAGCCTTTATGCCATAAGCAGAGACAATTACATGACTCAAAACTGTGAACTCACTTGCCATAGTTTTTGTGTGTTTTTTAAAATAGATTTTTATTGCTCTCAGAGAGGGTGAGGGAGAGAGAAATAGCAACATCAATGATAAGAATCTATTCAGGACCTATTGTGTGCACTTACAGCAATCACAGAAGCAACCTAACAATAGGCAGTGTTGAAAATTATTATTACTCTACTGTCATGCCCTATTTTTAAAATTAGACCACAACTTTTATAATAATAAATTATAATTTAAAGAATATTTAAGGTTTATTAACATATTCCAGAAATTTAATATATGATTCTAGCTTCAGCCCCAGCTTTGGTCAAATACTGGCTTTCACACTTGGACATTAGGCATTTAAAAAATGTATATTTGGTGCAATATATTTATACAGTTAAAAGAGGTAGGTATTTCTTACTTATTCATTTTCATTTTTATTTGCTTACCCAAACTATAATTTTTATATTTATTTATTTATTTATTTATTTATTTATTTATTTAAATATATTTTATTGATTTTTTACAGAGAGGAAGGGAGAGAGAGACAGAGAGTTAGAAACATTGATGGGAGAGAAACATCAATCAGCCGCCTCCTACACACTCCCCACTGGGGATGTGCCCGCAACCCAGGTACATGCCCTTGACCGGAACTGAACCCGGGACCTTTCAGTCCGCAGGCCAACGCTCTATCCACTGAGCCAAACCGGTTTCGGCAGCAAACTATAATTTTTAAACAGACTCCTATGTTCTCCAAGGGTAGAAATCAACCCACAACCTTCTTTATGGGCTAGTATAGAAGTTATAAAGAACTCAACCCCACACATGTACCAGTAATTTATGTAACAATAATTGAAATACTATACCATGTAACAATAATTTATTGTCAGTTCTTCTGATCTCTATGCATTTCCAATGAATTCCCTTAACAGACTGAAACTTGTGTTTTTTACAGCTAAAAATTTGCAGACTTAAGTTAAATTTATTCCATATTCTCTTGAATTATATGAAAAATCCATATTCTTTATAAATTCAATTTTTAATGCTTTAGATTCAGAAAAATGCTGTCATATAAGATGAATTTTAATGACTAGGATGAAATTATCTGTGATCAAATAATACCTCAAAATAAACAAAAACCCAAACCACTTAAGTGTCCAAAACCCAACCCAGCATCTGATAGCAGATTTACTATCATTAGAAGGCAATGGAAGCAACAGAGAGGACTGAAACCGAATGCCACAGACACAGACTGTATTTCTCACTCAGCTGTTTAGTCACCTTGGACAAGTTATTTACCCTCTGAATCTGTTTCCTAAACTATAAAATGAACACATCAATATTTATTTTGTCATATGGACCAAATGAATTAAAGTATGTGAGTTATAAACAACAATATATGTAAAACACTATCATGAGTTCTAAACGTAGGTTTTAAATTTTTCTATCACTTTTATAATAGATTATTGATTTTCATAATGGTTTTATGTATAATTTAAATGATAATTAACTTAGGACTCCTTTTAAAAGCTCCATGGAATTTGTTTTGGTCATTTATTTGCCACTCAAGAATGTGGCTATGACTTGTGAAAGTTTAAGTATTAAAACAGTTCATTTAAAGTGTTAAGCCATGAATTTACATTATAAAAAAAGAAAAGTAACATATATAATTTTATAACAGAGAAAGGTTGCTCTGTGCAAGAGTAATAATAATCTATTGAAATTGCTTTTGCTGATGTCATCCAATATGACTACTGTCTGGACATCAGCAGTCAAGTATATCTTCCAGGACACAAACACTGCAAAAAAGATTGGAAATAAGAATGCCCTCAGGCTCTGCCCAGTGTGCAGCTCAAGATTGCTGATTCAATTTCCAGTCAGAGCACATGCCTGGGTTGTAGGCTCCATCCCCAGTAGGGGGTGTGCAGGAGGCAGCCGATCAATGTTTATCTCTCCCCCTTCCTTCCTCTTTCTCTAAAAATCAATAAAAGTATTTTTTAAAATGCCCTCAGAAAGTTCAACCATAAACCAAAACAAGATGAACCAGAATAGAGATTAGGAAGTCAGACACACAGGACCAAGTAAAAAGATGACTACCTAAAATTTAAGGTATTAACATGCAAATGAAAAGAAATTTACCTGTCAGGAACGAGGACTGGTTAGTAATGAAAGTGATGAAAAGGAAGACAAATGTGGCCAGTGCCCAGGGAAGCACTGCCTAGGAGTGAAGATATCCTTAAGGCACATGGGAGCAAGAATCTACTTGGCAGATATGAGATGGAAATACCACTTTATCTGAGCCTAATGCCATTTACAATCAGTCATTTATAACCAACTGCCTTGTTCTAATCCCATGCTCTTGTTTATTAGGCAACTTTTAATAATTTAGTTTTCAAGTATCATTCTACATGAAGAGAATATACTCCCTTATACAAGCTTGAGCTCTGGAGTTAGATTTGAGTTCCCACTGATTTACTCTGTGACCCTGGAAAATTTAGCAACCTCTTAGACTGTTTCTTCATTTGCAAAGATGGAGACTACTTCCTTGGGTTGTTGTGAAGATTAAATAATTCATGTAAAGCACCTAGAACCTGTCATACACTTTAGCACCAAGTAAATGTTAGTCATTGTTATTATTTTTGAGGATGAATAACATCCCCAAGTCTGATAAGCTATGAGACTGATCAATTTCTGAATCTGAAAAACTAACGCAGGACCACTATGTTGTACAAATCCAGGGGATACCTATGAACAAAAGAATATGCTGGAAGCCTTAGAGTGGAGGCTTGACCTGGTGAATTCAAAGTCACCATCTCTGTGAGGGTTTTCAGGTAGCTAGCTAGATTGCCAGTCTGTCCAGGTGAAAACTTCACTGTGTAACAAGTGGTCAATAAGGTCATCTAATGAGTGAAGCCGACCTTGCTCAGGTGCTGAGTTTGCAGAGGAAGTGTGAGTGATAGTACTGTGGAGGTTGGGGAACACAAGTCAAGCCTGACGGCATTCAAACACAAATATTTTGAAGCATTCATGTCAGGAAAACCATTGTGGGCAGATTTTAGGCCTGAAACCCACCTGTTTGCAAATCCTGCAACACTCTATTATTCAAGTTTTTAAATGTCCTAATATAGTATACTTTTACTTTCCTTTACCTACTTTATCACCTAACACATTTGTTTTTCATGTTTCTTGTCTCCAAAGAAAATGTAAGATCCATTAGGTAAAGGATTCGTTTCTTCACTGCTATCTTCCCTCAGCATAGAACAATACATACTAAATATTAGGTGCTTAGCATTTAATGAAAGTGATTGAAAGCTCCCTAACTTGTCTTCTGATCTCCCTTTCAGTAGTCTACTGTCTCTTAGCCCCCAAGATATTAGAAGTGTATCTGATCACTCTCCTGCTGAAAAAACTTTTGACAAGATCTTTATTCATTTAAGCCGTTTCCTCATTGCCCAAAATATGTTGTACACGCTCCACATACTAACACTCTTTCCATCCCCGAATCTACCATTTCATTTCTTCATGCTTTTCATATACTTCTGCCTCTGCTTGGCCAAAACTTAATCACCCTCCAGACCTGGCTATTCGGTGATGCCTCCTGGATGCTCCCATCTGTGCCACCACTGCATTCAGTTCATACCTCCATTGTACACGGTGCTATCACTATGTATTTACCAATCTGTTTCTCACCTACTGGGTCGTAAGATCCTGGAGAGCAAGTTCAGTGATGTTGTATTCAGATTGTTTCCCCAGTGCTTATCACTATACTTGGCACAGAAACTTCTGGTAAATAAAAATTTAGGCCAGCCACCGTGGCTCAGTGGTTAAGCTTCAACCTATGAGCCAGGAGGTCATGGTTATATTCCCAGTCACGGTTCAATTCCTGGTCAGGGCAAATGCCTGGGCTGCAGGCTGGATCCCTCATAGGGGACATGCAGGAGGCAGCGGATCAATGATTCTCTCTCATTATTGATGTTTCTATCTCTTTCTCCTTTCCCTTCCTCTCTGAATCAATAAAAATATATTTCAAAGTAAAATAAATAAAATAAAAAAATTTAATGAATGCAATAACTTGTTTTTAAGGGGCTAGGAAAAGAAAAATGTCTTCTTAACAAAGTGCTTTCCTACATCAAACCTGTACATGATGTCTGTGGTTTTTTAGCTAAAGAAAAACTCACCCTGATAGTTTGAATAATAGTTGAATTAGCAGATTCAGGAATAAAAAATAAATTAATGATAGTTTCACTTTTGTAAGATGAATAGTTCTGGGATGCACAATAATATGAATGCACTTAATAGCACTGAATTGTACACTTAAGAATACAATTAATTGACTAATGGCCTAAGGAGAGAAGACGTTTACTTCAGTACTAATTTATAAACCAGATATTGTATGGAGCATTGAGTGAACTCTGATGTACGAAGTTGCATCTGTAATTTAATTAAAATTAGTGACTTATTAAAACTAGATGATTTTAGAAATAAGAAAAATCATGGAAAAGAAAAAAGCATTAACCAAGTTAGAGGAAAAAAACTAAGATCAGAACCCAGGTTTTATTAAGAATGAAAGGGCTCTCTTAAAATAGTAGTGGGTGCGTGCACACACACACACACACACACACACAATACTAGCACATTACAACCCCAAACAATTCAATAAGTGAAGATTAGCGTGTAATGCATTAATACTTCAGGTAGGAGTTTGCATAACTGGGTTATCTAGGCTCTACCTGTGAGATATCAAACAAATATGACACACTGTAATGCTATACTACCTACTGGGATTAACGTGAGAATCAAACGAAAGCCTTATTACAAATGGAATGTGTAATCATCTTCTCCAACCTCACTTCTCCAGATTCTCCAAGTCTCTCAGCAAGGTTCCCATCATTCTGTGGGGGTGAGGGACTAGGTGGAGTTCTGTTGTTCTTGTTTTACACAAGGAAGAGGCGGGAGAAGAGGAAAAAAGGTAGGAAAGTTGTTCATAACGAGCAAATAACTTCTTCCCAAAACAAAGGATTAACCATACCTACTTATCAATGAAAGACGGAATCATAAGCTCAATATAAACTGCTCATGTTAAACTTTTTCCCCAGTGACGGCCCTGTAAAACTTTTGACCTTTAGCATATTTCAGGAAATTATACAATAGTTACTTGGATGTATATTTACCTTTCCTACTCTACTGCAGATATGTCTAAATTAAGGACTCAGTATTTAACAACTTTTGGAGTTGTTTATGGATTGTCTTAATTGAGTCAATATTCAGCTACAATATAAAGCTAGGTGGCTGGAGTTGTGCATAAGAGAACTGGTTGAAAGGAAGAAATGAATGAAAAAATAAACAAGAATTTCATCTCCCTTTGACTTCCCCCAACCTCTATCATTTATTTCTAAAGATCTAGGTAGAAGCCCTCTACTTACTAATTAACATTCTATATGTCTGCATGTTTATTTATAAGTATTTTTATATTGTTAACACTTTATAAAAATAGTGTTTTCACCCCAGGCATGAAAATACAGAGTGGGGCAAAAGTAGGTTTACAGTGGTGAGTATGCAAGGGTTTATTCTTATATTATTATTTATTAGTTATAAAACTTTCCATATGAACACTAAACCTACTTTCGTCCCATCTTATATTGAGAGGAAATACCAAATGGGTATTTTTTTTAAAGTTAACTCATTTGGCAAACAAATCTTGTGCAAAATATTCACCATATAAAACATGTGCAAAAAAAACATTTAAAGAGAAAAAAATGTGCATTATGTGAATTTCCATTTAGAATCTCATTTGCATATATAGTATAATCATAATATTTTAACTTTATAATCAAAGTAGTTATGAATAAAAATCATAGATTTGTTTTTCCTACTCTATGTCAGAAATAGAATATCCTTGAGACAATGCATAGCTACAAATACCAGAATTCATGTATCTTCACCACCTAATTAACAGAAACTTTTATTACAGTACAAAATAACTGTAATATCCATTTCCCCCCAAATTTCTTAAGAATCACTTAGGGGGAGCCTATTAAAAATACAGACTACCACATTTCTCCCCAGAAATTCTGATTCAATTGCTCTGAGCAGGACAAAAATTTTTATTCCTCAAAGCGACTGGATGATTAGCTAAGTTTGGAAAACACTGATCTAGTAGAGTAGTTCTCAAATTACCAGGTATTAGCATAACTTGAGCTTTTAAAAACCTTAAACACAGGCTGAGGTTTAGACATGGCCATGACATCAACACCTTTGAAAAAGCTCTCCATGGACGACTGAGAACCAGATCTTGGAGAACGTGAACCATTCTTGCAGAACCCTCTTATCAATTAAGAAAGGAGGCTTGCTGAAGTTCACAAAGCTAAAGGGTACCAAAGCTGGAGCTGGAACCATTTCTCCTGACTCCTAGTTCACTTTGTTTTTTTAATGTAGCTGTTTTCTCATGTAGGTTGACAAAAAAAAAAAAAAAGTGTGAAAAACACATCTTTTTGCCTCAGATTAATGCTGGCCCTTAATAAGCTAACCTTGTTTCAGAAATTACTAGAAAACATTTTCTTAGTCCTAATAGAAAATAAGCTTACTACTTAATCTTTGGTTCCTACTAAGCTGTTAATGTATCTTATGGAGAATTCTTTAAAATTATTTTTAACTTCTGATTCAGTGTTTCAAATTTTCATTATTTTTAAAGTTCCTTACTAGCAAAATTATTTTGACATCTGAATTTGGTGACATGGTTTCTTCAATACATAGAATACATAACTCTACATATTGTGAACAGAGAACAGATTTTCTTCTTCCACACACACACAAAAATGATTTTAGGCTCCTAGGCAAAACCTCAACTTTGGCTCGTCTACAGATATTGAGTGGGAAACTTCTCAACCCATTCCTAGAATTTTCTTATTTTAATAAGATAATGTAAAAATAAATCATGAAAAATGTCAAGTGCAAGCTTACGTACAGATAACTTTTAAGTGTTTACTTTCCAAAAATTACTACGTTTAATGCTTTCTGGCAATCTACTTTTATCATTACAGTACCAAAGTTATCAAGATATCATTTTTATCCCTCTCAAAACTGCCAGATGTTCAGATATTTTAAATTTTCAAATTTCTGTGATGTTTGTGATGTCTGCTTCTGGGGTGTGTGTGTGTGTGTGTGTGTGTTGAAGCGTTTGGCATGCTGCGAAAGCAGGCCACATTAGTCCATAGGTAGAACTTGAGCGATTTGTATGTACAAATGTGTACTTTTGATTACTTCTATTCCCGAAGAACTGCCAGATTCTAGATTTTTAAATAGACCACATATAAGAAGAATCAGATGCAATGGGGTTTGCAATCACATTCAATGGATGCTAGTAATTTTAGACAAGGAAAGCTCTTCCTTTTTCCTAACCGTTGAGATGTCAACGCACAGGCATGTGCTGCTTCGCAAAGGGAATGCCTCCCGGCTCGGTTAGGTTTCCTCACTGTGCCAACCTCACAGGGGGCACTGCGGCCGTCATTACAGGTGCCAGACTTGGCATCACCACCCACACGGGGATAATGTCGGAGCAGAGCAGCCACGCGGCACCGGGCGGCAGGCATCGCTCGGCTCCATGACTGCGTAATCCTCCGGGACCCCCGGGGCATACTTTTGGTCCATTGTCGACCCAAATGCCATCTCACCGCAGACTCTAAGTCAGAAACCTAATCAAAAGTTCAATATGCTCTTCACCCTGTTTAAAATCGGTAAATAACACAAACCTTGAAATGGAACTGAGAGTATGCCTCTAAAGGTAAAGCAAAACTAAAAAAAAAAAAAAAATCAACATCTCGGCTAAATGTTCCGGTGACCTACCATCTTTAGAAAAACTGGGCTAGATGGGATAACCCACGGCGTTTCCACGAAGCGCTACCGTAAGGGTGGCCAAGCCTAAGTATTTGTGTTACGATTTTAAACTTGAAACTGGCCATTGCAGACACATGGCCTTTTTGGGTTTGCTTAACTATTTCCTAAAAGAAAACAAACAAACAAAACAAAACAAAACAAAACAAAAAACCCCAAACATGTTTATTTTTCGGAGTGTGCTAGGGTACCGCTCAAACACCAGTCATTACCAATCCGAGGCCGGCCCTGCCCGGCCAGGCCCGCAGCGCCAGCCGTGGGCGGGGGTCGCGCGTGCGGCGGGCGGGGCGCGAGGCCGGAAGGACCCGCGCGGCGGGCTGGACGGGACCGGACGGGAGGGGCCGGCCTCCCCGCGGCCGCCCGCCGGCCTCCCGGGGCGCCGTCCAGCGCGGCGGCCCGGAGCTGCCTCGGTCATGCAGGGCCCGCCCGCCCCCGCCCAGCCCTCTCCTCCGACACACAGACAGACAAGGTTCCGACCTGCCGCGCCCTGCGTGTTCACAGTCTGTCATGTTTGGTCAGGAGCGGGGCGGGGCTGCGGGCCGGTCTGCGGGGCGCGGGACCCCGGCCGCCCGCCGTAACGAGGCGGTAAAAACTCACGGTTACTAGTGAGCGACACAGACACAGACTTTCCAGTCTGTTAACAACCACGCCAGAGAGATGGGCTCTCTGCAAACACGGGCGCGGCCGCGGCCGGCGCCGCCACGCTAGTCTCTACTCGCCGCCGGCGGCCGAGGCTCGGGAGCGGGCGGGCGAGCGCGCCGCGACGCAGGGGTTTGGACAGTGGCCGTGGCGGTGACTGCTCCTCACCGACATGGCGGCCCCGGGGCGGCGTTCGACAAGATGGCGTCGCTCACCAGCCCGGGACTCCAGGCGCAATATCCCTCCGCGCGCCCGCCTCGCCCCGCCCATCGCGCGTCGGCCATTGCAGGACGCGGCCGTCAGTCACCTGCAGGGGCGGGGCTTCAGCCCGTGCCCGGCGGCGGAGGCGGCTCAGGGCCGGGAGGCGGCCTCCGCTCGAGTTTCCCGTGTGGCTCGGGGCTCAGTGGCGCTGCAGGACGCCGCCAACCGGGGGTTGTGGGGGGGCCCCTAACGAGTGGCTCCTGAAGCAGTCCTTCGGTGGGGGCTGTGTAATAAAGGCCACTCGTGGGGTGTGTTTTTTAAATATAGGGAGTTATTTTTAATACATTTATTTTTTTTTAAATAAAATCTTTGTTGCTTACGTGATGGAGAAATGTGCTTCCTCCTTCAAGGTTGTAGCGAGCTCTCTGTTTATAACGTTTAGTGCTCAGAATCACGTTTTGAGGAAAATAGCGTGGCTTAGTTCTAGAGGAACCGTCCTTGCTTTTTATTAAAATGATGGACTTAGGGACTTGACCCTCCCAAATATCTGCCTTCTTTTGTCATTCCTTAGTGGTAACAAAAAAGGTCCACAGTAGGCCAGGCCAGCTCCGGGGCCACTGCAGTCCTGGCGGGTGGGAGACCAAGGGTAACCACCAGGGCGGCCTGATCACAAATTGCTGACTGGGCGGGTCGGCCATGGCAGGTGTCAAGTTCCAGGCCTGGTAGCTTCCTTAGCAACGCCACTCTCGGCCTTGAAGGAGCCCAGCCTATTCTCATGAATCTAGGAGGGTGACCCACCTTTGAAAGGTCGGGTAATTTTCTTTTCCAACACCTCGCCTGGGAGACTATGAAACTTATCATTGTTATCTTGCTGCCCACTTATTTACTGTCAATGTTAATTATCCCATACTTACCAACGTAAAAGATGTAACTCTCCATTTTGTTTTTTATCCAATGATTTCAATGCTTTGCTTTCTCTCACCTCCTTACTCTACCACCAATGGATTTCACGCACCTTTCTTATAATCGCTCCTGTGATTCTAATGCATAAAAGGGACTGAAGAACTGCCTTTTTCCAGAGTCCATTTATACTCCAGCTTTATCTTTTCCTGTGGACGTTACATCAATACTGAGCTCAAATATGCTCCTTTCAAGAAGCCTTTCCAACCACAGGTTGTCTTCTCTTCTGAATCCTCTTAGTTCTTGGTATTTTTAAATAAACTTCCTGCCTAAAGGTTGTGTTAATCCCATTGGATGACAGCACTCTACAAGGCACATGAACTGTCCACACCTGTTTCCTCATCTAGAAAATGTGGACTAGCACCTGTAGTACGGACGCGTCCTGGGTTCCATTGAGCATTAAGTGGGCTGAATGTGAAACATGCCTGATACTAAGCGAGCATTAAATCAATGTTTCTTTTTAGAAACACTGGGGTTTCGATCCAGAGAAGAACCCTAAGGACCGAGCCTAAACACTATAGCAAATATTTGAGATAACGGGTCGCCAGGTGAAATGAGAAGCATAGATTAGGGCGGTGCCTGCGCGGAGGTAGGTAGTTAAGAGCGCGCCTGCGCACTGGGGCAAGGAGCGCGTGCGCAGAGGGGCGGGCGGCGCATGCGTAGGCTGCCTGGGGGCCCCGGCAGCCCCTCCTTCCTCTCCTCTCTCCGCTCCCGCGGTGGTTGTCACTCGGTAGCTGCGGGACTCTGGACAGGAGGATGGATTTCGAGAATCTTTTCTCCAAACCCCCCAACCCGGCCCTGGGCAGGAAACCGGTCACGGACTCCGACGTCATGGATTCCGACGACAGGTGACGCCCGTGTTTTGCTGCCCCGAGCGCCGGGGTCCCAGCGGGTTCCGCCCCCTCTCGCGTCCTGGACGCCAGGTCGCGGGGGACGTGGAGCGCGCGGGAAGCTCGGACATGGTGCGATGGTGCGGGGCGGGCGCGCTGGTGGAAGGAGGAGGTGCGGGGCTCGATCGGGGCGAGGGTGCGCCGAGAAGCTCCCCCTTCTCCCAGCGGGACTAGAGCACGTGTGAGCTCCTAGAAGACAGAGGTCATCTGTCATTTCTCACCGACACGTGCTAGGCGCTTTTTTTGGTAGAAAATATGAAACCGTTAGCTCGCCAAGCGGTGGAGTATGAGTGAATAGTCTGTTCTTATTCCACTGATCAGGATCGAAAGACCCGAAAAACCATCATAAAGCAGCAAAGACCTTTTGGATATATTTCCTTTATGTTGAAACGGGAAATGAGGCCGCTGGCCAAATGGCTCTAACTCTTTTCATTCTCGGAGACGTGGTTAGTGTAGTTTTTTTTTACACCCAGATATTCAATGACTCTTTTCCTTGTGACTTTGAAATGCTAAAAACCCACCTTTTCTTCTAAACCTGTATCTTTGCCCCAGTTTCCCTAGGCCAAAACCATAACACAGCCTTTATCCCTTTATTTCTCGTATCAACTATAAGTCATACTATGGTTGACTTTACCTCCATATCACTAAAATCTTTTCACGTCTCTCCGTCTCACATACCTTAATTGGAAGTTCTGTATTGCTTTAATTCAGGCTACCATCAAGAGCTTTCCTATGGTGCTTTACATAAAATGTCATTTAATCTTCACAGCCTTTAAAATATCCTTGTTTTTGTAGATGAGAAAGTTGAGGCACAGAGAGAATAAATAACTTGCCAAGATTACACAGTGTAAGTGGCAAAACTAGGATTAAGTTACTTAGATAAGTTTTCCTCTAGGACCCATGATCTCATCCCCATGTTTCTAAGGCACAATTGGCTAAAGTAAGACCTATAAATATTGAAAAGAGAAAAAGATACTAATTACTTGCAGATGATAGGATCATCTACAAAGAAAAAGAACAGGAATCAATAAACTTAAAATACGTAAGAAAAATCAGCAAGATAAATAATCACAAAAAAGACAGTAGCAACCTGTAAAAAACCAATAGCAGCCATCAGTTTGAAAATTTTACTGAACTACTTTTATGTCATCCTTTTATGACACGGACTTTTGCCAAAATGTCAGGTGAAGATGGTATTGCAATATGGTTATGGTGAGTGTGAACTATTACTCGTTTATATCCTTTGCCCATCCTTCTCTTTGAAAATTTAGGATCTCTAGTAAGCAGATATTTTACCCCAATTTGTTATTTGTCTTTTGACTTTGCCTATGGCATTATTTTCTATGCATAAAGGTTTTTGTCTGTTTTAAAAGCAGTCAAGTGAATCAATCTTTTATGGTTTCTGGAGTTGTTGTTTTTTTACTAGTAACTTTATTATGGAATTACTCATTTATTGAGTACCAGCTATGTACAAGACATTATTCTAGGCCCTGGGGACATAGTAATAAATAAAATATATTTTTTAAAAGTCTCGTACTCGTGAGATTTCTATTCTTGGGGCACAGGCAATATGTAAATATACAGTCCTCAAGTAATGTCATTTCATTCAACGTTGTTTCATTCTAAGGTCCATGAGATTCTGTAGGAACCCAACTCCTGTGTATATCAGTTAGCCTCTGGTAAAATTGATTACATTATATGCTTCACTGCAGTTCCAAGAGCCTATGGATGATATACCGTACTAGAGGCCCGGTGCACTGGAGGGGGGGGGGGGTCCTCAGCCCAGCCTGCACCCTCTCCAATCTGGGACCCCTCAGGGGATGTCTGACTGCTGGGTTAGGCCTGATCCCAGGGATTGGGCCTAAACCGGCAGTCGGACATCCCTCTCGCAATCCGGGACCGTTGGCACCTAACTGCTCACCTGCTTGCTGGTCTGATCCCCCTAACTGCTCTCCCCTGCCAGGCTGATCCCCCTAACTGCCCTCCCCTGCTGGCCTGATCGCCCCTAACTGCCTCTGCCTCGACTCCGCCACCATGGCTTTGTCCGGAAGGATGTCTGGAAGGTTGTCCAGAAGATGTCCGGTCTAATTAGCATATTACCCTTTTATTAGTATAGATAGATGGTATTGTAGGTGATGATAAATGACATAAAAATGAAAGAGTGTTAGTTGGATAGAAGGGAGAATGTATGATGGAAAGGATGTAGATATTTTAAAGAAGGTGGTTAAGGGAAGCCTTATATATTAACATTAATGAGTAATAGTTCAGTAAGAACCTGAAGGAAGTGAGGGAGGTTGATATCTCGCTGGAGAATGTTCCATATAAAGGTCCTGAAGTGCAGGAGCTTGGTGTGATTGGATGGTGGGAACTAAGTGGCCAGAATGACAATTGGAGTGGGGTAAGAGTAGTCAGACTTGAGTGCTATTGGGTAGGATGGGGGAGGCAGATCATGCAGGGACTTGTAGGTGCCATAAGAAGGATTTCGGCTTCTACCCTAAATATGGTAAGAGGCCATTGGAGGGTTTTCAGCAGAGAGTGACAGTTTAGTGGGGTCATTCTGCTTATGGAGAGAGTAGAATGTGGGGGGCAAGAGCTTGCATCATAGTATTAGTGGTAAGAAGTGGTCAAATATAGATAAAATGTTGAAGATAAACTGGATGTCTTCATGGTTTGGATGAGGGACATGGGAGGAGTCAAGGACAACATCAAGGTTTTTGGGAGGTATCATTAGAAGATTGGAGTTGCAGTTTAAGATAGCAGGAGTTCATTTTTGAATATATTACCGTAAGGTTATATCTAGTAGACACCAGGTAGATATGGTGAATAGGGGGTTGGCTCTGCCTGCCAGCGTTCCAATCTCAGCTCCACCATTTACTAGATTTGTGACAAGTTGCATAAGCTTTCTGTAATTCAGTTCTCTCATCTGTAAAATAGCTTTTTAAGCAGTAGCATGTATGTTATAGGGTTGTTGCGATGATGTGTATGGGACAGTGTCCGGGCACAGAGTAATCATAATGCAAGTGTTTGCTGCTGCTGTAGTTACTATTGTCGTCAGTATTCTGCCCAAGGATAGATTACTTCCTGCTCCCCATGATTCATTACTGAAAAGTAGAGCAATAAAGATCCACAGGATTTGGTTTGTTGGCTCTTATTTCTGTAAAAGGCTAAAACATGGTAACTTATCTGATGGGTGTAACTCTGAAGCTCTGAATGGGGAGAGATCAGTGATAAACTGTTGGATTGGGTATAGCTGTGAAGCCTGAACTCCTGTAACTTGGAAAGAAGCACAAAGCCACTATTCACATTCTTGTAACATGTTGCTTTGAGTATGTACAGGTGCTTAGTCCTTGCCTTTATCTGGCATGTAACACATATTTGAAGCTTTATTCAGTAGTCACTACTTTCTGAGACAAAATTGTGTTTAATGCCCTGTATCTATACCATCAACCATTATTTAGGTTTGTTTATGAACTAGAGGCCTGTTGCACGAAGAAATTCGTGCAATAGGCCTTCCTTCCCCTGGCTGCTAGCTCCGGATTTCCTCTGGCACCTGGGACCCAGGCCTTTGCTTCGGCTGCAGCGGAGAAGCCAAGCCTTTTCAGTCATCTTCAGTCTTCACTCGGGCCGGAGCCTTCAGTCTTAGTTCCATGCCTGGATATGCAAATTAACCACCATCTTTGTTGGGCTGATTTGCATACTCATCTTGATTGGCTGGTGGGCGTAGCGGAGTGACACTAATTTGCATGTTTCTCTTTTATTAGTGTAGATTTTATTGGCTTCTTTGTTCACCAGTTTTTTGTATTCCTGTCTTTATCTTTCTTGGGTTCACTTTTAGTTTTGCTGAAATACCCTCAACTAACTTTACTTGATGATGTGCATGCATGCCAACTTCTCAGTCCTTTTGAGTATGAAAACAACTTCCTTTTTCATCTTCCACTTGAATATAAGTTTGGGCTCTCCTGACCTGAGAAGGCACCCTGAATTCTACCTGAAATACTTCTCCCTTGCACTCATTCCTCTTTGTTTGCTAACTCTTGCATGTCTTGGGTTCAGAAAGCCTCTGGCACCTAAATCTAGGTTATTTCATATATATATACCTGTACTTACATCATATTGAAATTGCTTCCCTTCTTTCTCCCAAACAGATAGAAAGTTCTCAGAAGGCAAGAACAAGGTCTGTTTTACTCATTGTTGTATCCTAGGATTTAAGGCCCAGAGCCTGTATGCTGAATATGGTAGATACTCAGCATTTGTTGAATGAATTGAATGAGAATGAATGGATAAATTAAAAACCTGCTAATACTTGAGCTAATGTTTGAGGTTATGTAATCTAAAATTCCAGCTTTATTTTTTACTCAAACATGTTTGCCATTTACTACTTATAATTTTGTACATAATTTTCTGGAAAGAAGGGTAGTTGGAGTAGGATTTGAATTTGGAATTTCTTTGAGGGCAAGTTGAAGATAAGCCAAAGCCGTGGATTTTAATGCTGTGGATGAACCCTTTTCAGGTTTAAAAAAATCCTCTTGTGTTATTTCATATTTTTGCTACAGAATCGATGATGAAATAGATGATACAGAAGTTGAAGAAACACAAGAAGAGAAAATAAAAGTAAAAGTGGAGTGTGAGCATATTTCCAAAAAAGTAAGATTAAGTTGGCATATCGAAATAACAGCACAATAATTGATTTTGCGGACCTTGATTTAACGGCCTTTGGATTTAATGGACAAAATTTCTGGTCCATATGTCATCTGAAAATTAATATCCTGTTAATTTTAAAATGTTTTAACCAAGATTTGCTTATAATTAAATTAACTGGTTATTTTTTTTATTAATTCACTGTTATTTAAAAAAAATTTTAGCAAATAAGCAATATGTTGGAAAACACTGTAGAAATTTCGCCAACATAAATAAATATTACATATCTACAACTATAGTTTACATATTTAAATCCAAGAGTCACTGCTTGTAGCCAATGTTTGGCCATGATTAGAATGTGATCACACCTTATTGCACATGTAATTTGCTCTGCTTTTGAGTGGTGTCACTTTCTGCCATAGTATTAACTCATGATGTGGGATGTTCCCCTGTGCACTAAGCCATGCCCAGCCATGTGCATTTGTTTGCTCATGGTAACTGGTGAATGCATACATTTAATCAATTTAAAATTAGAGTACAGTGGGGCCTTGACTTACAAGTGTGCCGACTAATGAGTTTTTTTGAGATACGAGCCGTCTCTCGGCCGATTTTTTGCTTTGAGTTGCAAGCTCAAAAAAATTCGGGTTACAAGCCAGCTTCAGATACCCCACCACTAGTTGGTGCAGCGAACGTCACAGTGATTTGACATACGAGTAATTTGAGTTATGAGCTCCGTCATGGAACGAATTAAACTCGTAAGTCAAGGCCCCACTGTAATACTTTTCTGTGAAATTAAACTTTTCATACTTAATTTTAATTGCACAAATGTGTCTACATAAGTAAAAACAGGTAAACTAATTTGTCAATTATTTAATATATGAATTCGTAAAACATACTTTATTATATAACAGACTTTCAGCTTTAACAGACACCCCCTCACCTGAATTAGTCTGCTATATTGAGGTTTTACTGTAATGGATATGAGAAATTTTTTAGAGATCCTGTTTGTCTCATTTTAGTTAGCATTTGAGACACAGTTACTTATATCAAACCCAGTTACACTTTTTAAAAAATTTATCCTTTAAGGGCTTTGTCATTTAACATGAACTATTTTTAGTGCATTGCATTTATTTTTTCTATTTCTGAAATGGGTTGTAAAGTATTTCAAAATTTTCTTCTCATATTAGATCTAAATTTTAAGGATATTGAATTGCTAATGTAACTAACCTTAGTGATTTAAAGCTTAAAGCTTCTATTCATTTGCTAGGACTGCCATAACAAAGTACCTGGCTGGTATTCTCAATGGTTAGAGCGTCATCCTGTGCATCGAAGGGTCACAGGTTTAAATCCCAGTCAGTGCACATACTCAGGTTCAGGTTCAATCCCCTGTCTGGGCCTGGATGTGAGGCAACCTGTCGATGTTTCTCTCTCTCCCTCTCCTTTCCTCTGTCTCTATAATAAATGAAAAACATATTCTCATTTTTAAAAAGTACCACAAACTGGGTAACTTAAAAAGTAGAAATTTGTTGACTCAAGCTTCTGGAGGCTAAAAGTCTGAGATCAAGGTGTCGGCTGTGAAAGGGAATCTGTTCCAGGCCTTTCCCATAACTTCTCGTGGTTTGCTGGCATCTTTGGGTGGCCAGCTTGGCTTCCAGAGCATTGCCTGGATCTTTACCTACCTGTTTGAATGGTGTTCTCCCTGTGTGCATGTCTGTGTCTAAATTTCTCCTTTTCATAAGGACACTGGTTTTAAAGGATGATAGCCCACCCTAATACCTCATTTTAATTATACATACAATGCCCTGTTTCCAAACAGTCACATTCTAAGGTACTGAGTGTTAGGAGTTCAATGTAAGAATTTGGGAGGACACAACCAGTAACAAAGCCAATATCTGCTCTTCCTTTGCCTCTTTTTCTCTTTTGAACTATTTTTTTAATTATTAATTTTAGCACATTACAAAAGAATGGGTTTTAGTTGGCAAGGAGACTTTACAGACACAAATAGACTATCCTGCAATACTCTTTACTTAGGTTTGTACAAGGCTATAAGACAGGAAATACAGCAGGTACAGCATCTTCAGCACCTCAGGAAGACTCTTGGCTACCCAAGGACTTCTTTTGCTTTGCTATAGACGAGGGCCAAGATTGACAGGGAGAAGTTACAGCTTGGATTGCCTACAATTTTTTTCTACTATTTTAGTCATTTGGGTCCGATACTTCATGCCCATTTAAAGTCCTCTAATCCATGTATAACACTATACAGGAGATAGGCAGGTACAACATTCTAGGATTATTTTAAGTGGTTTCCAGGAAATAGTACTATGAAAAGATAGACACGTAGATTATTCCCAAGGAGGCTTGCTTTAGCCCAGGCTCTTTACTCACAAGTGTGTAGAATGTGAATGTATCCCAGCTGATCAAAAAGAGAGCACCCACGTCAGCACATTGGAAGTCAAGAATGATCATTACCATCAGAGCCTCTGGTGCCTCCCTTCTCAGCCACCCTCCTTATTTCTTCCTAGAGGTACAGTCCTAACTTATGTACTAATCACTTCCTTGCTCTTCTTTACAGTTTTACTAATGCTGTCATCCATAAGAATACAGTTTGTTCTTGCCCGTTTTTGTACTTTATAGAAATAAGATAGTGCCATGGATGTTCTTTTTCTTAACATTATATGATTCATAGATATTATGGTGTATACTTGTTTGCTTGCTGTCTTAGCTGCATAGTGTTCCATTATTTGAACATATTAGATCTGTTGTTGGTAGACTTTTGGTTTGATTCTCATTTTTGGAGATTATGGGCAATGCTGCTACTACATTTTCACTTGTATCCTGCTGCACGTGTTCAGTGGTCCCCTTTACCTACAATTTTGCTTTCAGTTACCCATGGTCAGCCATGGTCCAAAAATATTAAATGGAAAATTCCAGAAAGAAACAATTCTTAAGTTTTAAATTGCACGCTGTTCTGAGTAGCATGATGAGATCTCAGGCCATCCCGCTCCATTCTGCCCAGGATGTGAAGCGTCTCTTTGTCCAGCTTATCCACACTGTGTGTAGACACTTCCTGCCTGTTGATTACTTGGTAGCCATTTCGGTTATCAGATCGATTGTTGTGGTATCACAGTGCTTGTGTTCAAGTGATCTTTATTTTACTTAATAACGGCCCCAAAGTGCAAGGGTAGTGATGCTGGCAATTCGGATGTGTCAAAGAAAAGCCGGAGGTGCTTCCTTCCAGTGAAAAGGTATGAGTACAGTACAATAAGGTATTTAGAGAGAGAGATCACATTCATAAAACGTTTTTATAGCAAGTATGTTGGTACAATTGTTTATTTTATTAGTTATTGTTGTTCACATTTTACTGTGCCTAATTTATAAATTAAACTTTAGCACCAGATAGGCAGGTACCACATTCTAGGATTATCACACGTATATATTAGTATATGTATATACTAGTATTAGTATAGGAAAAACAGTATATATGGAGTTTGATACTATCTGCAGTTTCGGGCATCCAGTGGGGGTCTTGGAATGAATAAGTAGGAACAACTCTACTCTGCATGTACATAGGAGTGGAACTGCTGGGTCTTCAAGCATCTTTACCTTTACCATAATGGCAACCTGCATTCCAAAGGGGTTCTGACTTTTATTTAAGGGACTGTATTTCTACTGCTCCACACTTGATATATATATATATATATTTTAAATATATTTTATTGATTTTCCACAGAAAGGAAAGGAGAGGGATAGAGAGTCAGAAACATCGATGAGAGAGAAACATCGATCAGCTGCCTCTTGCACACCCTCCGCTGGGGATGTGCCCGCAACCAAGGTACATGCCCTTGACCGGAATCGAACCCGGGACCCCTCAGTCCGCAGGCTGACGTTCTATCCACTGAGCCAAACCGGTCAGGGCCACACTTGATATTTTTATCTTTCTAATTTTTTGCCATCTGATGAGGTATCTCATTGCAATTTACTTTGTATTTTCTTGATTGCTGTTGAGATGGAGCATCTTTCCATATGTTTGTACATTTGGATTTCCCTTTGTGTGTGTGTGTGTGTGTGTGTGTGTGTGTGTGTGTGTGCGCGCCTATTCAAGTCTTTCTGTCCTTTTTTAAATTGGTTTGTCTGAATGTTTATATCTTCATTTATAGTTCTTTATTCTGGATATAAAGGGTTTTTTCCCTTCATTGTGGATTATGTATTGCAGATATCTGCACATTTTCTGATTTTCTTTCCACTCAATGACTCTATTGATGAAAAGCTTATAATTTTAATGTATTCAAATTTATTAATTTTTCCCTATATAGTTACTGCTTTATTTAAATATCCTGAGTAAAAATATTTTCCTACAGTGTCTTTATTGTTTTGCCTTTCACACTTAAGTTTATAATCACCAGGATTGATTTTTGTGAACACTAATAGGTGCAGAGAACAACAAATTTTGTTTTACTTTTTATTTTTGTTATCATATGCAATTGTTCTGGCATCATTCGCTGAGGAGAAAGGACTGCCTTTGCTCCCATAGGCCTGCAGTGTCACCATTGTCAAAAATCAAGTGCTCATGTTCAGACGGGTCTGTTTCTGGACTATTCTCTTCCACTGGCTTATTTGTCTATTGTCTATTCTGTCCCTTAAGACCTCACTCTGTTAATTACTACAACTTTATAATGAGTTTGTATATCTTCTTTGTGTCTTGGCTAGTCTTAGCTTTTTAGATTTCCATATAAGTTTTAGGAGCAGTTTGTCAAGTTCCACAGAAAATCCTGGTGGGAAATTTATTGGGAATGCATTGAATCTAGATCATTTGAGGGAAAATTGACACCTTTAGAACATTGAGTTTCTCAATCTTTGAGTCCTCTTTAATTTCTCTCTAACAGTGTTTTATAATTTTCTTGGTAGATGTCTTACATCTTACACTTTTTTGTGTTAGATTTATTGCTATATCTTTGGTGAGGCTGTTGTCAATGACATCTTTTTTTATGTTGGTTTCTTTTTAAACTAAATATATTTTTATTGATTTCAGTGATGAAGGGAGAGGGAGAGAGAGATAGAAACATCAATTATGATAATCATTGATCGGCTGCCTCCTGCACGCCCCCTACTGGGGATCAAGCCCTCAACCCAGGCATGTGCCCTTGACCAGAATCAAACCCAGAATCCTTCATTCTGCAGGCCAATGCTCTGAGCCAAACCAGCTAGGGCTTATGTAGGTTTCTTATTTGGCTGGCATATGTAGGAATGTATGGGATTAAACCTTTGAGTACTTGTTAGCTTTTCAGGAAATATCTTGAATTTATCCTCATAGTTGATAGCTAATTTAGCCACAGCTGAGCAACCATAGATTATAGATGATGAATGAATGCGTGTGCCTGTGTTCCAGCAAAACTTTATTTACAAAAACAGGAGGCCAGGCCAGTGTTTGCCAATTCCTGACCAGAAGTTCTGTTTGTAAGTTTTTTGTATGGTGTTAGTTGGAAAAGGGTGCTCTTTCTTGAGGATGTGGAGATGAACTTGGTGGCCTGAAGACTGTTGGATTGGTTGGTAGTCTTGTCTGGTGTAATGAAGATAAAGTGTGCATTGAGGCCCTTGTCAGGTTAGGAAACTTTCTCAGTTTCTTTGGATTCTTCAAGCAGAAGTAAATTCATTTTCTAGGCTTGCGGTTGGCAGACCTTTAAATTGGAAAAAGAATAGGCTTTGGTGTCTATGATATATCTTAGTGTAGTACATTTTTAATTGGGCCATTACAGTTTACTTTTATGAAATCATGAGTTACTGAATTAAACCATTTGGAAGTATAGTCAATATGAAGGGAGAAATAAAATGTGAACTATAATACTGTAATTTTTTTAATACAAGAATTCTCTGTTTCCTTTTAAAAAATATGTTATTATTGATTTCAGAGAGGAAGGGAGAGGAAGAGAGAGAGAGATAGAGATATCAATGATGAGAGAGAATCATTGATCAGCTGCCTCCTGCACACCCCCTACTGGGGATCGAGCCTGCAACCCAGGCCTGTGCCTTGACTGAGAATCGAACCATGACCTCCTGGTTCAATGCTCAACCACTGAGCCACAGCACCTGGGCGATTTTTTTTTTAATCAAAAAGTTAAAATTTGGGCTTTTACTCTCTTAATTCAGCAAAGTACATAGCGTATACAAATTAAGAATCTTCCCTCAAATTACCTTTAAGGATGGCTGTGTCATGCTGGTTTTTTGTTTTTGTTTTTACGTTGTTTTGTATTTGTTTTTTAAATCTGGAAAATTTCAAATACCTGAAAATGAAAAGAATAGTATATGATCCCCCATGTATCCATCACCTAATCTCAGCAATGATCAGTTTATGGTCAGTCATTGTTTCTTCTTTATAACCACATAGTTTTGAAGCATGCTAGGTTTTTTAAATTGAAATTTTAATTTTACTTAGTTTAGGCACTTTGGAAACTCTACAACATCACCAGAGAATTTGCTACATAGAAAATCAAGAAGTAAGGACTATGATGTATACACTGATAATGTCTGCAATCAGGAACCAGAAGATAATTTTGCTAAAGAGCTTCAACAGAATATACAAGCCAAAGAAATGGCAAATGCTGCTCAGTCCTTACTGTCTCATAAAGAATCCATGAAGAAAGAGGAAGCAAAGTGTACACAGAAAGGTAAAGGTAAAACTATTTTATCATTTAAGGTCTATCTAGAGGAGCAATCACTTTGTTCATGACTTGGGGGGTGGGGGTTCACCTGCATTTTATGATAAGAGTAGAGGCCCAGTGCACGAAATTTGTGCATGGGTAGGTTCCCTATGCCTGGCCGGCCATCAGCGCTGATCCGGTTCCCCGCCTCACCACCTCCAACTTCCCAGCCTCCTCCTTCCCTCGCTCCCTTAGCGCCCCGTCACCACTGCCTGCTGGTCACCCGCCATGTTCCGCGCCACACCCTGGTGGTCAGCGCACATCATAGCGAGTGATTGAACTCCTGGTCGAACTCCCGAGGGGACACTTTCCATAATAGCCTTTTATATATATAGAAGATCATGATTTATATGGATCTTTACTCCAGATATGAGACACTCTTCAACACCTGGCCACTTAGTATACTATACAGTGCTCACTGAGTTTGTAGGAGGAGCTGGGAGTTCAGGAGGGTTATCAAAGGCCATGACTACTTTGAAAGGGAGAATGCTAAATCCCAGCCTCTGCATGTAAAAGGGACAAGATATACCTGTTTGTATTGCTGTCAGCTGAAGATGAATTGACTCAATGTCAGGGATGGTGGTGTGTCAGACTAATTTCACGTATGTATTCTTTTAGATGTCTTAGTTTCAGGTGTACAGCTTAGTGATTAGTCAGTTATATAACTGTAAGGTGAGTTACATAAATACGTCCAGTACCCATCTGACCCCATACATAGTTATTACAGTATCATTGTGTAAATGCAATACTTGATCCTCATTTACTGCCTCCCCCCTTAAAATGCTTTTCTGTTTCATATGGGTCATAGATGAGTTCAATCTGTATGAAACGTTTTCAGTGGAAAATCTGATAGTAATCTACACAGTCAGTTTAAACATTTGACGTTTTACTGTTATAGTGTTATGGTAGTTCCTAATTAGATTCCTCATATCCTGAACACTTCAGAAGGATCTGGCTTGTGGCTAGACCGGGGACCGAACCTGCAGTGTAGGTATGTGCCCTGACTAGGAATCAAACCTGAGACCCTTTGGTGTACTGGGCGACGTTCCAAACAACTGAGCCACACAATAGCAGCCAGTGCTGCTGTTGTGCTTTTATATCATCATTAAAGTTAATTTTCTGTTTTCAGATGTTAAACAAAAAAATAAAAACTTTAAAGCTGCCCATAAGAATGGTAAACAGAAGAAAATGAAGCGGAAATGGCCCGGCACTGCAGACAAGGGATCATATGCATCACTGAGGAACAGTGGCTCACAAGGACAGGTAAAAGGACCATTTCTGCCTTACCCTCAGTGACAAGGCACAAAATGAGGGTTATCAGTAGTGAAATCTCCGACAGCAGTGGGCTACACGTTCTCGCTCACACAGGAGCTGCCAGCACCCCCTTTAAGCCCTCATGCTGTACTGTTGCCACGCATATATGCACCTCAGTATTCCCTTCATTTGGTTTACATTGACTTGATTTTTGAGTGTTGTGCAGTCAGTGTATATGGATTGACAGACGGGTAATGGGGAAAAATACAATAATCATGAGCATGTTTCAAAGGCCAGAGAGTCTTACAAAGTTTCTGCTGTTGCAGTCCCTGGTCTACTGGGTCTAGACCAGCCATGG
Organism: Myotis daubentonii; assembly: GCF_963259705.1. Classification (NCBI taxonomy): domain Eukaryota; kingdom Metazoa; phylum Chordata; class Mammalia; order Chiroptera; family Vespertilionidae; genus Myotis; species Myotis daubentonii. The sequence continues at coordinate 23,876,361 of NC_081851.1, read as the reverse complement.
ACAAACTACGGCCTGCGGGCCGGATCCGGCCCGTTTGAAATGAATAAAACTATTGAGAAAAAAGACCGTACCCTTTTATGTAATGATGTTTACTTTGAATTTATGTTTGTTCACACAAACACTCCATCCATGCTTTTGTTCCGGCCCTCCGGTCCAGTTTAAGAACCCATTGTGGCCCTCGAGTCAAAAAGTTTGCCCACCCCTGCTCTAGACTCCCTCTAGAAATCCTATATAATAAAAACCTAATATGCAAATTGACCAAATGGCGCAATGACCAGCAGAATGACCGGTCGCTATGACGTGCACTGACCACCAGGGGGCATGCGTTCAATGCACGAGCTGCCCCCAGCCTGCAGCCCCCAGCCCAGCCCAGGCAGGTGGCAGTGGGGGCCCCCTGATCACCGTGCCTGTCACCCCACTTGGCCCTGATCACTGGCCAGGCCTGGGGACCCTATTCGTACATGAATTTCTTGCACTGGGCCTCTAGTTAAAAATGAATATATCTGAGCATTGGCCTTACCACCCTCCCCTACCCTCCTCTTAGTTTGATTTTGCTTGTAGAAGTTCTGTACATGTAATCAGGGTGGGACAATAAATGACTCCTCTGGACTCGGCCTTTCTGAGGGCTTCTGAACTGGCGCAACTATTTTTATCAGGTTTGTCCACAGGGACATGTGCTAAATTACTAGGAATACTAAATTTGTATACCAGTGGTCAGCAAACTGCGGCTTGCGAGCCACACATGGCTCTTTGGCCCCTTGAGTGTGGCTCTTCCACAAAATACCATGTGCAGGCGCGCACATACAGTGCGATTGAAATTTTGTAGCCCATGCGCAGAAGTCGGTATTTTGTGCAAGAGCCACACTCAAGGGGCCATAGAGCTATATGTGGCTCTGGAGCCACAGTTTGCTGACCACTGGTCTATACTAATAAAAGGGTAATATGCTAATTAGACCAGACATCTTTTGGACATCCTTCAGGACAAAGCCATGGTGGCAGGGGCCGAGGCAGAGGCGGTTAGGGGTGATCAGGCCGGCAGGGGAGAGCAGTTAGGGGCTTTCAGGTCGGCAGGGGAGAGCAGTTAGGGGTGATCAGGCTGGCAAGGGGAAGCACTTAGGTGTGATCACACCGGCAGGGTAGCATTTAAGGGTGATCAGGCAGGCAGGCAGAGGTGGTTAGGGGTGATCAGGCAGGCAAGTGAGAAGTTAGGGGTGATCAGGCAGGCAGGCAGAGGGGCTTGGGGCGATCTGGCAAGCAGATGAGCAGTTAGGGGCAATCAGGCAGGCAGGCAAGCAGTTAGGGGTGATCAGACAGGCGGAGTGGTTAGGAAGGATTAGGCAGGCAGGCGAGCGGTTAGGGCAATCAGGCAGGCAGGTGAGTGGTTAGGGAGGATTAGGCAAGCAGGCAGAGGTGGTTAGGGGCGATCAGGCAGGCATGCAGAGTGGTTAGCAGTGATCAGGCAGGCAGGCAGAGTGGTTAGGGGCGAGCAGTCAGGCAGGTAGGCGAGCGGTTAGGAGCCAGTGGTCCTGGATTGCAAGAGGGTGCAGGCTGGACTGAGGGACCCCCTGACCCCCCTCTCCCTGTACACTAATTGCGTGCACCGGGCCTCTAGTCAAGTTATAACTGTCACTGAAATGTATGGTGCACTGAGGTGTTCCCAAATGCCAGAATGTAGAGGACTTACTCTGAGGTCTTATTACCCACCTAAGGAGTCCTGGCTTTTATCAGGCATTGTATTCAATTTCTTCGGAGAACAGCCCTCTCTTTTGCCCAGGGTAAACTTCTCTTTAATTGTGTTCTGATGAGGGGTGGGCAGAGAGAACTTGTTATAATAGCTTTGTTTGTTTCCGTGTAGAATTTTAATTTGTCCTCAGTTATGGCCTTATTTCTCAGACTCCACCTAAGCCGAGCCTCCAGCTTAAAACCTGCTTTTCATTTATAAAAAATCTGCCAAGAACCTGTTGAATTCTCTCAATTAACTTCATGCCCTCCTTCTGTACTTTATTTCTGTGGAATGTCAGGAAGCCATACTAGTTCAGTAAACCATCCTGAATCAAAAGCAGGAAATTTTTTTACTTAAAACTGCTTTATTTAGACTCCTTTACAAAAAGGGGGGGAAACAAAGTTTTACTGTCATGTTTGTGTGCATTCTAAATTATGTAGAGAACAGCAAACATCAAAGCAGTGAGTTTATAGCTAGTTGTGTGAAGGAGAGTATTAAGGCAGTAATTTGTATTTTGGGTTATTTCATTGCCCTCTGAAAAGAATCATATCAACTAGTAATACTCATCTCTAATATTATTAAAACAGGCTCTCCAAGGGCAGCTGCCAGCCCTGGGCTTCTGCTACAGTGGGTACCTATGATTGCAGCTGTCATTTCAGAACAGCTCCAGCAGCAGTTAGAAAAGCATTCCTGCAAATAAAGTTACCCTGATTAAAGAGAACCGGGCAGGTCTTCCTTCTTGTCATCAGGACTGCCACCTCCTCTGTCACCAAAGCTGTGAATTATGGGAAAAAGGATAGGCTTTGGTAGCTATGATATATCTTAGTGTAGTGCATTTTAAAAAATTTTTTAAAAATATATTTTATTGGTTTTTTTACAGAGAGGAAGGGAGAGGGATAGAGAGTTAGAAACATCGTTGAGAGAGAAACATTGATCAGCTGCCTCCTGCACGCCCCCTACTGGGGATGTGCCGGCAACCAAGGTACATGCCCCGACCAGAATCGAACCTAGGACCCTTCAGTCCACAGGCCGAGACTCTATCCACTGAGCCAACCCGTTAGGGCAGTGTAGTGCATTTTTAATTGGGCCATTGCCATTGTCCTGGTTTTATTTATATTCCTAAGTCATCTCATCTTTTTCTTTAATACAAGAAAATCAAATACGTTATTACTTGCAATAGAAGGGGTCTGCTGCAGTACTGTAGGCCTGTATGTTTTGTGCAAAGGGGGCATTTAGTCACTCATTTGGATTATTGTAATTATAATTCACATACACTGAATGGAATTTTATCTGTGTGTTTGACTGAGCTAAACTTGGGAGCTATGGCATATTGAATGATTTTTTGGTTCTCTAAATAAAAATTAAAGAACAGAACCATGGTAAACACAATCATTACAAGACTGAGCCAACTTTTTCATAACGGACCAGATAGTGCATCTTTTCGACTTTGTGAGCCATATTGTCTCTGCCACCACTAAGCAGCCATAGATTATAGATGATGAATGAATGGGTGTGCCTGTGTTCCAGCAGAACTTTATTTACAAAAACAGGAGTCCAGGCCAGTGTTTGGCAATTCCTGACCAGAAGTTCCGTTTGTAAGTTTTTTGTATGGTGTTAGTTGGAAAAGGGTGCTCTTTCTTGAGGATGTGGAGATGAACTTGGTGGCCTGAAGACTGTTGGATTGGTTGGTAGTCTTGTCTGGTGTAATGAAGATAAAGTGTGCATTGAGGCCCTTGTCAGGCTAGGAAACTTTCTCAGTTTCTTTGGATTCTTCAAGCAGAAGTAAATTCATTTTCTAGGCTTGCGGTTGGCAGACCTTTAAATTGGAAAAAGAATAGGCTTTGGTGTCTATGATATATCTTAGTGTAGTACATTTTTAATTGGGCCATTACAGTTTACTTTTATGAAATCATGAGTTATGAATTAAACCATTTGGAAGTATAGTCAATATGAAGGGAGAAATAAAATGTGAACTATAATACTGTAATTTTTTTAATACAAGAATTCTCTGTTTCCTTTTAAAAAATATGTTATTATTGATTTCAGAGAGGAAGGGAGAGGAAGAGAGAGAGAGCTAGAGATATCAATGATGAGAATCATTGATCAGCTGCCTCCTGCACGCCCCCTACTGGGGATCGAGCCTGCAACCCAGGCCTGTGCCTTGACTGAGAATCGAACCATGACCTCCTAGTTCAAAGCTCAACCACTGAGCCACAGCACCTGGGCAATTTTTTTTTTTTTTTTAGTCAAAAGTTAAAATTTGGGTATTTACTTTCTTTTTTTTTTTTTTTTTTAATTGAATCTTTATTGTTCAGATTATTACATTTGTTCCTCTTTTTTTCCCCCCCATAACTCCCCTCCTCCCAGTTCCCGCCCCACCCTCCGCCCTCACTCCCCACCCACTGTCCTCATCCATAGGTGCACGATTTTTGTCCAGTCTCTTCCCGCATCTCCCACGCCCCTTTCCCCCCCAAGAATAGTCAGTCCATTCCCTTTCTATGTCCCTGATTCTATTATAATCACCAGTTCATTCTGTTCATCAGATTATTTATTCACTTGATTCTTAGATTCACTTGTTGATAGATGCATATTTGTTGTTCATAATTTGTATCTTTACCTTTTTCTTCCTCTTCCTCTTCTTAAAGGATACCTTTCAGCATTTCATATAATCCTGGTTTGGTGGTGATGAACTCCTTTAGCTTTTCCTTATCTGTGAAGCTCTTTATCTGACCTTCAGTTCTGAATGATAGCTTTGCTGGATAAAGTAATCTTGGTTGTAGGTTCTTGGTATTCATCACTTTGAATATTTCTTGCCACTCCCTTCTGGCCTGCAAAGTTTCTGTTGAGAAATCAGCTGACAGTCGTATGGGTATTCCCTTGTAGGTAACTGAGTTTCTTTCTCTTGCTGTTTTTAAGATTCTCTCTTTATCTTTTGCTCTTGGCATTTTAATTATGGTGTGTCTTGGTGTGGTCCTCTTTGGATTCCTTTTGTTTGGGGTTCTCCGCGCTTCTTGGACCTGTAAGTCCATTTCTTTCACCAGGTGGGGGAAGTTTTCTGTCATTATTTCTTCAAATAGGTTTTCAATATCTTGCTCTCTCTCATCTTCTGGCACCCCTATAATTCTGATGTTGGTACGCTTGAAGCTGTCCCAGAGGCTCCTTACACTATCCTCGCATTTTTGGATTCTTTTTTCATTTTGCTTTTCCGGTTGGATGTTTTTTGCTTCCTCGCATTTCAAATCATTGACTTGATTCTTGCGCTCCTCTGGTCTGCTGTCGGGCGTCTGTATAATATTCGTTATTTCAGTCCGTGTATGCTTAATTTCTAGTTGGTTCCCCAATATAAGATCGAGGGTCTTATTAGTTTTCGTGTAGATCTCATTAACTTTATCGGCAGCTTCTAAACAGTTCTTGAGAGACCTTAAAAGTGTGGTTCTGAACTCTATATCTTCCATTGACAATTTTGTCCTGTTTCTTTGTCTCCGCATTTTGTTATGCTTCCTTGGTGCACCCCCTTCTGGTCTTTGTTCGCAGTCTTATAGTTAAATCTTGATTGTTGTAGCTAATCCCAGGGAGGATTTGACCTCCAGGCCAAGTGGCTATGAGAATCAGCTGTGTCAGCAGTGAGAGAACTTCTGTCCTCTAGGGAGGTGCTAATCTAGCCTTTGCCTGAGGCTATCCGGCAAATGCCTCTGTGCAGGGCTTGGGCGGGGCCGGTCGCACAGGATCAACAGTGTGGGCCGGAGAGAGCAGTTATGGCGGCTCTCAGTCCTGTCCCCAGGGGCTCTGCCTCTCTGAGTCCCAGCACCCGCTGCAAAGCTTGGAGAGAAAGCTGCACTCGCTCTGACCGAAGCCAGACAGTCCCGCTTCTCCCGTTTGAGTCTGGGTCCCTAAAGACTTGCCTGGATCTGGAGCTCAGAGTCTTCGACTCCCTCCCGATTGAAAACGCCAACCACGCCCTCCGCCGCCAGCCCGCATCGCACACTCCGCACCTCAGAATTTGACTTCAGCACTGCGCCTCCTCTGAGTGTCCGTGTGCGTTTCTCTTTCCTCCTAGTTGTAGGACTTCCACTCATCCAGCGTTCCTGTGGTTCTGGGTGCTGTCCCTTCCGTTTTTTGGTTTCACTTTTGAAGTAGTTGTTCAAAGCAGCAAACTCCGGCGTTAACCTATGCCGCCATCTTGGTTCAAGTTCTGTCTCCTAAGTTCTGTGTTCTCAGTTCTCGGTATTTACTTTCTTAATTCAGCAAAGTACATAGAGTATACAAATTAAGAATCTTCCCTCAAATTACCTTTAAGGATGGCTGTGTCATGCTGGCTTTTTGTTTTTGTTTTTTGTTTTGTTTTGTTTTTTAATTCTGGAAAACTTCAAATACCTGAGAATGGAAAGGGTAGTATATCTCCCATGTATCCATCACCTAACCTCAGTAATGATCAGTTTATGGTTAGTCATTGTTTCTTCTTTATAACCACATAGTTTTGAAGCATGCTAGGTTTTTTAAATTAAAATTTTAATTTTACTTAGTTTAGGCACTTTGGAAACTCTACAACATCACCAAAGAATTTGCTATATAGAAAATCAAGAAGTAAGGACTATGATGTATACACTGATAATATCTGCAATCAGGAACCAGAAGATAATTTTGCTAAAGAGCTTCAACAATATATACAAGCCAGAGAAATGGCAAAAGCTGCTCAGTCCTTATTGTCTCATAAAGAATCCATGAAGAAAGAGGAAACAGAGTGTACACAGGAAGGTAAAGGTAAAACTATTTTATCATTTAAAGTCTATCTAGAGGAGCAATCACTTTGTTCATGACTTGGAGGGTGGGGGTTCTACTGCATTTTAAGATAAGAGTAGGGACCTGGTGCACGAAAATTCGTGCACTGGGAGTGGGTCCCTCAGCCCGACCTGCACCCTGTCTAATCTGGGAGCCCTCAAGGGAGCCCTTGCCAATCTGGGAGTTTCTGTCTGTCTTTGTAATCATATGAGTGAGTTGTCTGAGACCCCCAACCCAGTTTGGTTTGTTGCTCACAGAATAATAGAGGCATTTTTTTTTGCTTTGCTTCATTGGTGGAGATTTCCTGGAAGTTTTAGGATATCTTTCCTTTAATTTTTCCTAGACACTCTGATATTACTTATGTCTCTCACCTTTGCTTTCCCTCCACCCCCCACCACAACAGTAACTTGCTCCAGGCTCACTTTGCTCTAGTGTCTAGGACAGTGATGGCGAACCTATGACACGCGTGTCAGAGGTGACACGCAAACTCATTTTTTGGGTTGATTTTTCTTTGTTAAATGGCATTTAAATATATAAAATAAATATCAAAAATATAAGTCTTTGTTTTACTGTGGTTGCAAATATCAAAAAATTTCTATATGTGACATGGCACCAGAGTTAAGTTAGGGTTTTTCAAAATACTGACACGCCGAGCTCAAAAGGTTCGCCATCACCAGTCTGGGAGATCAGTCTGCCACCAGAACTACGATTCCCAGCATTCCTGGTGCTCCCCATGCTCTGGGCTTCCGGTCCTGGGGCTGCCACCAGAACTATTCCCAGAATTCCTGGTGCTCCCCACGCTCTTAGTTTGCCCTTCCTGCTCTGTCTCTGTACCACGGCCTCCCACTCTTCCAAGTCCTCCAAGCCGCCAGCTCTCCCTCTCCGCTCTCCGCCTGGCAGCTTGAGAGCCAAGTTCGCCAAGCAGCTCTACTCTCAGCCGGCTCTCCCACTCTGCTCTCCGCCCAGTGGCTAGGGGGGGCGACCAAGGGAGCCACATCCCCCCAGGCTGCTGGCTCTCCTGCTCTGCTTTCTGCCTGGCACCTGTGTATGCAAATAAACCTGCCATCTTTGCTGGGTTTATTTGCATACTCACTCCTGATTGGTGAGCATAGTGGAGGGACGGTCAATTTACATGTTTCTCTTTTATAATATAGGACTAGAGGCACAGTGCACGAAATTCGTGCATGGGTAGGTTCCCTAGTCCTGGCTGGTGATCAGGGCCAATCAGATTCCCTGCCTCACCGCCTCCAACCTCCCAGCCTCCTACTTCCCTTGCTCCTTCAGTGCCCCATCACCACCGCCTGCTGGTCACCCACCATGTTCCATGCCACCCCCTGGTAGTCAGCACTCATCATAGCGAGTGATCGAACTCCTGGTCGAACTCCCGAGGGGACACTTTGCATAATAGCCTTTTATATATATAGAAGATCATATTTTATATGGTCTTTACTACAGATGTGAGACACCCTTCAACACCTGGCCACTCAGTTTACAGTGCTCACTGAGTTTGCAGGAGGAGCTGGGAGTTCAGGAGGGTTATCAAAGGCCATGACTACTTTGAAAGGGAGAATGCTAAATCCCAGCCTCTGCATGTAAAAGGGACAAGATATACCTGTTTGTATTGCTGTCAGCTGAAGATGAATTGACTCAATGTCAGGGATGGTGGTGTGTCAGACTAATTTCACGTATGTATTCTTTTAGATGTCTTAGTTTCAGGTGTACAGCTTAGTGATTAGTCAGTTATATAACTGTAAGGTGAGTTACATAAATACGTCCAGTACCCATCTGACCCCATACATAGTTATTACAGTATCATTGTGTAAATGCAATACTTGATCCTCATTTACTGCCTCCCCCCTTAAAATGCTTTTCTGTTTCATATGAGTCATAGATGAGTTCAATCTGTATGAAACGTTTTCAGTGGAAAATCTGATAGTAATCTACACAGTCAGTTTAAACATTTGACGTTTTACTGTTATAGTGTTATGGTAGTTCCTAATTAGATTCCTTATATCCTGAACACTTCAGAAGGATCTGGCTTGTGGCTAGACCGGGGACCGAACCTGCAGTGTAGGTATGTGCCCTGACTAGGAATCAAACCTGAGACCCTTTGGTGTACTGGGCGACGTTCCAAACAACTGAGCCACACAATAGCAGCCAGTGCTGCTGTTGTGCTTTTATATCATCATTAAAGTTAATTTTCTGTTTTCAGATGTTAAACAAAAAAATAAAAACTTTAAAGCTGCCCATAAGAATGGTAAACAGAAGAAAATGAAGCGGAAATGGCCCGGCACTGCAGACAAGGGATCATATGCATCACTGAGGAACAGTGGCTCACAGGGACAGGTAAAAGGACCATTTCTGCCTTACCCTCAGTGACAAGGCACAAAATGAGGGTTATCAGTAGTGAAATCTCCGACAGCAGTGGGCTACACGTTCTCGCTCACACAGGAGCTGCCAGCACCCCATTTAAGCACCGTTGCCATGCATATATGCACCTCAGTATTCCCTTCATTTGGTTTACATTGACTTGATTTTTAGTGTTGTGCAGTCAGTGTATATGGATTGACAGACGGGTAACGGGGAGAAAATACAATAATCATGAGCATGTTTCAAAGGCCACAGAGTCTTACAAAGTTTCTGCTGTTGCAGTCCTGGGTCTACTGGGTCTAGACTCCCCCTGGAAAAAAAAAAGAATATATCCGAGCATTGGCCTTACCACCCACCTCTACCCTCCTCTTAGTTTGATTTTGCTTATAAAAGTTCTTTACATGTAATCAGGGTGGTTCAATAAATGACTCTGGACTCGGCCTTTCTGAGGGCTTCTAAACTGGTGGTAACCATTTTTATCAGGTTTGTCCAAAGGGACATGTGCTAAATTACTAGAAATACTAAACTGTATATTTATATACAATCTTGCTCCGCCCCCATATTTAACAAATGAGGAATCAGGCCCTGAGGTTTCAGGTGACTGTCGTGGCCACCCAGGGCCAGGCCAGTGCTGGCACTTCGTGTTCTGACCCCCACCCCCATGAGTATTTCCTTTCATTTGGTTTACATTGACTTAAAAGGTTATTCAGCCAAAGCTGAGAGCTTTTCTATATGAGAAACAAATCTAAGTATATATGTTACAATTTAATAAGAGAACCAAAGATTTAAATTGACGTATTTATAAGACAATTATTTGATAGTGCTCAGTGAAAATTTGACATTATTATGAAGCAGACATATAAACATACAGCCACCTCCCTTCTTTGTATTTCTCAAACTATTAAGAAATTTGATGTGCAGAAGCTAGAAGCTGTATTACAAGTTAACACACTAGCAGTGATTTATGCTTCTAGAGAGCTAAAATGTATTATGAGATCCCCTTTTGTTTTTATACCTTTATGACCATCTTTGAGGGGATAGTTCTAGTTACATTTGTTTTTTGTTATTTTTATCCTCACCTGAGGACATGCTTAGAGAGGAATGGAGAGAGAGAAATATCAACCGATCGGTTGCCTTTCTTATGCTCCCTGACTGGCGATCAAACTCTCAACCCAGGTATGTGCCTTGATCTCACACCTTTTGGTGCACAGGTCAACACTTAACCAAATGATCCACTTAGGTTGGGCTACATTTGTTCATTTGAGCTGGTCGGTATACTTAGCTCACACCCAGAGAGCATCTCATTGACATGAAACATTACACTGCTTTTAGTTTTTATGATTTCCAGTTTTGTCTCCATTTTTCTAAAGAGCCTTGTTCTTGCCTGGCTGGTATGGCTCAGTGGTTGAGCATCGACCTATGAACCAGGAGCACAATGTTTGATTCCCGGTCAGGGCACATGCCCAGGTTATGGGCTCGATCCCAGAAGGGGGTGTGCAGGAGGCAGCCGATCAATGATTATTTTTCATCATTGATGTTTCTATTTCTCCCTCTCCCTTCCTCTCTGAAATCAATAAAAAATGTTTTAAAAAATAAAAATAAAGAGACTTGCTCTTACATTTCGCTCTCTATCACAAGTAGTAGCACTTTTATTTTTCTTATTCATTTAAAAAAGTAAGGGCAAAGTACAATAAAATATTCAAATTGTATAAATACTAAAGTTCAATGATAGAATGCTGTTGAAACTGGCAAAATATTCACTTTTCAACTGGTGTACAAAAGTCCAGATCTTATATGTGAAGGTCAATTTAGAAAAATTACTTTTTAATGTTTTGTATGTGTTTTAAAATAATTTGTGCAATGAAATAAAATATTTCATTTTCTGTTTCTCACATTTAGTTTTTTGTTTTTGTTTTCAAAGGATGATAAACCTAAAGAGAATCAGCAGCACGTGCAAATGAGTCAGGGGTTCATCAACCAACATACAGTGGAGCGAAAGGGAAAGCAAGTTTGTAAATATTTCCTTGAAAGGAAATGTATTAAGGTATGAAAAATGTGTAAGCAAAAACATACTGAAATGGAAGGTGTAGCAAAAATGTACTAAGATTGACTCCTATTTCCATTAAACACTCTAAAAGCATACCTGTTTCCTCTTGGAAAATGTTCACTTAGAAAATTTTACTAAAATACTTTTTTAAGTTTAAGAAAGATAATTTTTTAAAAATGTTTTGTATTACAGATGTTTAGGCCTCTAAAATTTTAAGTAGATAAATATGATAACTCTAAGAATTGAACCATATAGCTTCTAAGACTATTTTTTTTCTGGAATTATTTGTTTATCTAAAGTTTAGTAGGAATTGTAATGAGTTAACTGTGAAAAATAATTTTTTTGTTTCTTCTTTTGGCCCAGGGAGACGAATGTAAATTTGATCATGATGCAGAGATAGAGAAGAAAAAGGAAATGTGTAAATTTTATGTACAAGGATATTGTACCAAAGCTGAAAACTGTCTGTATTTGCATAATATCCTTTATCACAAGATATAACTTTACTCTTCATAAGCACTTATGTGAACATTTAAAATATGTACAATTTTGAATGGAACCAGTGTCTTAGCTATGGCAAAGACAAGCCATACTTTATTATCCAAGCCCAACTCACTATTGAAGTGATTCAGTTGTATATAGATTTTTTATTTCACGTAAGAAAAGAGGGATCCCTTAGAAAGTCTCTCACATGAAGTATAGTAGGTTTGTGAGACCTGTTTAAGTCCAGAAAGACTTTGTCAGAATTTCTGCTGTGACATTCAGTCATTGAATCTAACAGAGGCAGGACTTCATTATTTGGGAATGCTTGTTTTCTGTATATTTTGTATTCTGTAGGGGTTAACTTTTCCTTGATTTGAAGCTAACCCTCACTTCAGAGCATAGGGTACAGACATGTTGTAAAAACATGAACATTTTAAGGTAATAACACCTTTGATTACTTTTAGTCATTAGAACAGGAAATCACAAATTCTAACCTGAGATTTTTTTTCCTGGGAAACAATGCTGACATTGTATAAATTGATTCTTATACATGAAGGATTCAGAGTTGTTAAGACATAACATTGTCATTGACTTGAATTTCTCTACCCCAAAAGAATGTTTTAAAAATAATCACACTTCTCAGGGTATTTAAAATACACATCTCTTTTCTTTTAAAATTTTATTGACTTGAGGCCCAGTGCATGAAATTCGTGCATGGGGGGAGGTCCCCCTCAGCCCAGCCTTCACCCTCTCCAATCGGGGACCCCTCAGGGAATGTCCGACTGCCGGTTTAGGCCCGATCCTTGGGATCGGGCCTAAACTGGCAGTCGGACATCCCTCTCACAATCCTGGACCGCTGGCTCCTAATCACTCACCTGCCTGGTTGCCCCCAACTGCCCCCTGCTGCCGGCCAGGTCGCCCCCAACTGCCCCCTCCCTGCCGCCCTGGTCGCTCCTAACTGCCCCCTTACCTGCTGGCCTGGTCACCCCTTACTGCACCCCATGCTGGCCTGGTTGCCCCCAACTGCCCCCCCACCCCCTGCAGGCCTGGTCGCCCCTCATGGCCCCCCGCAAGCCTGGTTACCCCACGCAGGCTGCTTGTTCAGTCGTTTGGTCGTCCCTCACTAACTTCCCTGCTGGCCTGGTCGTAGGCAGCCATCTTGTGAGGGTGTAATGGTCAATTTGCATATTACCGCTTTATTATATAGGATTTTAAAGAGGGAAGAAGAGAGTGAGAAGAGAGAGAAATGTCAGTTTGTTGTTCCATTTATTTATGCATTCACTGGCTGATTCTTGTATGTGCTCTGACTGGGGATCAGACCCGTAACCTAGAGCATCAGAATGATGCTCTAACCCAGTGGTTGTCAACCTTGGCTGCACATTAGAATCGCCTGGGAATCTTTTTAAAAATCCTGATTTCTGGGCCTCATCCTCCGGAAATTCTGTTTCTTTGTTATGGGTTGGGGCCACAACATTAGTAACAATTTCTGGAGGATGAGGCCCAGAAATCAGGATTTTAAAAAGATTCCCAGGTAATGCTAATGTGCAGCCAAGGTTGAGAACCACTGCTCTAACCAATTGAGCTAACGGGCTAGAGCAGGGGTGGGCAAACTTTTTGACTCGAGGGCCACAATGGGTTCTTAAACTGGACCGGAGGGCCGGAACAAAAGCATGGATGGAGTGTTTGTGTGAACTAATACATGTTAACACTGCTGCTGGTGAAGGAGCGGAGGGGAGAGCAAGAGAACCCTCCGCTCTTTCGGCTCCGCGGGCCGGATAGAACAGCCGAACGGGCCGGATCCGGCCCGCGGCCGTAGTTTGCCCACAGCTGGGCTAGAGCCACACCTCTTACTTATATCAAAGTCATCACAAATTGTTTTAGTTGGATTAAGATTGTTCTCTTCCTTAACATTTGGGATACATGAATATCCTTGCAAGTTTTATCACACAGGAGCAAAATGTTATCAAGGCGAGGGCTGCAAGTTTTCCCATGCTCCTCTGACTGCTGAAACACAGGAACTTTTGGTTAAAGTAAGTACAGTTTTAGTCATCTTTTGTTGTTATTTTTTAAAGAATTTGTTTGAATTAAGGGTGAGAATTTGAAAAGCTATTGTTCTTGGAGGAACATGCCTCCTAGCTTAGCAAATAGCATATATTAGGACTGATAATCTGAGAATTTACTTCAGCTTAGAATATTATTATTCATTTTTATATTTTTCCTTGTAGCTTGAAGGAAAATTTACACTCGTTGCTGGTATTAATTTGAGTATTCTTAGAACCTTGAATGTAGTTAGAAATGTTAATAGCTAAGCTAAAAAAGGAAACAGCAAATAGGAGAAAGGTAAGGAAAGTTAAGGATCATTGGTTGGTTGATAAATATTTTAGAGTCACATTACAGAATATTCTAGCTCTTTCAAGCCTTTTCTTTAAATATTCTTTCAGTCTGTGAGAAAGGATAATTGAAAAGTAATAGTCATTTATATTCTATCATTTCCCATATGTTATTTGGAGCAAGTCTCAAAAATTAAATTGACATATAAGTGAAAATAAAAGATTATTTTAAAACTAAGCCATACCATATTGTGACAGTTGTTTTGAACACATGCAAATGTTAGAAACTCAAAGGTGCTTATCTATACTAACAATAGAGGAATATGCAAATTCGCTGGGGTGCCGTCACATAACAACCAATCAGGACGGGGGGCAGGGACGGGGCCGCAGCAAAAAGCTCTCAGCATGCCTGTGCTGGGGGTCCAAAGGGTGCGGAGAGGAAGGGAGAGCAGATAGGCAGGGGAATCAGGCCAGGAGGGGAGAGCAGATAGGCAATTAGGGGGATCAGGCCAGGACGGGAGAGCAGATAGGCAGTTAGGGGGATCAGGCCAGGAGGGGAGAGCAGTTAGGGGCATCAGGCAGGCAGGCAGGGGAGCGGTTAGGAGCCAGTGGTTCCAGATTGTGAGAGGAATCCTGGATTGGAGAGGGTGCAGGCCAGGCTGAGGGACCTCACCCTTCCCCCCCCCCCATGCACGAATTTCATGCACCAGTCCTCTAGTTTCTAGATATTTTTAGGTTGTAAAATCTGAAGGGTTACTCTAGAATTAGAAGTCATACCAAATATTTATTTGTTTGTTAGTATGAAATATGTATGGGAAAATGGCATATAAAATTTGTTTTTCAGTTTCTCTTACAGTCAACATTAGATGATTACTGGATGAATATTATTGGATCATGAGAAAAATTACGAGTATTATGGTATATGTGATATGCATAAAATGATTGTTTTTTTTTCATATTAGGTTTTAAACACTGAAAAGAAGTCATCATGAAAACCAAAAACATAAAAATAAGGTAAAATTAAGATTTAGTGCATTTTTTTTTTCTGAAACATCTCTAGAAGTTGGCATGGAAACAGGACCTTTTCCATTTTCTTAAATAGAAGTAATTTTCTCTTTACTCCCCCACTAAAAAAATGATAAAATATTTGGTACATACGCATAGATATATAGGGTGTCCCAAAAAATGTTTGCACACTTTGAAAAATTACAAAGGCAGTGTTTATTGAAATACATTTATTTTCAAAATGTAATAGAAATCAGCTGTTAAAGAGTATTACCCTGTATATTATGGGTCTCCATGGACCTGCTTCCTCCTCTGCGTTTGTCACTATCTTTCACATTTTTATTTTCCTCCTCTGTTTCTTTGTAAATTTACCAAAGGTACATAGTTCACTAAATAGTATATTTAGTTGTGCTTGTGTTTGGGTTTTATTTAAATACTATCATCCTCTGTATTTATTGGTGACTTGCTGTTCTCACTCAACATTATCCTTCTAAGATTTATGTAAATGCATGCAGCTGTCATTCATTCACTTTTACTCCTACATAGTATTTTAATAATTGAGTATGTTATAGTTTATTTATTTTTTTATTGATGAACACTGAGGTTATTTTCAGTTTTTTAAATACACACTGTTACTACAAATAATCATGTTCATGTCTCCTGATACAAAAGTGTGTGAGTTATCCTGGGTGTATACTAAGGAATAGAGTTGTTGCATTATCTTAATATTTAAGATGATACCAATCTTCTGTAAAGTGCTTGTAACAGTTTGTACTCCCACCAATTGTGTTAAAGAGCTTTTGATCCACTTGCCAACAATTTTTTTTAACCAATTTAGTAGGTGGAAAAATCGTGTCCATAGCTTTATTTTATGTACTTATTTTTATTTTAAAAAAATATATTTATTGATTTTTTTACAGAGAGGAAGGGAGAGGGATAGAGAGTTAGAAACTTCGATGAGAGAGAGAGAGACATCGATCAGCTGCCTCCTGCACACCCCCTACTGGGGATGTGCCCGCAACCAAGGTACATGCCCTTGACCGGAATTGAACCTGGGACCCTTCAGTCCATAGGCCGACGCTCTATCCACTGAGCCAAACTGGTTAGGGCTTATGTACTTATTTTTAATATATTTTTATTGATTTCAGACAGGAAGGGAGAAAAAGATAGAAACATCAATGATGAGAGAGAATCATTGATTGGCTGTCTCCTGCATGCTCCCTTCTGGGGATTGAGCCTGACACCCAGGCATGTGTCCTTCACCAGAATTGAATCCCGGCCCCTTCAGTCTGCAGGCCAATGCTCTATCCACTGAGCTAAACTGGCTAGGCCCATAGCTTTATTTTCATGAATGTCTTTGCTTGTTGGGCTGATTGTCCTCTATAAATTGGTTTTACATATTCCACGTATAATCCTTTGTGAGGTATGTGTGGCAGGTTTTTTTCCATTTTGTGGGCTGTCTTTTCACTTTTTTTGAGGTGTCTCAATGAGCAGAATTATTTTGGCAATTTTTTTCTTATGGTATGTTTTGTGTTTCATATCTTATTTAAGAAATCCTTCCCAGTCATGAAGCTATAAAATACTTTAATATTTTTTTAAGTTTTACTTTTTACCTTTATATTTTAACTAGTAGCCTGGTGCATGAAATTCGTGCACGTTAAAAGGGAATTAATTAGCAGAAATATTTTAATATTGCTATTTGCCCTTTCTCTATAATATAAGTGTGAGAGATGAAAGGAAATTAGTAAAATGTATATGAAAATAATAGATAAATTTATTAAATAAACAGTAACAAAAGGATATAACAACAGAGGCATGATATAAAAATGACAAAATCATGATATAAAAACAAAAACATGATATAAAAACAACAGTGATGCAAACAATGACTGATAAAGTGATTAAACTTATTCTAATATCTCCCTGTACACCACATTAAGAGTGAAAACACTTTCAGAGTGCTTGACTAATTTCCCTTGTGCTGAAGTATTTAGAACTTTAACTGTAACGTCACATGCTCTTCAAACTCAAGGGAAAGCAACATATAACTGACCATGTGCGAAAATGGGTTCAGGTAGGAATATGCCTACTCAGTCTAGAGTTTGTCCTTGTGATTTGTTAATAGTCATCACAAATGCTGGCATCACAGGAAACTGTCATCGAAACAATTTAAATGGGAGGCCAGTGTCAGATGGGGACAAATCAATTCTTGGAATCAGAACAACCTCTCCCTCTGCATATCCTGTTAATACTTCATCTTCGATAATGTTAGGTTGCAATCTTTTGACAATAAATCTGGTACTATTACAAAGACCCCATTTACTATTAAGATTTCTCAATAGCATGATGATTGCACCCACTTTCAATTTTAATTTATGACATGGCATTCCCAAAGGAGTAATACTATTAAGAAATTCGATGGGAAAATTTTCTTTTTCAGCATCATCTGTGGAATCAATGGAATCATCACTCAAATATGTGTGAAAATCTCCATTGAGTATATCCAAAATTTCTTCATTTGCTTTTTGAACGTGCTCATTTTTTGGACAAAGAATTGCATGTTTATATATTTTTAATATTATCTATAGGTATAGTATTTCCAAAGGTAGCTTCAATAATAGATCCATTACAAATCATTTCACAGGGAATTTCAGTAATATCCATTCCTAAATGAAAACTGCTATTTTTGCCATCTCCAAGTTTTACTAACCATCCACTTTAAGCAGAATCCTCTGATCTCATATTTGTTGTAAGAGACAACTTTCTGAAACATCCCCAAACATTGCAGTACTTTAAACTCGTTTGTACTATGGCAGATTGCATAGCATGCAGTACAATACTGAGATATTGTCGAAAATCCCTTCCAAGAAGGAGAACTTTCCCACCAAATACAACATTCAAATTTCTCTTAGTAATCTGTCTATGGCGTTTATAGCATGACTGGATGCCATGGTGCATTCATCAATAATGAGAAGTTGGGCCTTTTTAATAGTTTTAGCAACTTCACTGTTTATATCGAGTCTAGAAATTGAAGTTTCATTTAGTGGAATGGGTAATTTATATTGGGAATGAAAGGTGCTTCCACCGAGAAGTAAACTTGCAGCAATTCCTGTAGACGCTGTGGGTAAAACAGTACTACCACGACCTCTAATATAATGTATTAAAACTTTATAAAGATCTGCCTCCACGCTCCGAGGTCAGGTTCCTGCTTCAAACCTCGCCCTTACGGAAACAGCTCTGGGAAACAGCTTGGGGAGGGCACAGCCGTTGCCAAGACAACCCCTGCAGGACTGACTTCTTCCGGTTGGTCGAGCCTCGGTCGTGGTCGTGATGTTACACCCAGGGTTTTTATATAAATAGATTCCTTGAACTGAAATTATATCAGTTAACATTTGCCACAGTAATGATGTTAACAAACCACCACAAACTCTCCATACCAGGTAAAAATAAAAATTTCTTTTTCCTGCAGCTGCAGATGGTTGGGTTGGCTGTACTTATGTAGCAGGTCCACTGGGATGGCTCTGCCCCACATTTGTCTTCCTGGGACCAGTAGGCTGGCTGGGCATGTTCTTTTCCTAGCAGCTCAAGAGGTCCTGTTTGCATCACATTTGCATACAACCGTTGGCCAAAGTCAGTCACATATCCAACTCCAAAGTCAAGGAGTAGGAAGGACATTCTTTTTTTTTTATACTTTCTGTGTGGGAGGAGCTTCTATATTACACGAAAAAGAGTGTGGCTATGGCTGTAGGGAGAAAGGAAGAAGTGCAGCTAATCATTTACTTTATTTAATGGTAAGGCTGAATAATATTCCATTGTATGCATATACCACATTTTACTCATTCATCTGTTAATGGTCACTTGAGTTGCTTTCATGTTTTAACTATTGTGAATGATGCTGTTATAGACATGGGTATACAAATATCTTTTGAAACCATATTTTCAATTGTGAATATATATCCAGAAGTAGAATTGCTAGATCATATGGTAATTCTATTTTTAATTTTTTGAGGAACCACCATACTGTTTTCCCCAGCAGCTGTACCACTTCACATTCCCAGCAGGAGTACACAGGATTCCAATTTCTCCATATCCACACCAACATTATTTTGTTTGTTTTTTTGTTTTTGTTTTTTGGAGGTGGTATCTTGTAGTTTTTATTGGCATTTCCTTAATGATCAGTGATGTTGAGCATCTGTTCATGTGCTTATTGGCCATGTGTTTATCTTCTTCAGAGAAATGTCTATTGAAGTTCTTTGCCCAATTTTGAATTGGGTGTTTGTTTTTATAGTTAAGTTTTTAGGAATTCTCTATATTCTGGATATTAGATATTAATCACGATATATATCATTTGCAAATATTTTCTCCCATTCTGTTGGGTTGCCTCTTCATTCTGTTGATAGTGTCCTTTGATGCATAAGATTTAAAAATTTTTATGAAGACAAATTTGTTTGTTTTTACTTTCTGTGCCTTTGGTGTCATATTTAAGAAATCACTGCAAATCCAGTGTCATTAAGCTTTTATCCTATATTTTCTTGTAAGAGTTTTGTAGCTCTGGCTCTTATGTTTAGGTCTTTGATCCATTTTTTGTTAATTTTGTATATGGTATTAGGTAAGGGCCAAAACCTCATTGTTTTGCATATGGATATCCAGTTTTCCCAGCACCATTTATTGAAAGCACTGTCCTTTCCTCATTGAATGATCTTGGCTTCTTATTGAAATATGTGAGAGTTTATTTCTAGGCTCTGTGTTCTATTCCATTCGTCTTTGTTCTTTTTCAACTTTGTTTTGGCTAATTGGGACCCCTTAAGATTTCATACAAATTTTAGGATAGATTTCTCTCTCTCTGCAAAAAAAAAAGTGTCATTGTGATTTTGGTAGGGATTACATTGAATCTGTAGGTCACTGTATAATATTGACAACTTAATAATATTAAGTCTTTTAACACATGAACTGGGGGTCTTTCCATTTTTTACTACTTCTTTAAATTCTTTCAGCAATGTTTCAGAGTTTTCACTGTACAGCTTTTCCCCTTTTGGTCAAGTTAATTCCTAAGTATTTTAATTCTTTTGAGATATAGTAAATGGAATTATTTTCTTAATTTCCTTTTGAGATTGTTTACCATCATTGTATAGAAATGTTACAGATATTTGTTTGTTGACTGTGTATTCTACTATTTTGTTGAATTTGTTTATTCTAGCTTTTCTGTGGAATCTTTAAGTAAATTTTCTACATATGAGATCATTGGATGGATGTTTTTTTCACATGATATAATGTTACACTTAGTAAGAAAGTCAGCATTGTACTTAATGGGCAAACAGAAGAGGCATTTCCACTAGAAATGTCCAATGGGACTGTCTGGTTTCTAAAAGTTGAAGAAGTTCTCTGAAAACATCTGCACCAGGCGCCAGTTTCATTCATGAATGCCCTGGATGAGGCAGTAAAAAGTATTCATGCTATTAAACTTCAGTTCTTGAGTTCTCGTCTTTCATCATCATGTCTCGCAAAATGGAAAGATATTATCACGTGTTTACATTTCCACACTAAGTGGTATTTTGAGGAAGAGCACTCATGCTATATCTGAGTTGAAGCTGAATCAGCTGTGTCTTTATGAATACTCTTTGCTTCAAAGAACAACCGTGGGGCCAGCTCGTTTCTTCAGATGTGGCGGTCTGGCCGGTGCTGTTCCACAGGTGAATGGAGTGACTGTCACTTCAAGGAAAACAACGGGAAATATTTGTTTTCAATGGTAAAATTCTGGCTTTTGAGCACAAAGGACAATATCAGAACATTTTATCTGCCTCTGAGCTTGAAAGCTTTTCTGTACTTAAACATTCTTTTGGTGAAGTTGGTTGGTGATTTTTAAAATACTGTATAGTAGAACATTTGAAAGATCTGCATAAATTAGTAAACTAACATTTTCCAAATAAGCAATGCATGACATCACAAAATTATGCGTGGGCAAAACACCCATCCAACCTGTAATACAGACTAATGTATTTTCATGTAACAGTGTAGATCAGTGGTCGGCAAACTGCGGCTCTTTGGCCCCTTGAGTGTGGCTCTTCCACAAAATACCACGTGCGGGTGCGCATGGAGAGTGCAATTGAAACTTCGTGGCCCATGCGCAGAAGTCGGTATTTTGTGGAAGAGCCACACTCAGTGGCTCGTGAGCTGCTGTTTGCCGACCACTGGGTAGATCATTCCTTGATGTGGTTTCAGATTCTGCATTGCAACTGGAAATTTGTTTGCATTTGTTTATTTGTTTATTTGTTTGTTTGTTTTACAGAAAACTTATTTTACTTAAAATTTTTTTCTAATACTTTTATTTCAAAATTAAATTTATTGAGATGACATTGGTTAATAAAATTACGTAGGTTTCAGGTGTACAACCCTATAATACATCATCTTTATATTGCATTGTGTGTTTAACACCCAAAGTCAAATCTCCATCTGTCACCGTATGTTTTACTCTTGCATATATTTTTAATATTCATTTGACCATCATATAATTCTTAGCGTTTCTTATAGCTGTATTATTGCAGCCCTTTCCAACCGATCTGCCTCCATTTCCACTTTCTTTTCCTTAGAGGGCAGATTTCCCAGTGCACTGCTTCCCCTGCGCCTTCACTGTGTAGTGCCCTGAGTCGGGAGCTGCTTGTCTGCCTTTTACGTTCTCTGTAGTCTCGCCATCTCAGCCTACCGAGCTTTAGTTCCTGCTGCCGTTTGCTCCACTCTGCCCCCCTTGGTTTCCTCCTGGGAACTAAATCTCACCGACCCCTGCAGCTCCAAACAAGCCCATGTATAATGAAACCATAGTTGGTTAAAGAATGAGGACCAGAGGAAATATAAGTAAGAAAGCTGAAAGGGAAAAGCTGTATATGGATTTACACGTGTGTGGCCAGCATGGTTATCATGGCTGTATTAAATTTATATCTGCTCTTTTTTAGAGCCAAAACAAAAAGGATGAGTAGTTTATCTATTTATCTTTTATTATCAGAAAGGTAGATGCAAAACCTCTCCTAATTGTAATTTCATAAAAAACAGTTCTTACGTAGGTCTTCATTATGGAATTCACTGAATAGAATGGATAGCATTTTAATTTCTAAGATCCTGTGTGACAGGTTTCATATAAATTTTTGTGGTCACTTACTAAATGCCACAACAGTAAAACTCAACTTTTGTCAGTTTGTAAGATAAACCAAGTATGTAGCTTTTTGGTGTTTTGACTTGATCCAGTTGTAGAACTGAAGGAATTCCGATCAGAGATGTTAAGTGACTTGTCCCTCACTTCCTGCACAGTTGTCTCGGTTCACTGACTAGGTTCTGATAAGCATAACCATTAGGGGGTTATGGTTATGGATTTCTTACAAAATTGCTTGTAGAGGTCAAAATGCTGTGATTGGGTGATCTGGTCTGAATAATAGGGGCTCAGACTGCCGGTTAGAAGCACCAACACCACACTGGGGTTTAGTGGGATCAGAGTATCTCAGGGTAAGCAGCTGCTGACGAAATGCTAGGATCATACACATGAAGTCCTCCTTAATACCTGTCACAGCTCCACGCAGGGATTATGGGGTGAAATCCAGCTTTGCTATTCACAGATGAGGAAGCTGTGTCTGTGAGAAGGCCACCCAGTTCCTGTTCTTAGTTGTGAACATCATGCATGTGTGCTTCCCTTCCTAACAGAATTCCAGTTTCACTGAGGTGTCCCTGCTTGTCCATGGCTGATCTGTGCTTTGTGTATGACGGCCCTGGCCCCAACCCTTAGGGTGTAGCAACAAGGGTCTAGAGTTGTGATTTCCACCTTGGCGTCACATTGGGATCAGCTAGGAAGCTCTGTAAAAGATAGGGTGCCTGGGGCCCACTCCCAGAAATTCTGATTTGGGGTTGGGGGCTGGGGTGCGAACATGAGATTTTCAGTAGCTTCCAGGTGATTCTGAAGCACAGCCAAGGTTGAAAAACACTGGCCCCAACAAATATTAGAAGTGCCACTCTTTGCCAGCAGTTGGTTCAGGCTTGAAATAGGGATACAGATCCTCTGGTACACTGCTGGGAAAGTGATCATCTCTTGAGATACACAGGAAGAGGCTAGACGTTGCCATGTCTGAATATGACACCCAGAGCGGATGCAGCTGTCTCAGGACTTCAGGGGGAGCTAGCAAACCAGCTGAGGTTGACAGGAGAAACCTGGGAAGAAGCTGGTCCTCGGTAGCTGAGCCATGGAATTCAGCAGCCTTAGTGAGGAGAGAGCCAGCCTTCGGCCTGCACGTTACATATACCACGTGAAATTATATATGTACAATTTCTTTTTATTCTTTACTGTTTGAGCCATTTTGATTTGAGTTCTCTGTTATCTGCAGCCAAAGGCAAGGTGATAAATATGAGCCAAGAATCAAACCTACATTCATTGTCCGAGTCCACCTTTCTGCTCACCCCTCTCCACCGAAGGCTGCGTTCACTGCCTTGGCTCCTGTTGACAGCACACAGCACGAAGCCGGTGTGAGAAAGGAGGAAACACGACATCCGCAAGGAAAGGACCTATTTAGAGGGCTGAGAGGAGAGGAGAGAATGTGCATGTTGACTAGGGAGGGACAAGCTGCCCAGCTCACCTGAAGGTGGTGTTGGTTCCTGTGAAATGTGCAACCCTCCTTTACATCATTTAAAAATGTGGGGGAAGTAAACATTTTTGGTTATTATGTCACTAATTCTGAGGTACGTGTTTGTAGTTAACATCTCTAAGGTTGGAGTGTCTTTTTCAGTTGGTATAATGTCACATTTTAATTGTCAGTTTATTTTTATTAGTACATGAATAATGGCTCTTGTTAGGTTGGTGACATGTTTAGATTTGAATGTAATTTTAAACTGAAGTTGTACATGTATATAGTCAAAAGTTTACTGTGAAGTAAAATTTGTTATGAAATTTATTTTGGATTAATAAATTATGAAAACAAAGAGGTTTTTTATGAAAGAGTGGTTTCTGTCACTTCCCCTGCCCCCTTTGTGTAGGCAGAGTTCTTGATTGATTGATTGATAGATAGGTAGATTTTTTTTTTTTGTAGAGACCTAGAGGAAACGGGGAGAGAGAGAGAGCCAATGATTTGTTGTTCCACTTATTTATGCATTCATTGGTTGATTCTTGTATGTGCCCTGACTGGGGACCAAACCTGTAACCTTGGGGTAGCAGGATGATGCCCCAACCAGCTGAGCCACCCAGCCAGGCTGTGGAAGGCAGAATTCTCAGATGGCTCCCAAGACTTGCCTGGTGACTCCAACCCTCGATGAGTGGGCATTTCTGTGAGTGTGAGGGATTTCACTCCCAGGACTAGTTTATGATACAGATAAAGATGAAGCAGTTATACCTTTGATTTAATTAAGGTCTTGGGTCAGTTGGTTTTGAGTTTAACAAAAAGGAGATGTTCCTGGGTGGGTCTCGGCTGATCAGATGAACCTTTAAAAGACACTGGGCACCTCCTGAAATCAAAGACGAGAAGCAGAGGGAGGGCCTGCCAGCCTGGAAGCTGCCCTGCTGTGCGAGCCCTGGGAACTTGAGTCTTCATGTTACTGAATTCTGCCAGCTAGCTGGATGGACTTGCCTGAGGAGCTCCAGCTCACTTTGTACATCCCCACCTCAGCCTTCAAATCAGCCATTTCCCTAAGGAGCCCAGAAGGTTTTTAATCGCGACAGTCTGTTCAGATGAAGATGCCTTGAGAGTATAGCTGCTTGTGAGCTGTCACATAGATCAAAAGTGACTGGGCCCTGGCCGAGTGGCTCACGCAGTTGGATTCCCGGTCAAGGGCACACACCTGGGTTGCAGGTTCTATCCCAGCCCTGGTTGGGGCCGGTGTGGGAGGCAACCAATGGATGTGTCTCTCTCACATGAATGTTTCTCCCCCTCCCACTCTCAAAAAAACAAAAACAAAAACAAAGGAAAAATACCCTCAGGTGAGGAATTTTTAAAGTGCAACCTTTTGGGGGCTTTTGAGGAGCTCCAAACCTGTTCCACTCACTGGTGACCCCTGGGCGCTGGCTTTGACAGTTACTGTCGTCGTGAGCTGGGGAGGGGGGTGAGATTGGGGCAAGTCATGGCCACCAGGCATTTACTACAACCCAGCTGTTTTTCTTGAGTAAATTCTCTTTGAATTCATCTGTTTGAACTTAATTCCCAGAGTTCTGAAAAAAATGGCTGTAGCCGGTTTTGCCAGAGTGCTCCCGCGATTTGTGAAGGGCATTTTCAGAGATCCTCAGGCACTGGCCCAGAAGCGGAAACCTGGCGCACTCTAGGTATTGTTTGACATCACAATACCTTCTTTTCTAAATTTATATCCGCGCTTTGGAAACATTTGCTTGTGGCTGGTAGGGAGACGGACGGGTGCCATCCTGGGGTCCTTTCTCTTAGCCGCCCGCCTGCCTGCCTGGCTGGCGGGGCTCATCCTCCTGGCAGGATGCTCCTCGCTCCGGGGTTTGGGGACATTCACTCAGCTCCAAACTTTTAAACTATCTTCTTAAGAGGTTCCACAGAAGTGGCCTTATTTATCACTCACATTAAGTCTTAAATGAGTTTTATATGCCAGCTGTATTAAAAAATATTTCAAATTTATTTGCCTGGATATGTTGCTTGGCGGGCATCTCTGTTATATAATGATATAAACTGGACTTTAATCTTGGACTTCCTGAACAAATTTGTGCTTCAGCCCCACGGCTGCTGACACACCAGCTCCTTTCAGCTTTCCATGTGCCTGCGGACTGGGCGCCAACCTAAACTTCCCCCTGCAGCTGAACTTAGTTAGGTAAGCCCGAGTCAACAGAAGTGCCCCTTATTTCAGCCAAACGCACATAAAACAGCCATTTCAGTCCACGACGAAGGCAAACCTGGTCCCAGTGAATTCCCGATTGTCTCGGGAGCTGAATGCCTGTCCTTGTGCTGCCGTGAAGGGTTCTGTGTTCTCAGGAGCTGGGGAGGTGATGGGGCCGAGGCCTGCGTCCCGGCCCGTGGCTCTGGCTGCCAGCAGTTCTGCAGGCCCTGTGTTCTTTGGGACACATCCTACAGCTAGATTTGTACCAGGAAAAGGAAAGAGGGGAAAAGTGACCTTGACATTTAAAGTGGGATATGCAGGACCCTCCATCTGGGGGCCACAAGGCAAGACAGGGAGCGGGGAGCCTGTGAGGAATGGGGAGACCTGGGAGATACTCAGCCGGGAAGACACTGCCGGTGCCCGGTGATGTATCTGCAAGAACACTGTCGCTGTAAGGAGGCCGTGCGGCTACATTCAGGACCATGACAGGGCCTCCTGGGCCACCCACAGATCAGCAGGGCCAAGTCACAGGATTGGGAAATGGGGCTTCAGGACAGCAGGGCCCACAGCCCAGTTGCCTGTTGGCCTCCAGGCCTCACCCCCGTCCTCTGCTGTCAGGCAGCTGTCATGAACATCAGGCAAGGACCCTCTCCCTCCCTCTCCTGGGCTCAGCAGCCCTATGCCCCTGTCTCATGTTGCCCTCCCTCACTGTCTGGAAACAGCACAAGGATATTCTGTCTCGTTCAAGGCTGTGTCCCTGCGAGGATCGAGCGCATGGCAGGCCCTCACTCGGTTGTCATGAAATCATTCAGGTATTCAATATTAAAGGGGAGCTGCTCTGTTCCTCCGGCCATATGGAAAATGGTGGGCTCGGGTGAAAGAATGAAAAGGACTTTTTAACGTTGAAGCCTTGCAGTGGTAGAGGCCAAACAAGGAAACAGCACAGATGGGATTATGTGTCATTCTTCTCAAGTAATTCAAGAATTGCCCAGACATGGGTGGAAGCAAAGGAGAGGAGGTAAGAGAGAACTGAGAGCGCTAGCTGGTTGTGCAGTGGTTAGAGCGTCGGCCCACGGACTGAAAGCTCTCAGGTTCGATTCCGACCAAGAGCATGTCCCTCGGTGACAGGCTCAATCCCTGGCCCCAGGTCAGGGCACGTGCAGGAGGCAACCAATTGGCGTGTCTCTCTCACACTGATGTTTCTCTCTCTCGGTCTCTCCCCCTCCCTTCCACGCTCTCTAAAAAAAAAAAAAAAAAAAAAAAAAAATCCATGGAAAAATATCCTCAGGTGAGGATTAACAAAAAGAGAGGAATGAGAGGAAGCGAGAGAGAACGTGAGTGAGCAGCTGTGGCTCCCTATGCACAGCCAGGTGCGTACACGCCTCCCTCTGACATTCACGTGTGTGAGGTGTCCTGCAAGGCTTCGCACAGTTCTCCTGAGCCAGCCCTCCTCCTTTCTCATTTCCAAGTCCCGTCTCCAACTGCCTAGCACACACCTCACAGTGCCCACCACCCAGCAGTGGGCCCAGGGACCATGGTGGGGACCGCTGGTTGCTCGAGCTGGGCCTTGGACCCCACCTGCAGGCCACAGAGCCAGGTTTATCGCTTGCTGCAGCCACAGAGAGATGGCATTCCAGGTCCTGGGACATCTCACCCAGGGGGCCTCGGGGAAAGAATTACGGAGCTTTTGAGACTAGAGGAAGTCACGGAGGGTCTTGGCAGTGGCAGGTCAGGTTGTGTCAACTGGAGAGTTACTGGCGGGGTGCGTGGTCTGGTGTTTCTGAGTGAGCAGGGGTCAGATGTCCATGTTTAGCCGTTTGTGACACCAGTGCTCTGAAGGGTACAGTTGACAGGTGTGTGAGCCCTGAGGCAGCCACTGAAAGCTGTACAGAGAGGGTGAGGGGAGGATAGCAGGAATCTGGACCCTGCAGAGCCTGAGCGGGGAGTGGCTCCCATTCTGTCCCCAGTCCTCCGGGCTAATCCTTCCTTATCCCCACAGTCAGGGAATCTTCATGAAACATGCTGATTGACCCTTTGTTTCAGCAGTGACTGCTGAAACAAGGAGAATGATCTCATCACTTGTTATAAAAGTAGCCAACTTCTCTTTCAAAAAACAAAAACGGCCACCATGTTTGGAAATCAGCCCCCGGAGTGTCCCGGGTGACCCTGCACTCTCTGGGAGGCGGCCCTGACGAAGGCAGCAGCCGGCACACCGGTACAGTAGTGCCGGGTGCTGACGACGGGCTGCAGGGCTGCAGCGGCAGGGGCTTTGGGCCCGACGTGTGTGCTCGGCAGCTGCTGGCTGTCCATGTTCCCGGATGGAGGTGACTGACCTTCGACAGATGTTCTGGAAGGGAGACTGGGGTACAGGGCATCTTAGTTCCCTGGGGTGCTGTCACAGTAGCACCAATTAGGAGCCTAAAAGCCACAAATGTCTTTCACAGTCTGGAGGCCAGAAGTCAGCTCACGGTGTGGGAGGGTCCTTCCTGCCCCTTCCGGCTTCTGGTGATTCCTGGCAATCCTTGGCATTTCTCGGCTGTGCAGCATAATGCAGTCGCTGCCTTCGTCTTCAGCTTTCTTTTCCTCTAAGGATGCCAGTCGTTGGCTTAAGGCCCACCCTAACATAGTAGGACCTCATTTTCATCTAACTAATTGCATCTGCAAAAATCTATTTCCAAGCACCAGGTGTTAGGACTTGAACGTATCTTTTTGGAGGACACCGTTCAGCCAACAACACCAGGCCTATTCTGCTCCCAAGCCAGGAGGTTGGGACAGCGCTCGGTTTGCCTTGAGGACCGAACACCCCTCCGTGTGAGGGAAGGCGGCCTCACCCTTCTCACCTGGCTGGTTCCCGCGTGCGTGTTTTAAAGCCGGCACAGGGAGCCGAGTTCCTCCTGCTCCTCAGGCCACAGCGTGACTTCACCACCAATGATGAGGGGGTCTCTCTCATTGTTTGCTCTTTCTGCCCTGAATCACTCGGGGTAGTAATACTGGAGTAACAAACAACCCTAACGTCTCCATGGCTTAGAACAACAAAGGATTATTTCCGCTCATTCTGGCCACATCGTGGTCAGCAGCTCCCGTTGTCCCTCGGGCACCAGAGCTGACGGGGCGGCCTCACCTGAGGAGGCCACGTCCATGCTGGAGGGGCGGGGCCTGGGGGCTCCCACCTCACAGCTCACAGCACAGCAGGTCCTGAGACTGGTGAGATGCTGTGGGGACTTAACTCCCGTTTATGCCCATCAGCCTGTGGTGAAACTGGTTTCCTTATATGTCATTTCATTTAAAGTTGCAGCACGCATGACAGTGTAGTGAGGACCCACTGTGCTGGCCCTGAGAGACCTGCACCCCGTCTTAGCCAGGACTCAGCACACCAGGCCAGCCACTGGGCAGAGTGCCGGCCTACCTCGGGCGCAGAGTGGGGACAACAGGAAAGATGTGGCCACATTCACCAACATCTGCCAGGAACACCAGGTTTTGTTTGTGGCTTGTCCGTCGCGTTGCCCATGGTGCCCATGAAGCATTTGCTTATTGAGGAGGCCCTTGCCCGTTTTCTTCACACGCGTCTTTCTAATATTCCCTTCCCCAACTGCCGCAGGGCCCTGCTCTTAAAACGGAATTAAAGCCAAATTGGTGGCAGTGACGGGTGGCCCCTCCTAAGGCATTCACGTTGGTTCTCGTGAAGTTAGGGTCTTCAGTCACCAGTCCATGGCGGAGGAGTCCTGAGCACGCACCAGGGCAGGCTGGTGCTGGGGTGGCATCAGCCACCATGCAACCGAGATGCCTGCACTCATGGGGCTGGGTTCCTGCCAGGGAGACCAGGATGCTTGGGCTATAATAGCAAGACTCCATCTAGACCAGCGGTTCTCAACCTGTGGGTCGCAACCCCTTTGGGGGTCGAACGACCCTATCACAGGGGTTGCCTAAGACCATCGGAAAACACATATATAATTACATGTTGTTTTTGTGATTAATCACTGTGCTTTAATTATGTCCCTGGACATGCTGCCCCCGGGAACACCATGCACGGCTGCCTCGGGCTGGTCTCTGACACTCACTGGCCCAGGATGATGCCCTTTGGTTGCCTTGGAGCCTGGGGGGTGGGGGTGGGGAGTGTATGAGTTTGCTGGGGCTGCCATAACCATGTACCACAGACGGG
Organism: Myotis daubentonii; assembly: GCF_963259705.1. Lineage (NCBI taxonomy): Eukaryota > Metazoa > Chordata > Mammalia > Chiroptera > Vespertilionidae > Myotis > Myotis daubentonii. The sequence continues at coordinate 23,846,674 of NC_081851.1, read as the reverse complement.
GTGATATAAGCAACAAACCTTTATTTCCTCACAGTTCCAGAGCTGTGCTCACCAGAAGCCTGAGGTCCAGGCGGCAGTCAGCCAGGTGGGTTTCTTCTGCGGCCTCTCTCCTTGGCTTGCAGGGGCCTGGCCTCCCCTCCCCTCCTCCACGGGCCCTCCCTCTGTGTGTGTCTGTGTCCTAATCTCTCTCTATAAGGGCACACTCCCATTGGAGATGGGCCCATCCTGATGAGCTCACTTTAACCTTAGGTCTGTAAGGGCCCCATCTCCAAGGGCAGCCACATTCTGAGGTCCTGGGGTCAGGGCTTCAACATAGGAACTTGGGGTGAGATACCGTTCAGCCCATAACAAGGAGGAAAGCCTTCTTTTTTGGAAGGCAGGGAGGGGACCTGGATCCTGGATGGGGACCCAACAGCATCCGGGACTTGGGGAGAAACAGAAAGCACCACGTAAGGAAACACATTCAGTCCAGAGAGTGAGACGTGTTTTTAAAGAAAATGAAACAGGATATGGTGATCAGGGGCACTGCAGGGGGGCAGCAGCATCGGCAAGGGTGGCTGGACGGGCCAAGAAGAGGACCTGTGAGCCACCCCAAGGGAAGAGCTGAGCAAGGTGGGATGAGCTTGGCGGAGTCCAGGGGCAGAAAGGAGGCTGGCGCACATGGCAGCGCCCTCAGTGTGGGCCAGGTGGGTTGGGGCTGGATGACTCAGGGCTCTGGGGGTCGGGCTGCACTCTAAGATCGCCAACACCTATCCCCTGGGCAGGCTCCAGCACTGGAGTGAGAGAGATGCAGGTGCCCAGAGCCCAGCACCCAGCCCCACCTGGCACCCCTGCTGCTGGGCTAGGTGAGGAACACTCTCTTCTGCAATGGAGCCGGGGGGATGGGCAGGGAGGACACCTGGGTTTACGACGCAGAGATCTTTATAGAAACACGACTCAGCGACTGTGAAAGGCAGGCGAGCTGGCTTTCATACAAGGACCACTGCTCAGCCGCTGTACTCCTGTCTAGGTAAGCCAGGTATGCATGCCGTACAGTCTGTTTTCCCCTCAAAAGTCTATCTAAAAAGCTTCCTGGAGATAAAGAACTCAATGGGAACAATCTAATGCTTCATTTAAAGGTGGTCAGATTCAGAAAACTCTCTCAGCCCAAACCCATGTTCCACCAAGTCTTACTCTCTGGTCTGCAAGTCAGCAGACATCTCCGTGGCTTTGCCAGCGCTGGGTTTTGTTGGAAATCCTCCTGAGAGCGAGGATGCCCAGACGTGGCCTTTGCCACGAGACTTCCTCCAATCAGAACCCTGTAAGAGACACTTCTCCAGGCATTGGTGCCAACCCTGCCAGTGGTCTCTTTCCCGCGACCTCTGACCCTGGTGAGCTCACAGCCCATTGGGCTTTGACTGTTTTCACTGTTGTCAAAGGTGCCCCTGTGAGGCACAGGTGGGAGATCTCATCTCCCAACTTGAGTGCAAACCCTGTCCGTGCAGGGACTGTCTGCCCGGACAGAACACCCACAGAGCTGAGCACGGAGGAAAGGACGCGGAGTTTCTGGGAATCCACGGGGAGCGAGGTTTCACGGGACACTGGGCCCCACACAGAAGGCAGGAGTGGCCGTGTAAAAACGGCCCGAAGGCCCTTGGGAACGTCTCAATTCAAATCAACCCAACTCAGCGAGGACTCACGGGCCCACGCCCACTTCCCTCGACTCAGTGGGGTTTATGACTTCGACCAACACGGTGCGGCACAGGTGACCCTATGTGGCTTCCCCGGTGGTCATAAGGCCATGCAGCTTCTACCTTGTTTTCTGGACACTCACACTAGGAACCCTGAGCTCCTACGTCAGAAGTCCCACCCTCTGAGGCCACCAGGCTGTGAAGAAACGAACCCACGTGGAGATCCCATGGAAAGGGGTCTGCTTGCCAGTCCTGTCTGCACGTTTCCCATCCAGGCAACAGGCAAGTGCGTGCACGACCCTTCAGGTCACCTGGCCCCCGGCCAGGAGTGGTCGCCTCTGAGGGTTCCCAGCAGATGTTGTGGAGCAAGTGTGAACCATCTCCCTGCACTCCATCGAGTTCCTGATGCATAGAGTCCCTGAGCGTAAAATAATTGTTTTAAGCTGCTAAGTTTGGGGATATTTTATCACAGCAGCAATAACCGAACGGAAAAGGAGGCTGTGTCCCTGCAGGTCCCCCGGTGCCCCATTCCCCTTCTTTTCCAAGTCAGCATCGTTGTGCCTGCATGAAGCTGCCTTTGCTTTGTGCACATGAACCCACTGTGGTCGCCCTGGGCCTCTTCATATCACCACTGCATTCCCACACTCCACGTTCTGAGCCACAGCCAAACACCAGGAGCCGGGATCTAACTGTCACCGCACAAGTTTACTGTGACTCTGCAGCGATATTTTGTTTTAAATGTATTTTCCTTCCTGTTTGCTTGTGTTGGAGGTGCTACACTTTGAAAAGAAGATGAGTTTGTTTTGCCCTGGCTGGTGTGGCTCCGTGGGTTGAGTGTCATCCCATGTATCAAAAGGTTGCAGTTCGATTCCTGGTCAGGGTACATGCCTGGGTTGCAGGCTCACTCCCCAATAGGAGGTGTGCAAGAGGCAGCTGATTGATGTTTCTCTCTCTCCTGCCCTCTTTCTTTAAAATCAATAAAAACATGTTTTTAAAATTTAGTTTAAAGAACAAGTAAATAAGGTGATTTTTAGAAGTTATCCAAAACCTAGCTAACTTTTCATTCTGAGGAGCCAGGGATCCCGTGGCTTGTCTCATTGCTTCCTGGTGGCTGTGGACCGCCACTCAGGAGCCCAGTGCGAGCGGGCGGGCGGGCTGGCTGTGGAGCAGCCTCCACTCAGGCCTCTGTCCTTCTGGGGGTGCGGGGAGCTTTGTGCAGACGTGAGAACCAGGGGCGCCTGTGGGCCTTATTTGATTCAGGAACATGACTCTCATGCATTGTTGTTGGGGAGAGAAAGTAGAACAGAATCCTTCTGGGGGGAAAACCGGCCCCAGAGATACAAAAGCAAAAATACAGAAAGACAAATGCATATTGCTGCAATGTTTTTAATACGAAAGGACTGGGAACAACGCCAGTGTCAATCAAGGGTGGCTGGTTGGATAAACACTGTCGTTACAACAGAGCACTTTATAGGAGAAGGTTCTGTCTGGTGCTGTGGGGTGTTAATACACTCCATATATACGACGGAGGGGAAGAGTAGGACCAAGGAGAGTGTAAAGCAGCATGCTGTCCCTCACCTTCTGCTTACCGTGTTTTAAGTGGAGGGGTAAAATGGGAAAAGATATTATCTCTGGCAGAAAAGGGTACTAGGATGGAGGGAATATAAAATACAGACTTCTCTGAATACAGCGCATGTTGTGGATTGGACTTTGGAACCATGTAAATAGTTTACCTAATTATAAAAAAAATTAAAATTAAAAAGCAGTCTCTAAAAATTTAAGCAAAACCAAGTGAATAACCATAACCCTAATTCAAATTTGGGGTATAACCACAGAGAGAGGAACTGTTCCGAGTTACTTTAAAACAGTAACTTGACTGGACATCCCTAACGGCATAGACTAGGGGTGGGCAAACTTTTTGACTCGAGGGCCACAATGGGTTCTTAAACTGGACCGGAGGGCCGGAACAAAAGCATGGATGGAGTGTTTGTGTGAGCTAATATAAATTCAAAGTAAACATCATTACATAAAAGGGTACGGTCTTTTTTTTTTTTTTTTTTTTAGTTTTATTCATTTCAAACGGGCCGGATCCGGCCCGCGGGCCGTAGTTTGCCCATGGCTGGCATAGACCCTAGGACAATAAGAATTGCAAAAGAAGACTTTAACTGTTTTCAGTAATTATTTTTTGTGATACTTTTGGCATTGTCATTCTGAGGATTTAAGACAGTGTGTAATTATTTTGGTAATTTTGAGAAGGATTTTTTAAATGAGAGAAAAAAGAGCAGGTATAAGGTCAATGAAGTTACATTAAAAAAGCTACAGTCTTGACTTGAATTGGGAATACCAATATAAACTCACGTAGTGTTTTTCTCTTAAAAAACACACCTAAGAATACATATTTCCTAGTTCTGTCCACAAAACCAAGAAACAATGACCAAACCACTACCACTGAGCACCCCTAGCACCAGAGTTTGACCTCTAATTATCATTCCCCACTGAAAGGAGCCAGAGTCCCGGGGGAGATGGATGACTTCAGGGCTGTGGCACAGAATAGACTAGATGAGCTTGAAACATCTTGTCAAGGTCATTACAAAACTATCAAAGAGCACCAGGGTCGTGTCACAAGGAGTCAGCCACCTTGAAGCAGTTCCCAAGCCAGAGCAGCACCATCTGAGCAACAGGGAGACTGAAACTGCAATGCATTGACGCCATGAGTTTATCACCGACTCAGCACACAAGACACTTCTCACTTTCTCCACCTGGGACACTCACAAAGAAGAAACAGGCAAGGAATTTGCCTGCCTTTCCTACACAGACCAAACCTCAGGACAACTAAATAATTGATGAAAAGAGGTTTCTCTTTACAAAGTGTGCCAGCTAGCAATACAAAATAAACAACAGCACCAGAATATTATTTGCAATGCCTAATGGAGTCACGGATCTGTCAATAAACATCAATGGCTGCTAACATCAGGAAAGAAGAGTCAACAACAGTTTCTATAGTTCCCACTGGAAGTAATCTTGCAAAACTAAAAAAGTAGTCTTACAAAATTAACCTAACAGGACCCTGATTAAGTCTCTCTCTATAAACATCTATATATATAAAAGCCTAAGTGACTGTCATGACTGGTCGACCATCGACGCTCAACACAGGAGCTGCCCCCTGGTGGTCAGTGTGCTCCCACACTGCCAGCCAACCTCTCGTGGTCCCTCCCTCTTGCCCCCACCCCCGGCCGAGGCCCCGATTTGGACTGGGCAACACAGCCTGCTTGGTCCCAATCACTGGCCAGGCCAAGGGACCCAACCCGTGCACAAATTCATGCACCAGGCCTCTAGTTGATATATAAAAAACAGAGAGGACAGAGGAACACGTTAAAAGACGTAACAGAGATGCATCCAAGAAAACCCAGACTGTGAGAAATTCTACAGGACAAATGACCCAGTCCACTGTCTTCTAATAGGCCTCCAGGTTCTCCAAACATATGCTAAGATGTACAGATGAAAGTACACTAAGGAGGCATATCAACAAATTATAAATCATGGGCCCAATTCAAAGAAACAGAAAATCATGGGCGATTCAGAAATATCTGAAGGCATTAAGAAAGTATTGCTAACTTTTAGGTATGACTGGAATTGAAGTTGTGCTTTGTTAAAAGTACATAGGGTTTAGAAATACATGCTGGAACGCTTACAGATGAAATGCTACGAGTGATGTCGAGGGTCTGCCTCAGAATTGTCATTGGGGGTGGGGGGTGAGAGTAGAGATGGAAGAGACTGACTGTGTGTTAATCACTGAGGCTGGTGATTCGGACATGGGCACATGACATGCTTCTGTACGTACTTGCAACTGTGCATGGTACAAAGTTTAAAAACCCCACTGCCAAATACTAGGAAACGAGGTCTCCTGGAAAGGGGTACAAATTAATGCTGGAACTGTTAGCTCCTCTGGCCTGGCACAGGTTGTGAAGTGACAAAGGCAAGTTGGCTTCCACAGGGAGCGTGAGGTGAGAGAGAAGAGAGAATGCCAGGCGTCACCCCGGAGAAGGCCCAGGCCTGATCCACAGGGGGCCCGAGCAGCCATCACCTATGTGGTTCTGCGAGGGCAGATCTCGGGATGCAAACCACTGCTTTAGACCGGCCTGTGTGGCACCCCAGTCATCAGGTCGTCGTCACACAGTGCAGGTCGGGAGCGTCCGGTCCTGGGGAGCCTCCACGCGCCTCACCTGCACCCACCCCCGCCCCGGCAAGGAACAGAAGCACACCGGGGTGACGCCTCAATTTCAGGAATGTGGCCAGGCCCTTGGGCTCTCCCACCTGGCGTGTCGCCCAGGGGCCTGGGTGACAGGCAGGCTTCTGACCTGTCACAGCACCACTTGGAAAATACAAGGCTTGGATTACAGTGTCAATAGTTCTTGTAACCACCTGGGAGGCAGATCTGCAGGCCCTGGCTCTGCTGTGGCAGAGATGACAGCTAAACCCATGGGAGGAGAAAAGCATCACTCACTCTTCGTCTGACAAATGAAGACAAGGATAGTGTCCCAGAAACATCCTGATGTGGGCTTGGCCGCTCACCTGGCAACACGTCCTCTGGCTCCATCTCAGACCAAGGCAAATACAAAGCATTTTTGAATAACGCACCTGTGATGAATCACCTAGATTACCGTGTATTTGGATATTGAAACCTCCTCAGAGCTCAGCCAACTTCTAAGTTTTAACCTGAATGGTGTCTCCCACCCTATCCTGCCCCACGCCCCGCCCCCTAGCCGGTCACTGGAGGGCATCTCCCCCTGGCTCTTCCATCAGAAGCAGAAGGCCTGGGACCAATGGAATTCAAGCACCTTCTTAAACTCCCCACAGCCAGGTGTTGCTGACCCATCTCCCATGTGGCCAGGCCAGATTTCCCCTGGGGGAGCAACCCCACATTCACCTGTGTGTTCTTTCTAAGTCATTCATCTTAGTGGGTGCGACCGGACAGAGAGAGAGCTAGAGGTTCCCTCCTACAAGGAACGGGGCCAGCTCATGTTCAGGGGCAGGCCAGGTGAGCAGGAGAAGCAAAAGGCTTTACTTATTCAGTTAGAAAACCAGGTTATGTTTTGAGATAGGATTTCTCAAAAGGAATTAATTCAGGCAGAATCTACTCTTTAATGGTGGTCTCTTGGTCTAGAAGAATCAGTATGGGGGTCCCGGGCCCTGCATCCCTCTCTGGTGAGAAAGCTGGCAGGCATGTCACAGAGGGGACACAGACAACAGCAGAACACTGGGTGGTGGCCAAGGACCCACCCCGTGCCACACACACAGGGCACAGTTTGACCCTCAGCATGACTGCCATAATTCAGGACTCGCAACCACCTCAGACAGACATGAGCCTCCCCTCCCCAGCTAGTTCAGACTCACAGTGCCATTCACACAGCATTTTCAAAAGCTGCCCATTCCCCTGGAAAAGAGATTTCAGAAAATTAGTGCATAATCAAAGGGAACAACCTTAAAGCAGAAAACAGAAGCGATGGCAGCAGTTTGGATTTTGTGGTTGCCCTTCTGTGCAACTCTGTGGGCCAGCGTGCAGCGCGGCCCGGGACACCTGGTGCATAGGCAGGTGAGCAGGTGGGCAGTGGGGCCAGTGTCTCGCAGTCATACCCACAGCCGAGGCTTTGAAGAGACGTGAGCCCAGATCTCCACAGCCCACGCTCAAGCACCCTTAGAAGTCATACGGGGACACAAAGATGGTGACCTTGGACACGTGGTTGGCCTGGAAGGAGCGGTCTAGGTATTCTGACATGTCAACGTCCACCTCCAGTGTCTGCGGCCCCTCCAGGGGCTGGACGAGGATCAGCTCCCCTGTCTGGCGGTCTGCGCGCTGCATCACGAAGTGGCCGCGGCTGTTCCCACCGACGATGCCAAACCGCAGGCTGTTGGGTCCGGGTCGGCCGGGCACCGAGGCCATGGCCATGCGGAAGAGCGTGATGGGCGTTGTCAGGTTGGAGGGCAGGGACAGGTAGTGGAAGGAGATCGTCTTGGGCAGGTGGTGGCAGGGCCTGCTGTCCATGGGGCAGGGGTTTCGCTCACATTGACTGGATCAGAGAGGCAAGACATAGGCAGTCAGCCTCGGGGAGACGCAGGGGGGCTGCCCTGGCCTGGCCTGGCCCCTGCCTGCCCTCTTGCCAAGGCCATTGGAGTGACCTCTCCCAGCCACTGGGCCCCTCACCACAGGTGCCTGGAGCTACAGGCAAGTGAGTGTGGCTGGCGTCAAGGTGGCCAAGGAAGAGGCACTCCCCTAACCCACTTGTGTATGCATGTGTGTGTTCCTGTGTGTATGCATGTGTGTGCCGGTGTGTTCCTGTGTGTATGCATGTGTTCATGTGTGCATGCATGTGCATGTTCCTGTGTGTATGCATGTGTGTTCCTGTGTGTATGCATGTGTTCGTATGTGTATGTATGTGCATCCCTGTGTATGCATGTGCGTGTTCCTGTGTGTGCATGCATGTGGGTTCCTGTGTGTGCATGTGCATGTTCCTGTGTGTGCATGTGCGTGTTACTGTGTGTGTATGCATGTTCCTGTGTGTGCATACATGTGCATGTGTGTGTATGCATGTGCATGTTCCTGTGTGTATGCATGTGTGTTCCTGTGTGTATGCATGTGTGTTCCTGTGTGTATGCATGTGTGTTCCTGTGTGTGCATGTGTGTTCCTGTATGTGTATGCATGCGTGTATGTCTGTGCATGTTCCTGTGTGTGCATGTGTGTTCCTGTGTGTATGCATGTGCATGTTCCTGTGTGTGTATGCATGTGCATGCTCCTGTGCATGTGCATGTGTGTGGGGGGGTGTGCGTGGATGCTATTACTATAGCTGTTCCAGAAAAATAAAGCCAGGGAAGATTCAATAGCAATGGTGATGCTGTATTCAGACCAGGCACCCTCTGCACATGCTGAGACCTCCATCTAAGGTGGGGACCCAGGCAGGTAGCCGGCGGCCTCCTAGGACATGGCGCTCCCCACTGCTGGACTTCCTACATCTCCAAGGGTTATTCACTCCTAAAGCAGGAAACCGTCTGCCTTAACCATTCGGGGCCAGGGTCCGGAGGAAGGCTGACATTTCCCACATAAACACAGACGCAGGTGAGCTAATTCGGTGAGTCTCATCATCCTGGGAATTGATGCAGGTTGAATACTACGTCCGGCTGCTAATCGGGGATGTCCCCAGGGCTAGGATGTGTAGGTCCCTCTGCCCTTCACTCTCACCAACAGCTGCCACGCTCAGGGCCTGCCTTCCTCAGGGCTCCCACTCGCCGGTAGCTCCCAAAGCACTTCAAGGATCTAAGCTGGGGAACTGGGTTCTTTCTACGACAATGCTAGAGCCCTTGGGATCTTTTTAGAAAATGCCCGAACTTTGTCATGGTTGTAGTCATTCTCCTTAAAGGCCTGTCTCCCGTCTTCCAAAAAGAAAAAGCTCTATGGAAGTGCTAGGCCCCAGGAGCCCTTCTAGCGCCACAGAAAAGCCGGGGAGACAGGTTGGCAGAGTGTGCGGGATGTGCTGTGTGAGCACGAGAAGGTGGTCCTCCCCTACATCAGTGTGGCGGGCACTTCCTCCTGGCCACATCCCCCGGTGGCCTTCCCTCCCTGAAGCGCAGCCCCGGGAGGCTACGTGCCCTCACCCTCCGCGTTCGCAGGCAGCCCTGGGAAATGGCTTCTGTCGGGCAAACTGGGTTCTGACTGCACAGAGCAGTGATGCATGTTCTGCAACCACTAACGGGACACAGGAGCTCGGAGAACCCAGACGCCCCGCTCCCCGCTGATCATCTTTCCTCGGATGAACTGCACCATCTCCCAAGGCCATTGGGGGAACCCAGCCCGGCCACCTGGGATACTCACAAGGGAGAGGTTTTCACGTAGCTCACGTTGCCGCTGCCCTCCGGGCACTCGGGGCTGACACACTGGAAGCCTCCACCCGTGTTGATGCATGTGGTCCCCCGGGGACACAGGTGCTGTGAGCTCACGCACTCATCAATATCTGGAAGACGGGCACCCAGTCAGGGTGGAGATCGCCGACGTCCCATCGCTGACAGGGCCACTGGGGTGTGGTGTCCCACACGTTCCAAGCTTTCCAAACGTTCATGCTGTTTCTTAGAGTGGGGAACTCTCCTCCCGGGATCCTGTCCTCCCTCCTGGGTGTGACAGCTTACAGGGGGCTGGACAGCACAAAGGAGTGCTCCTGCCACCATGCTTCTCAGACCTGCCTCCTCAGCCAAGGTGCCCTGCCATCTCCCCTCCATGGCTGTTATCATGCCCTGTATGATCAAATCATTGAAAGCCTCACCCCATGCCCAAAGCAGATGGCCTCACTCTCCTCTGTATGAGTTCTCTGCTCCCTTCACAGGTGAGTTTCCCCACGGAAGTGTGTGTTTCTTCCTAACCCCACACAAACACTATAGGACAGACAGATGGATGAACAAATGAATGAGAGATGGATGGGTAGATGGATGGATGGATGAGAAAGATGAATGAATGGATGGATAGAAGAGATGGATAGATGGAGGAGACAGATGGAGATGGGTGAGAGAGATGGAGGAGACAGATGGAGATGGGTGAGAGAGATGGAGGAGACAGATGGAGATGGGAATGATGGGTGGATGCACAGATGATGGCTATCTGGATACCTTCTCCTACACCAATCCCAGGTTACCATTTCTCTGAGTCCTGCAGTGGAACCTCAATAGGATGTCACTGGGGAGCCACCTCCTCTCGGTTTCCACAGCCTATGGAGCCTTCTGCCCTCTCTCCTCCTCCTTCTCCCCCAGCAGCTCAGAGCCACAGTCCAGGACCAGCTGGGTTCTCTTCTGTGTCCTGTCTCCATGGGTGACAGCTGAGGAACACGGATTTGTCCCTCCTCTAATGCGAGGCAGGCCTGGGTTAGCAGACCCAGTTTTCTGCAACCCAGAGACCTGCTATAGCATCGGGGTTCCAGGACTGAGATGTGGGGTGATCGCACTACGGCATAGTGGCTGTAAGGTGCTTCCCTTTCAGACGGAGATGCAGGCCTGCACCAGCCATGGAGAAGGCAAGTTACGCCCGGAGCCTCATGTCTCCTCCAGATTGAAGGGCACGGGGACCAACTGGCTGCTCTTCCTTTGGGTCCTAACCTGGCTAAAGGCATCATGAAGGGGAGGACATGGCCTGACCTTGCGAGCAGTTACTTGCAGAAGGTCAGAAGAGACTATTTGCCAGGATGGCTAAGCAACTTGCTTTTCTATTTATGGCGATGCCAATGCAGCCTGATGAGAGGTCCTTCTGTTGGTGGTCTTTTTGTTCTTGTTTATTGATTTCAGAGAGAGGGAGGGAGAGGGAGAGATAGAAACATTAATGAGAGAGAATCACTGATCAGCTGTCTCCTGCACGCCCCCTATTGGGGATCGAACTGCAACCCGGGCATGTGCATTGATTGAGAATCAAACTGTTTATGGGTCGATGCTCAACCACTGAGCCACACCTGGGCGGCTGTTGGTGTTTTGTTGTTTTTTTTTAAAAAATATATTTTTATTGATTTCAGAGAGGAAGGGAGAGGGAGAGAGATAGAAACATCAATGATGAGAGAAAATCATTGATCACTGTTTCCTGCACGCCCCCCCCCCCCCACTGGTGATTGAGCCTGCAACCTGTGCATGTGTCCTTGATTGGAATCACACCCAGGACCCTTCAGTCCACAGGCCGACGCTCTATCCACTGAGCCACACGGGCCCGGCTGTTGGTGGATTTTTATTTTTGATTTATTTTTTATTGATTTTTTACAGGGAGGAGGGGAGAGGGATAGAGAGTTAGAAACATCGATGAGAGAGAAACATCGATCAGCTGCCTCCTGCACACTCCCCACTGGGGATGTGCCCGCAACCAAGGTACATGCTCTTGACCAGAATCGAACCCGGGACCCTTCAGTCCGCAGGCCGACGCTCTATCCACTGAGCCAAACCGGTCAGGGCTGTTGGTGGATTTTTAAAGACTGAGTATATCTGAGACTTTGACCCCGGAACATCCACTGCATCCCATTCCAGAGTCCTGGCAGGTCACAGGAGCAGCAGTGACCAGGTGCGGAGAGCCCCTCTCAGCCCCGCAGCACCCGCCTCGTGCAGGTCCACTCACCCTCACAGCTCTTCCTGTCGGGCAGGGTCCGGTACCCGCTGGGGCAGGCACAGCGGTAGGAGCCAGGTGTGTTCACGCAGGTGTGCATGCAGAGCCGGGGGCGCCCCTCCTGCCCGTAGAGCTCACACTCATTCACATCTGGGAACAGAAGTGCCTGGGATAACTCGGGGGGCCATGAAGTCAGCCTTTTCCCCAGCAGAGCATGGGAAAGCGGGGGCGGGGGGGGGGGGCGGGAGGCGGGGGGCACTCCCATTCTGCGGAGCCAAGGGCCAGAGGGCATAGGGAGGAGGGCGGGAGCTGACCAGACAGATTCCAAGGCTCCTCTAAGGCTGAAGACCCTGGAAAGGGAGACCCCACAGAGGCTGGCCAAGCAAGCCCCCAGGGCAGCCCAGAGAACCAGTGCCTGCTGCACCCCAGACTCCCCGCCTACTTTGTAGCCCCCTCTTTGGGTCTTGTTTCTGCTGCAGTAAAAGGAGGGTGTTGGCACCAACTGACCGATTCTCAGGTCTGGACCACTGGCCTGAGTTGTTTTCAGAAGGAGCTTTGGTGGGCAAGATGGTCCCTAGAAGTGGCCTTGTCCATACAGCTAAGCCCAGAGGGGCAGGGAGGAGCCTCAGGCACGTGCCCAGCTCCAAATCCCCACCCCTGTGATTCCAGCCACGATGCAGGGACAAGGGGCTCAAGGCCACGCTCTGCCTGGGGGTGAGCCTGGGACCCCTGGCTACTTGCTCATGGCGGCTCTCACCTCCCACCATGTCTAGGTGTTAGCTCCTTCTCAGCAGCCACCAGGTCAGCAGGAACCGAAAACCACAGAGGCTGGGATCCTGAGGCCGCGCTCCTCCTTTGCGCTCTGGGTGGGGACTGGGTGCGCCCATAGGTGGGAGGGCGGTGGTGGCGCCCCTTCCCTCCTGCGTCCCCCCTGCTGTGCCCGTCTGGCAGGCGGGCACCCCGTTGTGTCCCCCCCCACCCCCACTTGGAGTCCCCTCCCCGCGCACCTGCCTACCTACCCTGGCAGACGCTGTCGCCGCCCGTGCCGCTCAGCTGGAAACCCGCCTCGCAGCTGCAGTGCCGGGTCCTCTCCACCTGCGCGCAGCGGGGCGCGCGGCTGAAGGCGGGGTCGTCCGCCTGGCGCTCCGGGGCGGCTGCGGGGAGAAGACGAGTCAGAGCCGCCCCTCTGTCCCGCGGACCTCGGAAAAGGCCGGGAGCCCGAAGGAGAGCTCACTCTGCAGGCGGAGGGAGGAAGAGAGAGGGGGAGTCACCAAAACCCCCCGCTGACGGCACACCCCCGCGGACGGCACACGCGCTGCACCGAGGCCAGGCGGAGGGCGAAGGTCGGGGAAACCGCCTCTTCGTTCAGAAAGGCGTGGCGCACACCCAGTGCCCACAGCCCAGCCGGCACCGCAGTTCGCATCCACTTCTGGAGGGTTCTTTTGTGCTGTATTCTTGTTCTTTTGTACGGCGTCTATGCTTTTTGTTTGTTTTTGAACCAAGAACAGAAATCAACTTTCTAATCACAAAAAAAAGTGTTCGTTTTTGGAAGGTGTCGAAGGTTGGGGGAGGCTGTAGGAATGGGGGTGAGAGTAAGGGGATGCACAACAGGACACAGGCTGTGGGGTTCCTGCCACGGAATGGTCCCCGAGAGGAGCCGGATTCAGACAGAAGTAGCAGGGTTGCCAGGGGAGGTGCTGGGCGCAGAGTCTCAGCTCTGACACGGGAAAAGGCTCAGGGGCTGGGTGGCTGCAGGACAACGTGAACGTACTTAGTGCCACTGAACCTGCCACCAAACCCGACACTTAAAATGGCAACCTTTATGTTGTGTGCATTTCACCACGACAGAAAAAGCAGGTGACTGGGTTTAAGAAAAAGCACTGGGCGGGAGACTGCCCCCATGGGGCTGACAGACAGGTGAGTAAGCTCCCGGGCGGGCGTCTGCGAGAGGGTCCGTGATGCTGTGAGGCAGGAGCTGGCTTTGGGGCACCCGTCACGCCCTCCTTCCCTTCCTGGGTGGGGGGTCCCCATCATGGGACACTTTATACATGAAGTGCCCCTGGGCCTGAGGAACAGCTGCCTAGAGGTCCTGATGGCAGAAGCCGTCAGCCTCCAGGACCAGCACATTTCGGTTGCGAGGGGCCCATTTCCTTTTCTGTCCTGTTTGTAAGGAGAGGCAGTGGGGCTGCCCAGAAGGGCCCGCCTCCCACCTCCATCTGACAGAGCAGCTTCCTGGCGACCAGCTGGAGGGGCTCGGGGCTCCTGGCAGGGCAGCCTCGTCCTGAGAAAACTCCCAGCAGGCTGGATGGAATCAGGGCACGTAAAGCAGCAAATTTCTGGGGGCAACACTTACAGGTGGCCTTGGACTGAGTCTTAACAAAGCTCCTACTCTCCGGATAATGTGCCAACCGCCCGATCCTCCCCCCACACTGAGATGCCACACAGAAACCACACAGGACGTGCCAGGCTTTGGGGGCAAAGGAGCAGGATATACTTAGGATCTGACCTATTTATGCCATTTTGGTTGCACCGCAGTGTGGGAACCCCGTCCACCCCTATCGGTTCCGTATTGCATTTTCCTGCCATCTGCACGGCAGCCACTGTGTGTCTCCCAGGCCTTCTGGCTGGCGAATATGCGGGGACTCTGTGCGGACAACCTCCCCACCACTCAGATGAATAGTCGCCCAGCTCTAAAGACGCCTGGCCTCTAACAGCAGCCGCGGACTTGCAGGTGTGATGGGACAGGAAGCCACTCTGTAGGTCTGCAGGGGAAACACTGACACGTGAAGGTGGCCGCAAGGAAACAGCCCAGCCCCAACCTGGGGACTTTTCAGGCTGTGAATCGGTCCTTCCACTTGAATTTTCTTCCATAAAAGGGTTCAAAACTCTGGTTACACAAAAGAGCTAAACTCCGTCCCTAGTACCTGCCTCGGTGCGTCTGGCGGCCCCTGACCAGGGTTCCCTGGCAGCAGATGTCCTCGCCCAGCCCCACACGGCCACGTACCAGTCTGGGCCTGGTGCTGGCAGCGGCTCCCGGTCCTTCCTGGAGGGCAGATGCACGTGTACTGGTTGACTCCTTCTAAACACGTCCCGCCATGCTGGCAAGGCTGGCTGGCGCACTCGCTGATATCTAGGAAGATAAATAATTTTCAATCACAAGTCTGAGTTCTGATTCAAAAACAAACAAACAAAACACAAGATGGATGAACCGTCTTTACGTTGCATTTTGCCTCGGGCCTCCGCCTCCCCCTCTGTCCTTGCCACCACCTGCTGCAGGAGCTCAGATGCAGCCTACCCTCCCTCTGCAGGCTACGTGCCTGCCAGCCTGGAGCTCTGCTGGTGGGTATAGCCTGTCACCTGCCCCTGTCAGCCAGCTCCCAGGTAGAACTGCCCCCAATGCTGCCCATCAGCCAGCTCCGAGGTAGAACACCTTTAGGACAGGAACTTAGTTTGGGGGAGTTATAAGAGGAAGGGAGGGATGGCCCATGGAATGTACAGAAATGGGGAAATGCACTTTCCAATCCCTCCTAGAAGCCCTCCCGTCAGTTCTCCTGACCTTGACCTCTCCTTAATGCTGGAAAAGGAAACGGTTCCTTGTTCATCTACGCACAGTCTGGTGGGAAAGCTCCATAGAGAGATATATGTTTAACAGTGCAATAGGTTTTCCTCTGTTGGTAGTTTTTCTTATTTACACTTTGTTTCCACAATGAACATTTAAAAATTTCCAAATCAGGGGGGGGGGAAATGATATTTGGAAACCCTCAGGCCCCATCTGCATGTTGTGAATCCCGTAAGCCCAGTTTTGGTGGTGGCGTTCGGGCACCAGGGGCAGGTCTGGGGCTCCCGGGCTGACCACCGCGTCCTGGGGACGGTCCGAAACGCCCTGAGAGGCACCTGAGCATCCTTCCCTGCCGTGTCCTTTGAGGGGAAAGGAAGGTCTTCGCTCCTGATGAGAGCTGCAGCCTTGTGGGGCGGGTTGGCCTCCTTGTGACTGGGGTGTCGTGTAGACTGTGACATGGTTTGTCTCCATCACGGAAGGACCCAGACCATCCAGATGCTAGGAGGAGCCATTTCAACTTCTCAGCGACCTCAACCTGGCTGTCCTCCCCCTACAGGCTCTGTTTTCAGATGAGGGGTTTCCAGGAATGTGCCTGGAGCCACACTGCACACAGCGCCACGGGCTCAGAGCTCCCGTTTCTACCTGTTGTCCAGCCCATCGGTTCTCACCAGCAACGTCTGAAAGCAGCAGACCTTGAGGCCATGAGGTCATGGGCACAGAGCCAGGATTTGAACACGGGCGTCTTTCATTCTGGCCTCGGTGGGACCAGCGCCATGGCCTGTCCCCAGCCAGGCCTCCAGCAGGAGGCACCGAGCCCGGTCGCACCTGGACTATGGGGTGCAGGTGGGGTGGCGATTGTACCCAGGTGCCCCAGGTTTTCATTTCTAGACAGGACCCACACAGACTCTTATCTTGATCCACTCTTGGAGGTGTGCCATGGCGTGCCATCTAGGTCCCGACTGAAGTTCCGCTGTTATCACATCGTGTCTGTCCCAGGCAGGGGCACTTCGTTAAGTGCATGGAGACTTCACAGCTGCAAAGGGGGCACTGGAGAAGCTGTGGAGAGGCTGGGAGGGCAAAGGCACTGTGATGAGCCCTGGCCACGTGGCTCAGTGGGTTGGGCATCGTCCCATTCACCAAAGGGTTGCGGGTTCAATTTCAGGTCAAGGCACATACCTAAGTTGCAGGTTCGATTCCCGGTCACGGTGGGTGCAGGAAGCAACCGATCGATGTTTCCCTCTCACATCAATGTTTCTCTCTTTCTCTCGAATATGAATAAAAACACATCCATGGGTGAGGATCAAAAAGCAAAAAGCACTGTGATGATTCTGTCGCCCAACTTACTGTGAAGTGAGCCCTTACTGTGTCCCTGGACCTGAGCTGTGTTTCACACGCGTGATCTGACCTCTTGTCCCTTTATTTCTCATTCTTTCCTGTGTTCTGTCATCTAGTTTCAAACTTCCCATTTCTCCCATCACCTCGTTTCTGAGGTTTTCTTCTACGTATGCCGTCCTTTCACCGTTTTTATCTTTTTAAAATTTCTTGCTGCTTGTTCCGAAATATCAGTCACAGCTTTCATCAGTTCTGTGGGCATGTCTTTCTGGCATTTCTCCATTGGCTGTCGACTTTACTCTCTGTTTTCCTACCGTAGTTTGTATGGGCTTGTCAAGTCCTTTCCTATGACTCATCCTCAGGGAAGTAAGTTTTCCTGTGGAGTTTTGCGAGCTCCCTCACTCCAGGTCACAGGCCCGTTGTTTCCGCGTGGACACTTGCTCAGCTCTGCCCTGTCAATCCCCCCCACTCTTGTCTGGACCATCCCTTCCATCTGCACCGATTTTCCTTGTTGGGCTCCATTTGGGTTCTCTTCCCGCAGAGGCTCCACCATATCGGGCCTGTCCCGGAACGCCCTGTGCGTTGCCAGTGGCCAGACTGCTCCAGAGGCAGAAACTCCCTCTTGAACACACGAGCCCACGCCTGAGGGACCTGGCCCAGGAAGGCCAGTAACAGGTTACTGTGGGTTCAAGAGATTTCTCAGTCATGATGGCAACAACAGCAGCGCGAAAACAGAAGACACAGAGGAGCATAATGAAGGTGCTCAAGGAGAGGAATCTCACGGGTGTTTTATGTCCCATTGAAATGACACCCGATGGAAAAGTTGCACCTTTTGGGAAGTTGGAAAACTCAGGGAATTGCCCCGAGGAGGGACCAAACGGGGAGATGTCTGCATGAGGACGGCGACGTCACCAAGGGGCAGCGTCACTGGAGGTAGAGGACCAGGACGGGGACTCCCCAACAGACGTCTAGAGTGCTGTCCGGCCCAAACAAAACAAAACTCTGCCCTGAGCTGGCCAGGCCGCTGGAGTTACCTCCCGGTTTATAAGGGATACAGAGACAAAGGCGCAAACGCCCAGTTACAGTAAGTGCCAAGCCTGGCGGCTGTAGCTGCAAGGCTGTAGGACACACAGGAAAGTGGTGAAGAGAGTAAACCCTAAGAGCGCTCATCACCAGGGAAAAAACCTTTTGTTCTTTTCTCTGTCTCTATAGGAGATGATGGAAATCTCTCAGGATCAAGGGAAATCCAGATGCAGGTCCCCTGTGTGTCCGCCTGTGACACCCCTTGCATTTCCTGGCTAGCTGCTGATTGGTCTGAGAGCTGGTACCTGTAATTCCCCTGCAAACCGCGTTCTTCCCAGGAGCTGGGAACCCAAGCCTGGACCCGCGAGTGTGGCGCTGCTGCCTGTGCTTCTCAGGCCAACCCTCCCGTCGGGAGAGATGGTGCATTGCTGATGCTCCTGTATGCTTGCGAGCTACTCACGCGTTCAGATGCTGTTCTTCAAAACCTACTTGTTCATGTCCTATTTGCGTTTCCCCTGCACTTCTTGGGCTACAATCATGGACATTCTGCCCTGGCAGATGTGCTCTGAGCCTGGCCCTGAAAATGACTGGTATGCATGAAGATTGGGCCATACATTTTTGAAAAGCCAACACGTGATGCGTGCCAAGTCTGATTTCTCTCAGCATCAAAGAAGTACTGTTTTCAAGCCCAACAGAGAGAAGAGAAGGCTTTCATGCCTCCCTCTCACCCAGCGGTCTCCCCAGAGCCGGTCACACCAAGTCCCACATCAGATACAAAGGACACCTGAGGGACTTCTTCAACCCACAGGCCACCCGCAGCCTCACAAGCAAACGGCAGCCCAGAGCGAACGAGACAAGAGGAGCGTTTCTGTGCAGCGTCTCCCTCTTGTCCTTCCCCACGACCCCCAGAAGGCGTCTTGGCCCCGTTGGTAAGAGCAGAGCGAGGTGCTGAGGAACCGACGCTGGGGTCAGAGTGTCTGCGTGTGGATCAGCTCAGCCTGTCCCCCGGCGCTGTGGTCTTGGGCATTCTGTGCCTCAGTTTCCCCATATGCAAAACAAGACTAAATTGTAGGGAGGATTTAGGGAGCTCGGACAGGTGGCACTGAGTCATCAGACACTGTGCCCACTTTCCTGCGGTTGAAAATGGTGGAGGCATCAGGTGGAAAGGGTCCCGAGGAATGAGCCTTCCTCCCCAGCAGGGCCCAGCCCCGGGGACCGTTAGGAGGGACCGACCTCTGCAGTGGGGCTGCTCCCCGGTCCAGGTGCCGTTGGGAAGACACACCACACTGCTCGGCCCCACCAGATGGAACCCGGGGTCGCAGGTAAAATGGACTTCGTGATCCACTAAGTACTTGCTTCCAAACTTCCTGCCGTCTCGAGGGGCGTTCAGAGCGGGGCAGGAAACTGTAGGAGAAAAGGAAGGACCACAGAGAGTTAGACATCACCCTCCACTACCAGGCTCCTCTGAGTGCCTCCTCCAGGCTGTGCACCAGGCTGGACCTCTTAAATGTCTCAGCGACTCCTCCGAGCTCACGTGGCCAGGGGTGAGGACTGCCCACTCCGTGGAAGATGAGGACCGCGGCTCAGAGACGCCGAGTGCTGTGCGTGGGCCTGGCCGCGTGGGAAGCTCAGGGTGGGATTCCCCGCAGCCGTGCTGACACCTGACACTCTCAGAGCTTCAGGCAGGGCTTGGCCTACGTCCAGGCCTTGGCGTCTGCTCTTCTCTCTGCCTGGGATGTTCTTTCCACAGAACGTCCCATCTCTGGCTCCTTCTCACTCACATGGGCCTCTGCTTGAAATCAACCCCCACCCAGAATGTTCTCTGACCACCACGCTTCGCTCAAACCTCCCAGGGCACCTGCTATGCTGTGAGCTCCCTGCGCTTCCCTCCTAGATGTGTGACCACTGGAGGCCTCTTATCGCCGAGTTTGTTTCCACGTCTGTTGTCACTTTTCTCCCCAGGAAGCAGCTCAAGAGGGGACTATGCTTGGCCCGAGTCCCTGCGGCATGCCCAGCCCCGCCCAGCCCAGCGCCTGCCCCACAGTGAGCACCCAATACCTAATCCTTGAACACACGAGTAAATGAAAAATTACCTACTGTGTTCTTACTATGTGGCAGGCACTAGCGAGGCGCTTGGGAGAATCAGCGAACAAAACCCTGTTCTCTGAAGCCATTCCTAGCAGGGGAGAGATTATGGATAACCCAGACCCACGAGCAAGCGGCAGAGTGAGGGGAGAGCGGAGAGTGTCATGCGGGAGATAGAGCAGGGAATCCTGGGGGCTGCACGGTGAGGGGGGCAGTCGTGAACGTGGTGGTCAGAGGAGGCCTCACTGGAGCCAAGAGTTGAAGACGATGGAGGCATAACCACGCAGAATCCAGGACAGAGGGGACGTGCCGGTGCCTGGCAGGCCTGAGGAATGTGAAGGGGACCACTGTCAAGAGGGAAAGGAGTGGGGTCTCTTTGGGGTGAAAAATCTTTAAAAACCTCAAAGAAAGGAAAACCACCTGCTGGAGCAACTCCCAGGTTAACCAGACCCGCATAGGTGGAATAGTATCTGGCACACAGTAGGTGCTCAGTAAATGTTAGTGGAATGAAAGAATGGATGCAGAACAATGAAAAATCGATTTGCAGCCCAGGCGGCATGGCTCAGTGGGCGAGCATCAACCCAGGAATCAGGAGGTCAGGGTTTGATTCCCGGTCAGGGCACACGCCCAGGTTGTGGGCTCGGTGATTCTCTCTCATCATTGATGTTTCTATCTATTCTCTCCCTCTCTCTCTCTCTCTCTCAAAACAAAACAAAACAAAATCAACTAATTAAGGACATATTAAAAATGTTCAATAAAAAAATCAATTTGCAGCAATGATCCAGTCAAAGAGCTGGACAAAATATTTATTTAAATCTTCTTAAAAGCATCAAGTAGGTATAAAAATAGTGACGAGAAATTAATCTGTGAAGAAATTTGGGAGGGTGGCAGCAGCATTTATGCTGCTTTTGCCCCGGGGTGGGAGTAAATGAGAGAAAAATCCATGTGCATTCACTTCCCCAGTGTGAGCCAGCGGCCTCTGTCCGGTGGACGACATGCCCCGTGGACGATGTGTCCATGGCTGGCTCACTTCACTCGGAGCCCGTCCCAGCGAGTCTGCAGCCACAGGGGCGTCCCCTGCCGCTTCCACAATAAGCTTCATGTGCAGGAGTGAGATCAGGGGGAGCCACCCCGGGTGATGGATGTGGATGGGACGAGGCTGCCTGGACAGGCCCTGACGCCGACGCCGACAGGCTGTGATGCTCACAGGAAAGAACTGCTGGGAAAGCAGCAGGGAGATACTCAGGACAGAAGCCAAAGAGGAAGACCTAGGAGTCCTCAGGACTAGAAATTATTCTTCCTGACTCCCCCCAAATGCCCTTAAAAACAGCAAATTTCCCACTACCTGGCTCCCATGGCCCAGGTGCAGTCACCCCACCCCGAGGTGGGGGTCCTGACAGCTGCCAGACCCCATGCCCACACACAGACGAGGTAGAATGCACGGTGGCAGTTTTTTTAAAAAAAGAGAATGGCCCTAACTGGTTTGGCTCAGTGGATAGAGCATCGGCCTACAGACTCAAGGGTCCCAGGTTCGATTCTTGTCACGGGCATGTACCTTGGTTGTGGGCACATCCCCAGTGGGGAGTGTGCAGGAGGCAGCTGGCCGATGTTTCTCTCTCATCGATGTTTCTAACTCTCTATCCCTCTCCCTTCCTCTCTGTAAAAAAATCAATAAAATATATTAAAGAGAGAGAGAGAGAGAGAGAGAGAGAGAGAGAGAGAGAGAGAATGGACCACTTAAAAAATCCTTGCATGGCTCAAGGAAGAAAGACCCAGAATCTGGAGATGAGAGGGTTAGTAATTTAATGATACACCGTTCTGTGTGCACTACTGGGCATGGCTGGCAGTTTTATAAATGAGCAGCTGCACTTTCTCCTTTGAAACTCCCAGTGGCCGCAGGCAGCTCTGACCCCGCGGAAAGAGGAAGGATCTGGGACCTGCTACTGCTAACTCACTTCTCCTGGCCGAGACTTCCCATCTGAGGCAGGAAGGATAGATGACCTTGCCTCTTCTCAGAGCCTGGCTGTGATGCCCCCCCCCCCCCGCCCCGCCGCCCCGCGGAGCCCCTGGCACCTGGGAAAGGGTGAGGGGGTCTGGCTGGCAGGTCTGGCTCTGCTCAGGGGAGCTGGGGAAATCAGGAGTCGACTCGGTGCTGCTGAGACTCTGGATTTGACAAAAAGGTACACAATCCAGCACCTTCCCCAGGAAACTTCATCTCACACAACCAAGAAGGTCCTTGATAATTCGCATTAAGTGGGTGAATGACATCAAATACGCCACAGGCTCATGACTCCCCCGCTCCCACCGCCACTCCCCAGACCCCATCACCCTGCGGAGAGACCAGAGGAAATCCAGCCACCACTTCTGGGCCGTAGCAACGTGAAAGCCATTCCTGGGACAAGCAGGAGAAGACCTGGTGTCCGTCAGAGCCCACCCGCTGTGCTCACCAGACCCCCACCCTCACCTCCCACTAGGCCGAGTGTGCCCTCCTGCTGGAGGACTGGAGTGCATGCCTGACACACCGCAGCCAGTGTTGGTTCCTGGATGGGCCAGGAGCGCTGCCCTGGTGCCAACACCAGTGGTGGCGGCGACGTGTGTGTTCGGGAGGGCGCATGTAGGAACTCAGGGCTTTCCACTCAGTTTTGCTGTGCTCTTAACAGTGCTCTAAAAATTAGTGTTAAAACACTGCAGCCAGCTGGAATCTGCCTGGGTGGGGGTGGGGATGGGGGTGAGGGAAGGGGGGAGAAGCAGCTCTTGCTCTAAAAGTGGTGCCTTTTGAGGTCTGTGACCTTAACATGCAGACGTGAGCATTCTGCAGAATGGAAAGATCTACACGGGAGTAGGTGACATTCAGATGGCGGGGGTAGGGTAGAGGGTAGGGGGGTGGGGGAGTGGGGGGGTGGGGGGTGGGGGGAGAGGGGAAGCCAGCAGGCGAGGCCGGGAGAGGCCTGGGAACCCACGGTGAGGCACGGTAAAGTGTCACAGGTGAAGGGCCTGAGTGCCCTGTGCCAAGTCCTGCCGACTTGGGGACCCACCTGGGGGGCTGTCGGGACCCACTCTGTTGGCAGAGCTCTGGAGCGCAGCCAGCCGGCTCCTCACGTTGCGGAGCCCCTCGGCGAAGCGGGTCTCCTGGACCTTCAGCAGCTGCTGCAACTGGCGGATGGCCGTGAGGACCTGCTGCTTGTTGAGGCAGCTCTGGGGACAGAAGGACCACCACCCACGATGGCTGGTTCACTCGCTCTCGGCTTCCAAAGCCACCCAGACCCCTGGCCCAACAGAGGGATGTGAAAGTGGCCTCGTGGGCACCCTGCCCAGAGTTCCCACTGGACCAAATGACGTCCCCACCACACGTAGCATAGCCCCGTGCACCCTTCAACAAAAGCAAAACGCCCACCTTCAGAGCAAAGGGCAAAACGGATGATTCTATATGACTGGGTGGGTGGACACTGGTCTGTGCCCAAAGTGCCTTATATACAGTAGCCTTCACTCCAAGATGTCCCCACTCTGCACTCTAAATTAATGCTCTAAATCTGCGCCTTTGCCAAGTTTTTCTTTGTCCCTTGGGCTTTTTAAAAGCAGGTGGGCAATATGACCTACAAAACAGGCAAAACAGGAAGGCTCCATGGGCCCCACACTTTTAGCAATGAAACAGGCAAATAAGAAAACAACTATAGAGTTAGAGAAGCATTCAACAAAAGTCAAGGCCCAGTTCTGATGATGTTTTAAAAGCTTAAAAAAATAACAGAAAAAGGCCCTAGCTGGAGAACTCCAGGCCTCCAGTCGTTCAGCTTGCTCAGTGGATAGAGCATTGGCCTGCGGACTGATGGGTCCTGGGTTCAATTCCGGTCAAAGGCACACGCCTGGGTTCAATCTCCAGGGTGGGGCGTGCAGGAGGCAGCCAATCAATGATTCTCTCTCATCACTGATGTTTCTCTCTCTCTCCCTCTCCCTTCCTCTCTGAAATCAATGAAAATTTATTAAAAAAACAAATAGAAAAAGGAGGCTTGTGCTCTGCAAGATAAAGACCAACTTAAAGCCACACCTGCATCATACTTAGTGATACCAGTTTTAAGGTTCCCAATCTCAACTGTGCGTAAGAGCCAGGGCATGAGGAGGGGGGCTGGAGGAGGGGTAAGTACAGCGGGTGGTGACAGGACGTGGGGCTCACCTCAGTGTGGCCGCGTCTGACCTGACCCATTACCTGCATGAAACAAAGGCGAACATTAGACGATAAAGGACTGTTTTCTGTAGTGATAGGCTTATGGATCATTTTTCATTTTACTTTTTTTATACTTGCTTTTTTTCCACAATGATTATTAGTTTTATAATTTAAGTTTTTTTTCTAAAAGGGCAGCGGGGCGGCGGG
This sequence comes from Myotis daubentonii, assembly GCF_963259705.1. Classification (NCBI taxonomy): domain Eukaryota; kingdom Metazoa; phylum Chordata; class Mammalia; order Chiroptera; family Vespertilionidae; genus Myotis; species Myotis daubentonii. The sequence goes on along the minus strand of NC_081851.1, from coordinate 23,822,524 downwards.
AGTCACGGGGCTTCTGGCCACCACGGTGGAAACAGAGTTGCCGCGGCTCTCCCAGGGAGCCTGCCAGGCCGCTGCACCTCGGAGGTTTGGCCAACAGATGACTCAGCGGCCTGGCTCAACGGGCGCTTTTGACAAAGCTGAAACCCCAGTTGCCCTGGAACTCGTTAGCCCACGGGGCATCCTTGGCTCATTCCGCCCGGACCAGGGCCTGACGGGGCCTGGCCCCCAAGGCAGCTGCTGGGAAGAGACGTTTTGTTTGTTTCCTTCTTCCTCCCCCGCGTGTCCTTCCCACTCAGGCCTGGGCGCCCGGGCAGCGCCTCTGGCAGCCCCTGCCTGCCCGGCATTGCCCAGACATCCCACCCAGGCCTCACTTCCCACACCCACGCCCCTCCCTTCAAAAAGCTGCTTTGATTAGATGGCTTCGTGGCTCCTGTGTGACGGACGTGGAGAAGTTCACAATTTACAAAGCGACCGGCCCCTTCAGAGAGTACTAGTGGCTGGAGCAAGGCTTGGGATGGTGTCTGTCACCGATGAAGATAAGAGGCTGAAAGCCAAGCAGCTTTCCCCAGATCACGGGGCTTAGGAGCTGTGGAGCCTGGCTGGGCCCCCGCTGGCTCCCATCTGCCACCCTAAGCCGTCAGCGACCCTCTGCACTGTCTTGTGCCGCCTCATTTGTCCCCCACAGGCCCCTGGACGGTGAGTGGGCTTCTTGATGCATCTGCAATAGACATTGGTAACTCGATGGCCCAAGCAAAACAGCCCACAGGAGTGAATTTCTAACTCTTTGCAAATTTCAGGCTGCGGGGCCTGGATGGTGGGGGTGGAAGGGGAGAGGGAGCGGAGGCAACATCCCTCCCCACGTTGAGCCAAGCCAGCAGCTGCCCCCCTAGCTGGGAGAGGGGTCGCTGGGCTGGGGCTGCCCCAAGGGACACGGAAGGGCTGTTTTAAAACTGGGGAGAGGAGATCGGTGCCAAGACTGCTGTCGCGAACCTGGGGGTGGCATGGAGCCCCAGAAAGTAGAGAAAGAAGGGAGCGAGTGTGGAGGGAAATAGGCGCAGCAGCCAAGTGTGTCTGAGCCCAGTGCAAGTTTGGGCACAGCTATCCTCTGCGTCTAGGTACCCTTCCCAGGACCCTCGGCCCCCGCACTGTGGAGAATGAGCACCAGCTGCTTTCCCCCTAAATGCTCATTAGGCGTGAGAAGGCCTCATCCAGTCATAATGGGAAAGCCTTCAGACCAAGCACACTGAGGCCACAACCCAGGCGGGAGGGAGAGGGGAGAGCTGTGGGTGGACTTGCTGAGGGAAGGTTGGGAAGGCCCGGCCCATTCATTCCTGCCTCCAGCATCGCAGGAATGATGCTAACCGAGGAAGAGAGCCTAGAAATAAATCCATGCACAGATGGTCAATTATTAATGCGAAGGCATCAAGAATATACAATGGGAAAGGAAGACAGTCTCTTCAACCGATGGTGTCGGGAAGACAGGACAGACACAGACAAAAGGATGAAGTGGGACCCACCATACACAAAAATCACCTCCAACTGGAACAGACTTGGATCTGAGGCGTGAAACCATCAAACTCCTGGAAGGAAACGTAGCTGGAAAACTCCTTGACACCAGTCTTGGTAATGATTTTTTTGGATTTGACACCAAAAGCAACATAAGCAGGAAGGACTACATCAAACGAAAAAGCTTTGACACAACAAAGGAAACAAACCATCAATCAAATGAAAAAGCAGCCTACTGAATGGAAGAAAAATTAATCCACAGTTAAGGGATTAATATTCAAAATATATAAATAACTCACACAAAACAACAGCAAAGCAACCCAAACAATCTTATTAAAAAATGGGCTGAGGCCTGGCTGGTGTTGCTCAGTGGTTGAGCATTGAGCTATGAATCAGGAGGTCACGGTTCCATTCCCGGTCAGGGCACATGCCTGGGTTGAGGGCTTGATCCCCACTAGGGAGGGTGTGCAGAAGGCAGCTGATCAACTATTCTGTGTCATCATTGATGTTTCTCTCTCTCTCTCCCTCTCTGAAATCAATAATCCTATATAATAAAAGGGTAATATGCAAACCGACCAAACCACGAACCAACGCTCAACGCAGGAACTGCCCCCTGGTGGTTAGTGCACTCCTACAGGGGGAGCACCACTCAGCCAGAAGCCGGGCTCGCGGATGGGGAGTGGTGAGCGGAGCAGTGGTGTCGGGAGCCTCTCCCGCCTCTGACTGCAGCCATCCCCCAAGGGGTTCTGGACTGTGAGAGGCGCAGGCTGGGCTGAGGGGCTGTCCTCCCCCTCCACAGTGCACAAATTTTCGTGCACCAGGCCTCTAGTATATATATAATTGGACAGAGGATCTAAATAGACATTTTTCCAAAGAGGACATGATTAACAGGTACATGAAAAGGTGAGTGACATCATTAATCAATCATCAGGGAAATACAAATCAAAACCACAATGAAATAGCACCTCACACCTGTCAGAATGGCTGTCATCAATAAATCAACAAACACATGTTGGTGAGGATGTAGAGAAAAGGGAACCCTCTCCTACTGTTGATGGGAATACAGATTGGTGCAGCCATCGTGGAAAGCAGTATAGAGGTTCCTCAAAAAATTAAAAATATAGTCCTGGCTGGTGTTGGGCATCATCCTATCCACCAAAAGATTGCCAGTTCAATTGCTGGTCAGGGCACATGCCCAGGTTTTGGGTTCAATTCCTCATAAGAGATGTGGAGGAGGCAGCCAATCAATGTTTTGTTCTCACATCAATGTTTCTCCCTCTCCCTTCCACTCTCTCTAAAAAGCAATTTAATTTTTTAATTAAAAATACAACTACCTTACAACCCAGCAATTCCACTTCGGGGTATTTGTCTAAAGAAAATGAAAACTGCAATTAAAAAATGCACTCCTATGTTCACTACAGCATTCTTTTCTCTTTTAAAAAAAATTGATTTTTAGAGAGAAAGGAAGGGAGAGGGAGAGAGAGAAACATTGATGTGGGAGGGAAACATCCATCAACTACCTCCTACATTCCTCTATTGGGGATTGAGCCCGGAACCCGGGCATGTGTCCTGAGCAGCAATTGAACTGGCAACTTTTCCGGTGCATGGGACGATGCCCAACCAACTGAGCCACACCGACCAGGGCTACAGCATTATTCTCAATAACCAAGACATGGATATAATCTAAGTGTCCACAGATGGATAAATGGAAAAAAGGTATGATATGACATATATATATATATATATATATATATATATATATATATATATATATTTTCAAGGTGTGAATGATTGTAAAGGCAGTGTTTATTAAAATACATTTCATTTTCATAACTGAGCTATCAGCTGTTAAATTGTGTCTATATTTTTGGGGACACCCTGTATATACAATTCCACCATAAAAAATGAAGAAAATCCTGCCATTTGCAACAAATGGGTAGACTTTGAGGGCATTATGCTAAGTGAAATAAGTCAGACAGTGAAAGATAAATACTGTATGATCTCACTTGCATGTGGAATGTAAGAAATAAACTCCTGGATACAGAGAATAAATTGGTGGTTTCCAGAAGATGGGGATGGGGTGGTGGTGAAAATAGCTGAAGGTGATCAAAAGATAAAAAGTTCCAGCTACAGGTCCTGGTACCTAATGTACAGCAGGTGACTGTAGTCAACAGTACTAGGTTGCATGTTTGAAAGTTGCTGAGAGTAGATCACAAACGTTCTCATCACAAGAGAAACAATTTGTAATTATGTGAAGTGATAGCTATGAACTGACTTATGGTGGTGATCATTTCACAATATAGACATATATCAAATCACTAAGCTGTACGCCTGAAACGAATATAGTGCTGTATGTCCATTATAGCTCAACACAACTAGAAGAAACAAAAAGGAAAGTCCCCAAGAGGAGAAAAAAAAGAGAGAGGCAGGTCTCTGAGGTCTTGGCAAGCCAGTGTGCGGGGTCTGGGCCGGGTACCAGGGAAACAGATTTAGTGGCTGCGGACGTGACGTCTGATGAGTTGGCTGCAGCTGCTATTACAAGGGTGGGATCACTGCCTTGATCCCAAAATGCTAAATGGAGCCCTTGGGAGCTATGCCCAGAATCTGTCACCTGTCGTTACCTCAATTCATCCGCAGAGCCAGGTGCTCAAGAGGTCTGCATTATGGGCACAAATGGGGCCCAGAGCGCACTGGAGACCTGAGTGTGTCCCCTTTATCATGTCACCTGACTGTAAAGCATACTCCCAACAAAACATCAAAACAAAGAACAAATCCCATGACCAGAGGCACCCATGCTAACCGCTGTCGGTTTTCACTGCTGGATGGCAGACACATGCACACACACGAGGGTCATCATCATACACTGGGCCACAGGGCACAAGTTCCTTGTGGACACTGGGTTGTGTGTCACTGGGTTGTGGTCAGCTTTCCTGTGGACACTGGGTTGTGGCATTGTTTCACACCGAGAAGCAGAGCAGCTTGTCGGACCCGGGCCTGGATGCCACTTCCGCTCCTCTGTGCTCTTTCAGTCTGGGGAGGGGCTCCTTGCACCCTCCATCTGCTTGCCCTCTTACCTCCCACACTCACCGCATCCCCTGCTCTGGACCACGAGGAGCCCTGGACTGAAAACAAACCATTTTCCTCTGCAAAGGTAGCCTTGATGAGGTCATCGGGGCATGCGGGGCCTCCGAGGCTCAGGGACAGGAGCAAGTTGGACCATCAGGTGTCACTACCTGCACTTCAGCCTGGCCCTGCCACAGCAAAGGGCTGGCTTCGGGCAGCCCCCTCCATCTCAAGGGCCCAGACCCCAACTGTTCAAATCACCCACAGGCTCACTCACCCTTCCAGAGCTGACCTCCCACTCCAGCAAAGGCTCCTTGCGCTGTGATTAGGCAAAGGTCAAGTCCACACCCGGAAGGAAGGCGTCCCAGAGGCTGAAGAGGGCTGGTGTCAGGGCCCCACCTCCACAAACCTCTTCCAGAGCCTCGAGGGACCCTCATCTTGAATATTTTTAAAGAGATCCCCTCAGATGGTGGAGGTGTCCACCCTTTAAAGCCTGGCTCTGCTACCGGCTTACACCATTAATGGTAAATAATGAAAAAGTTTCCATTTCTTTGAATTAAAAACCTATTTGATACATAGGGGTGGCAGAGGTGGCTCTGAGCACAGGCCAGTGCTGAGAACTGGGAGGGTGGGGCCTGGCCCTAAGGCTCTGGGGAGCCATGAGGCCACAGAGCTACACTCCACCTGCCTCCTGCCACCCCCCACAGGGAAGTCGTGTCCGTGTTCCCCCAATGCTCTCTCACAAGCTCCTGCTGTGGCGGCTCTAAGGGAGCTGCCCAGAGCTCAAGGCACTCCCTCCCTCGGAGCCGAGACAGGACCCGACCTGCTGGCCCAGGCATACATGACGCAGACGATGTGAGTGCCCCCCCAGTTCCAGTTCACCCCATCACTTTGCCAGACTTGGTAGGCCTGACCCCTCCCACCCCATCCAGGCCTCCTGGACTTCTGGGCTCAATTCATAAATGAAGTTTAGCCTGGCCAGCATGGTTCAGTGATTGAGTGTCAACCTGTGAACCAGGAGGTCAGTTTGAATCCCAGTCAGGGCACATGCCCAGGTTGCGGGCTCGATCACCAGTGTGGGGCGTGCACGAGGCAGCTGATCAATGATTCTCGCACATCACTGACGTTTCTATCTCTCTCCCTTCCTCTCTGAAATCAATACAAAATATATAAATACATGACGTTTAAGACACAGAGTCTGTTCTCAAGACACCAAAGGGAGTGAAACTCTGAGGACACGTGGGGTACATGGGGGGGGGGGAGTGTTCTTTGAGGCTTTTGTTCTCACATGACCTGGCTCGATGGTCTCCCCACCGTGACAGTCTTGGGACAGTGACTCTCTCTGAGAACCATTCCAGTGGCCCCAAAGCAACCACGGATGACCCCTCGGACCTCGAGGGGCCGTGCCCTGAGCTGGTTTCGCGTGAGCCACAGCTATGCGCCCTGTCAGCGTTTGCTAATGGGAACACATGTTTTGATGCCGGTGGGTCTGCGAGAGGCCCCAGCACACTTGCCAAGCGGGTGCCTGCTAGCCAAGCTCGAGCCCTCGGCGTCTGAGTCATGTCGGATCTGCGCGGGTGTTCTCCAGAAGTTATTTCCATTTCAGACCAAGTCAGAGGTGGGTTCTAATCCCCTTGATGTTGCCTATTCCAGTGGTCTTTGCCCAGCACCCACACGGAGGAGGAAAGAAAGTGGGTGCTCCTGGGGGAAGGCCCTGTGGCTGTCAGGGTTCCCCAGAGAAACAGAACCACGAGAACGTGTATGGCACATGTTTACATCTGAGAGAGACAGTGAGAGGCAGAGAAGTTTGCTGTGTGGAACTGGCTCACGTGATTGCGGGTCTGCAAGTCCACACCCGCAGGGCCAGGCAGGCTGGGACCTGGGAGGAGCGGAGGCTGGGACTGGGGAGGAGTGGAGGCTGGGACCTGGGAGGAGTGGAGGCTGGGACTGGGGAGGAGTGGAGGCTGGGACCTGGGAGGAGTGGAGGCTGGGACTGGGGAGGAGCGGAGGCTGGGACTGGGGAGGAGTGGAGGCTGGGACTGGGGAGGAGTGGAAGCTGGGACCTGGGAGGAGTGGAGGTTGGGGTTGGGAAGGAGCGGAGGCTGGGACTGGGGAGGAGCGGAGGCTGGGACCTGGGAGGAGTGGAGGCTGGGACTGGGGAGGAGCGGAGGCTGGGACCTGGGAGGAGTGGAGGCTGGGACCGGGGAGGAGCGGAGGCTGGGACCTGGGAGGAGTGGAGGCTGGGACTGGGGAGGAGCGGAGGCTGGGACCTGGGAGGAGTGGAGGCTGGGACTGGGGAGGAGCGGAGGCTGGGACCTGGGAGGAGTGGAGGCTGGGACTGGGGAGGAGCGGAGGCTGGGACCTGGGAGGAGTGGAGGCTGGGACTGGGGAGGAGCGGAGGCTGGGACCTGGGAGGAGTGGAGGCTGGGACTGGGGAGGAGCAGAGGCTGGGACCTGGGAGGAGTGGAGGCTGGGACTGGGGAGGAGTGGAGGCTGGGACCTGGGAGGAGTGGAGGCTGGGACTGGGGAGGAGCGGAGGCTGGGACTGGGGAGGAGCGGAGACTGGGACTGGGGAGGAGCGGAGGCTGGGACCTGGGAGGAGTGGAGGCTGGGACTGGGGAGGAGTGGAGGCTGGGACTGGGGAGGAGTGGAGGCTGGGACCTGGGAGGAGTGGAGGCTGGGACTGGGGAGGAGTGGAGGCTGGGACCTGGGAGGAGTGGAGGCTGGGACTGGGGAGGAGCGGAGGCTGGGACCTGGGAGGAGTGGAGGCTGGGACTGGGGAGGAGCAGAGGCTGGGACTGGGGAGGAGTGGAGGCTGGGACCTGGGAGGAGTGGAGGCTGGGACCTGGGAGGAGAGGGGCGGCAGCTTGAGCCCAAGGTGTGTGAGAAGCGTTCTTGCCATCTCTGTCGGGATGTCGGTCTTTTGGACGGAGACCCACACACCTGCTTTATGCTTTAATGCTATTTACGTCCAAAAATTACCTTCACAGCAACTCCTAGACTGGTGACTGACCCATTACCTGGGTGCCGTGCCCAGCCGAGCGGACACATAAAATTAACCGTCTCCTTCAGACGGAGCCTCCCTCTAGGGTCTGGGCCCGGGGTGCTCAGGGCATTTTGGGTTTTTGCCATCCTGCTGCCCATAATTGTATAGTTACACCCAAGCCCCCTTCCTGTCTGCTTTTCAAAACGGCCATGGGAGCAGGGGCCACAGTGGGTGCCAAGAGCTGGCACTATGGCCACACTTCACAGGAGTCACTCACGAGATGCTCACATCAACCTCGGGAGGTGGCAGCATTATTGTGCCCACTTCACAGACAGGAAGCCAAGTAGTCACGGCGACACACCCAAGACCTCAACCCACGGCACCTTCTCCAGACCCTGGAGTGACAGGAAAGCTGGGCCCACTTCAGTCTGCAGGCCGACGCTCTATCCACTGAGCCAAACCAGTCAGGGCAGGGTCCACTTTAGAGGAGTCCCTCGGAACCCCAGGAGCCCACCTCTGCCCACCTCCTGATCTCGTGTCACAGCACCCCTAGCTCCCTTGAGGGCCACCTCTGGTCACCTGCCCCTGGCCCCTCTGCATGCCTGAGGGCAGCAAACAAGCTACAGATAACTTTGAAATCTGGGTACACGCGACGCCCACGCGAATGAACCACCAGACGACAGACTGAAGGAGGAGCAGGAATGAGGTAGGGTGAGCCCAGGCTCACTATTCGACTCACTCCCCAACCCAGCTGATTCCTTCGCCTGCTTGCTGCCCAGCTAACTCCTGCCCAGTTGCCACGTTCACCTGCAGGCCAGTTGTGCCTTTAATAGCATCCGTGTTGTCCTCAGTCAATATCTCCCCTAATGTCCATCCATTCGGAGAGCGTGTTCACTGATGGCAGCCAGGATGAGGGGCTCAGAGAAGGCCCCCAGTCTGTTCACGGCCCCTCTGAGTTCCCCATGGTCCCCCCAACACAGATAGACCCTCCCAGGAGTGTTTGCACTGGTGCTGGTTGTTTCAGTGCAACACACGTGCGTGCACATCCACACATGATCCAAGACTTACGTGACTACTGAGAACTGACATCTACCAAAGGCTTGTCCTCTACTGTCGGCTCCAAGGAGGTTGGGGTGAGAGGGCAGGGCCAAGGGCCTGGTCCCGGCAGGAAGTATGGGCAAACCCAAAGGAGGAACAATGAGCGCTGTACACTTGGCCGTGGCCTGGGTTCTGGGCCTGGAGTCCTTACTCTTAGAGTAACTAGCCTGGAGCTGTGGCAAATGAAACAGGTGGTGCTTTCAGCTTGTCCTAAACTCTAGAGAACCTGCCCCCCTCCCCCTCCCCCCGCACCCAGTGTTTCTGGGTGCAATGCTCCTGTGCTGTCTTGGACCCGGCATGTGCGGCCCACCTGCTCTCCATGTCCTCGCTCTCCTTCCTGGGATCTCTGAGGCCGGAGGCCAGGCCCAGGCGGCATCGCTTCCTTGTGAAAACCCCGCAGGGGGTCCCCACCCGGGAGAATTCAGGCACACTCCGCACCGTGGGGCTGACGGCGTACGCGTTTCTGTTGCTGCTGTGACAAATCGGCATAAACTTGGCAGCTCACAACACAAATGATTACTTCACAGTCGGCAGGTCAGAAGTCCGACACTGGGCTAGATTCAAGGCAAGACTCCCGGGTTTCAGGGATGGGAGCACAGGTGTCTTTGAGGGGCATTACTCTGCCTCCCTCTTCTCTGCGCTCAGCATTGGGACCCTCTGTTTCTCCATCCATCTCAGCCAGCTCCTTTCCACTACACAGCCTTTGCACTGGCTCTTCCTCTGCCCAGAAAGTCTGCCCCGTCCTCCAAAGTCAGGCTCCCTGACCACTTCCACGAGAAGTCCCGCTCTCAGAGGCCTGCCCTGCCCATTGGGCAACAGGAACCCCGCCTCCCGGCAACACAGCACGCCACTCCAGTTGTCTGTCTGCTTTTGATACTTCTCAGGTTTATGTCTTCTCTCCCTGCTTGGTGCTATGCGACAGCAGGGCCTGGGTCTGCCTCGTCTTCTCTCCCCAGGCTCCCTGTAGACTAGTGATGGCGAACCTATGACACTCATTTTTTGGGTTGATTTTTCTTTGTTAAATGGCATTTAAATATATAAAATAAATATCAAAAATATACATCTTTGTTTTACTATGGTTGCAAATATCAAAACATTTCTATGTGTGACACGGCACCAGAGTTAAGTTAGGGTTTTTCAAAATGCTGACACGCCGAGCTCAAAAGGTTCGCCGTCACTGCTGTAGACCCTGTTCTCTGACATTCATTTCCTCCTTCGCAGGACCCCATGAGGGGGCGTGTCTACTATCCCCACTGGTCAGAGCAGGACACTGAGTCACAAGAGGCAGGAACTGGCCGCAGGGCATGCAGCAGGAAGAGGGGGCAGGCCAGGCCCCGGCACGGGCACCTTCTGCACTTGCTGCGCTGCCTCCCAGGCCCAGAGCAGCACCGGGCCGGCAGCGGGACAGCCTCAGGTCACAGGTGTTGAACGAGTGTGTCATCTTACTATAGGCTCCTTCCGGGAGGGTGAAGCCTCTAATGAGGCAATCAGAGAAAAGGCCTAGATGGAGGAGCCCCGAGGGGTCAGGTGAAGGAACATGTGCACGTGTGTGCTCGATACCGTGTAAATGACTGCCTGGCGTCTGTCCTTCCCTACAGGCAGCCGCTCTGTGCTGCTTGGGTTCTACAGACACCCTGCCTTGGAGGTCTGGGCGCTTCCCTTTCCTTCCTCTCAGCCTGAAGCCGTGTGATTCACTCAGCTCCCTGGGCTGCACAGCGGGTGCCGGTCATGCTCTCGGACCTGGCCCTGCCCCCCACCCCCCTGCACAGGTGGGTGAGCAGAGGGAAGGGTCCTCCCAGGCTGCAGTGCACCCTCCCCTTTAATGAGGGTCCAGAGATAACATCATCTCCAGTGGAAAGTGAAAGGTCTGAGTCAGGGGCCAACCGGATGGCCACAGTGGACCAAAGGGCAGCTTGGGGGCGTGGAGGCCCTGGGGCTCCACAGGACAAGTTCCTCGGGCCTTGCTCTCCCTGGGAAGGTCCTGGAGGCCAGGCTGCCAGAGGCGTCCACTGTCCCAGGCTCAGGGACATGAGTCATCGCTTCCCTGAGGTGCAGGTGGACATGCTCAAGTGGGTAGGCCTGGGTCCCGTCAGGTGACAGGTGCTGTTACGTCTTGAATGAAAGTGCATGTAATGGCCTGCATTTAGGTCCCAGGCAGTTTCTGAGAAGCATGGAAGATGCTGGCAGAAGGTCTGAAAGGATCTAGAAAGTTCTACCACCCAGGGAGTCTGCCTTGTGTCCCCAGGGCTGCACAGCCCATGGACAGATCCGCGGGAGTCAGCAGCCCCGCCGCTGCCCTGGGGGTCATGGGAGCGACCAGCACAGCCAGGCCTGTCAGCAGTCAGGAGAGGAAGTCTCCTCCTAGGGCAGCGGCCAGGACGCAGGTCTGGGCAGGCGTGTGGAGGGGGACAGTGTCCACATGGTGCAGGGAGCAGCCTCCCAGACCACGGTGGCTTGGTGGGCCTGGGATCCAGTCTGGTGTCCACAGGATCCTCCAGGGCAAGTGGGTCTGGGAGCGCACTGGGTCCTGCCTGACTCAGAGACCCAGGCAGACCAGGAAACACAGCTGCTGCTCTCGGTCCACACCCTCCACATCCACTGCCCGAGGCCCCTCCACTCTTCTCTGCAGTCGGGGCACCCGGGACAGGGCTCGAGGCCCTTCCTAAAGGTGCTGGGCAAGGGGGAGGTGCTGGGGAAAGCCACCACGCCAGCAAGGCCTCCCTTTGCCCACCCTCACCCTGACTGCACCCTTTCGTCCAAACACAGGGGCCTGCGGGGAGTGACTCTCTGGGTCCCGTGATGAAAGGTTTAGCAATAGCTCCAGGCCTCCTGCCCTCTCCCACCCCATCTGCAAAGAAACGGCCGCTTTTCCCATAGAGAGGGAAATCTGTTTTCCCACCTCTCAGATCTGGGCTGGCCTTGTGACCTGCTCTGGCCAGCAGGATGCAGTGGAAGCGAAGTACCAGTCCCAGGACTGGGTCTGTTTAACCACATTGTCTGGTTTCTGTGTCTGGTGTCCTGGCTTCTGGGGCCTGTGGACTCAGGCCAGCTGGTTGCTGGAGCCCTGGGACAACGGAACACCCTCCTTGCCCCCAGCACACCTTTTACATGCAAACCAGCCCATCCTCCTGCCTTTCCTACCCTTACACTCCTGAGACACCAGCGCCCCACACCCACCCACCCAGTCCATCCGCCCCAACAGCCCGGGTCAGGCACAGACAGCTAGGGCACCCCACACTGTGACCTGCTGAAATCACTCTAGCTGGCCGATCGTCACCTCCTTAGCCCGTTACCTGTCTCACCCACTCCTTCCCTCAAACCTTTCCCGAAGTTTCCCTCCCCCTCTCTGCCTGTGCCCCCTCCCACCCCCCGCAGCCTGGCGTGCCCCCTCCTCCTGGGAACTGTAACAAACTGCCTTTTCCATGACAGGCGTCTCCTGATCTGTTGGCCTCACCACACCTGGATGGACCTAACACCCAGGCCGTGCCAAGACAGGGTCTCAAGAGGTCTGGTGCATGCTGCAAAGAGTTCCTAAGAGCTTGACACCAAAAGCGTGATCCATAAAAATAAAAAAACTGATCAACTGGACTTCATCAAAATGTAAAACCTCTGCTCTGGCAAAGACACTGAGACCAACTACCGACTGGGAGAAAATGCTTGTAACTCACAGATCTGAAGGACGTGTGTTTAGGACACACAAAGAATGCTCAAAACTTGGTAAGGAAACAAGCCGTTTTTAAATTGGGCAGAAGGCTTCACTCAACAGACTACGCATCGGACAAATAACACGAAAAGCTTCCCACAGTAATTAGTCCTTAGGGAAATGGGAATCCAAACCTCAGATACATTATTCCAATGACCCGGAGCAAACAAAGCAGACGGCACTCAGTGCTGGCGAGGGTGCGGAGTAAACGAGCCTTCATACACTGCTGGTGGGAACATAAGATGCTACAACTAATAGGGGAGACAGTTTGGCAGTTTCTTCCGAAGCACACACACACTTGCCATATGACTCAACAATCCCACTCCCAGATGTTTACCCAAGAAAAATGACCATTTACATTCCCACAAAAAGCTGTGTGGGAACGTTCATAGCAGCCCTACTCATAATCGCCCAAAAAACGGGAACTGTCTCCACGGGTGTCGTTCAGTTCGGGGCGGGGGGCATCGATCAACAAACTGACCCTGGACGGCCTGGCTCAGCTGTTGAGCGTCAACCTATGAACCGGGAGGTCACGGTTTGGTTCCTAGTGAGGGCACATGCCAGGGTTGCAGGCTCCATCCCCAGTGTGGGGCGTTGCAGGAGGCAGCCGTTCAATGATTCTCTCTCATCGTTGTTTCTATCTCTCTCTCCCTCTCCCTCTCCCTTCCCTTCTCTGAAATCAATAAAAATACATTAAAAAAAAACACACATGAAAAACCGTGTGCGTCCACACAGTGGACTACTACTCAGCAGCAGTAAAAGAACCATGGGGACTCAGGACCACATGGAAGAATCTTAGCTGCGTTGTGTTAAATGGGAGAAGCCAGACCAACGGCTGTGCGCTCTTCGATTCCCTTCATGTGACACCGTGGGGAAGACAAACTGTTCGGTGAAAAGCAGGTCGGTTTGGGGGGCGCTGTCCTGTGTCCTGTCTGTGGTGGTGGTTACCATGCACAGAGTACCATTCTGCGGTTAAAACTGTGGGAATGTGCACCACACACATTTCCCTTAAGCTATAAAAGGCAGCATCTCAAATGGACGGAGGCCACCGGGAATGAACCTCCCGTGGAGGAGTTTGGAGCCGTGACATCTGATCATAAAGAGAGGCTCTGGGGAGGGGGAAGCCTTCTGAACGCATAGACCCACCCCCAGGCAAGGTGCACGCTGAGGCCCTGAACCCCTGAGCCCAGCGCAGGGCGCTGTGCAATGTTCTCCCTTTCAGAGTGGACAGCGGTTTTGCGAAAGGGCCCCCCACCCATGCGTGTGATCCCCACACTGCTCAGCCTCCCTCCTTCCCCACGACCACCTGTTCTCATCAGCAGGTCACCTGCAAAGTGGCTCAGGACAGATGTGCTGACAAGAAGGACATGAGAGGAAAGCCATGGAGAACCAGAGAAGAGCAAATGAGACTGTCCGTCCCCACAAGGTCCTGCTGCAGACCCTTGCAGAAGCAGCTCCCCGCTACCCCGTAACACGCATGCACGCACACATACACAAAGGCACAGCACGGACAAACACAGGCGCGCACACACGCACTATCACACATACAACCAAGCATTCACACAGACACAGAGACGTGCGCACACAGTCACAGGCACCTACACACATACACACGCCAGGTCCCCCGTGGGCTGTCACCTAATACAACAAAGTGAGCACACGGGGATCAGGCACCCCAGACGCCCGTGGGCTGCTGCCAGGAGCTCCTGTGCCTGTCCCGAGGGGGTCCCTGGGTTGTGTGCACCCTGCCTGTCTCCTCTGTGGCGGGAGATGGTCCCACGGATGCAAGTCATTCTCCAAACTTGCTGAGTCTCCACCAGCCAACAGGTCTGGCCCGTGGCTCATCCTGTGTTCAGATCAGGTGAACTCCAGGTACACAAGTCACCTCAGGTCCTCATGAGTCCAACCCTCTGTCCACTCAAATTTTTCTGCCTTCAACCCCTTCCTAGGTCCACAGCTTTTAACGCTGAAAGCTGGGGTTCCCTGGGTTTCAGGCACCTGCTGAATTAAAATCACTAGGGACAATTTTTTTAATTGGGAAAGTCAAGATGCCTAAGTCTCAACCCAGACCAACTGAGTCAGAATCTCTGGGGGAGGCAGGCACCAGGATTTCTAGAAGATCCCAGGTGCCCTCCTGTGCGGCCAAGGTCTGCCCAGAAGCTGCCCAGCCAGGTCCTGCTCGGACCACCACCAGCATGCCCACGCTCCATGCATTCCACGGAGCTCCTACCGGAAGCTGGTGCCTGCCCCTGCAGTGGGAAAGGCTGACAATAAACATGCAACCTATCACAATGAGTCATTATAGACGTCATTGGGGTGCAGTGGGCATGTGGAGGCTTTCCTTCCCCGTCACTGTTATTGCTGTGGGCGGTATTGTTGGGGCACAAGCTGGGCCTCCACAGAGCGGGAGGGGCTCTGACCCAGAGCTCACCTGGCGGTGCTGGCTGTGGATTCAGCACTTCCAGGTCCACCTTTGGAAGATGCATTTAAATATATATATTTCAAAGAGAAAGAGAGAGATAGAAACATCAGTGATAAGAGTCACTGATCCATCTCCACGAGGTCCTGCTGCAGACCCTTCAGCCACCTTCTGCACTGGGGATGGAGCCCATTGAACCCAGGACCCTTCAGTCTGCAGGCCGACGCTCTATCCACTGAGCAATACCAGCTCGGGCCGGAAGGTGCATTTTTATCTGGACAGATGTGCTGACAAGAAGGAGCTTTTTAAAAAATTAAATGTATTGGGTGGCATCGGTTAATTCGATTTATTGGGGTGACCTGGTTAACATTATATGAGTTTCAGGTGTACACTTCTATGATCATCTGCTGTTTATTGCATTGTGTGCATTCTTACCTTAATTTCCCTCTCCAGTGTGCGCATTCTTATCTTAACATCACTGCTTTATACAAAAGTGAGTCTGGCCCAATAACAAACCCAGCGAGACGCCACCGCATACAAACAAGGAGGGAAAGTGAACCGGGAGCCCGCGCGCGTGGGAAAGTCAGCGGCAATGGGCAAGAATGGGCCCAGGGAAGCGCCGGGGCAGTTCAGACGGAGATGGGAAGTGGGGGGGGGGGGGGGGGGGCGGGGACTCTGACCCAGCTGGTACCCGGCCCTGCTCTTGGGGACCCGGTGGAGACCACCGTTTCATAGCCCAGGGAGACCATCCCGTACCCCGACCCCCGCGGAACCCCCAGCGCCGGGGCGAGGGGCTGCGCGGTGACCAGCGGGAGGACGGGTGGGTCTGGAGCCTGTCCCTGAAAAGCAGTCCAGCCCCAGGTCGCTCCAAGCCCCTCGCCCGCGCCTCCAGGGAGGCGGCCCAGGTCCGCGCACCGGCCTGGAGGCGGAGGACACTGACCTGGGCGCCGAGCTGCGCCGGGCCGGCGACGAGCAGCAGCAGCAGCAGCGCGCGGGGGCCGGGGAGTCGCATCTCGCCGGCGGGGACCGCTCTGCCTGGGAGGGAACGACGCTGCCGGCTGCTGCCGAGTGTGTCCCGCTGGTGCTGAGCGTATCCAGCCAATGCCCAGTGCGTCCAGCCCACAGGGTCCGGGCGGTGGAAGCGCGGCCGGCCGCCTGGGAGGGGAGCGCAGTTAAGCCGGTGCGCGCCGCCTGGGGCGCCTGCGGCCACCAGCGTCCGTGGTCCAGCGGTGGGGGCGCGGGAGGGAGGCGCCGGCCCCCAGGCGGGGGAAGGAGGAGGGGCCGCCCGGCCAGGAATGCGCCTGGAGCGCGCCCAGCCCGAGCCGCAGGCGGCGCGACGCCAGGACCTGGACGGTGGGGAGTGTGCAGGGCCCCGGGGAAGGCGCGGGGTCCGCGCGGAGCAGGAGCACGAGGCCAGGCCGGGCGCGCACCCGCGCGAGGCCTCCTGACCGGCCCCTTCGCGGCGGGGAGACTGCAGCTGACCACCCCCCGCTCCCCACGCACAGTGCGACTCCCACCCAGTTCTGTCCTCTCCACAGCCACGCACGAGCACCGTCCTCCGCCGCAGTGTGGCGAGGAGATGGGCTGCAGAAACTCGACAGGAGGCCGACCAAGCTCTCCATTCGCGGAGGTCCCTTGCACCCGGTTCTGTAGGAGGAAGCAGATGGCCTCCCGCACTCCTGGAAAACATTATCTAAGTTCTCACTGGAAAATGTTTTCAGAGGCAGCGCTGCAGATGGCACGGTGCACACCACATCTAGTCCTTTTCCGCTCCTCACTTAGCAGAGCCCACTCGGAGCTCAGCAAGCTGCGCCTCCGGGAAGGGGTGTTTTCCTTGGAAGGCAGAAGGGGTTGGGGAGTCCCCTGGGAAGCGTGGGGCAGAGGCCAGCGGCCACCTGAGCGTTCACTACCCAGAAAACCCCACGGTGCCTCTCTGGCCACCTTCCTGCCAGAGGAAGTGGAGCGGCCCGTGTAAGTACATGTTGCATCCCTGGTGAGACATCTGGAGGAGAGACCTGGGCAGCTTCGCTGCTCCCTTGTCCGGGTGGAAGGGGCCAGGCAGCCTGCGGAGACTGGCTTACTGCTCCATCTGTCATGTGTTTGCTGTCTGTGCCCACGCAGTGTCCCCTGTTCCCTCTGTACCCCTCACCCACTAGTGAAAGGTTCGTTCTGGTCAATGTGGTCTTGTTCATTTTGCATTCTATCCCACCTGTGTTTGCGCTGCAACACTCTCCCCCTCCCCCACCCCCCCAAAGAGGGGCGGCACTGCTGGGGCAGGGAGGCCCTAGGAGGCTGATCCAGATCAGATGCCAGAGCCCTAAATGGAAGGCGACCATAGGACAAAGGTAGCAAATGGAAATTAGTAAGCAGGAAAAAATACCAACAACCACCCACCCTCCAAACGCGCCAAAACCCGGCTCCTGCAAACGAAGTTCCTGAAGTCCTGTGATCGTGTATGTAAGTAAAGGTGGGATGAGGCCCAAGGCAGCCAGCACAGGTGGCTCTGGGAGGAGCCCTGAGACTTGAGTTTGCCTCTGGGGCAAGTCACTCAACCACACTCCATTCACTTTCTTCATCCTTGAAGTCGGGAATCGAATCGCGGTCTCTTTGAGCTCGATGAACCCATAGAGAGAGCAAGAGAAGAACAAATAAGGCCAGAGGCTGGGTCCCAGGGGCTTGGTTCTCTGTCTCACCTCCCTCGATTTTTGGTGATGGAGGCAGGCCCTGCAAAGCCAGACCCTGTCAAGTTTGTCTGAAAGCAAAGACCAAGGCAATAAGCCAAGTGTCCTGCATTCAGGGCTCCCAAAATTAACCTTTATCTTAATATAATGGTCCTGTTGGCTCTCTTGTTGCTTCTGTCTACAAAAGAATGCCCAGCCTAGGAAAATGCCTTATAAGAATTTATTTGAGCCAAACTAATGACAATTGCCAGAAAGCAACATCACAACAGATTGAAAAATGCTCCAGTAAATGGCAAGTTTACAGCTATCTATACTAATAGAAGGGTAATATGCTAATTAGACTGGGATACCTTCTGGATGTCCTTCCGGACAAAGCCATGGTGGTGGGGCTGAGGCAGAGGCAGTTAGGGGTGATCAGGCCAGTAGGGGAGGGCAGTTGGAGGTGATCAGGCTGGTGGGGGGGCCAGTTGGGGGGAAACAGGCCAGCAAGGGGGGGGGCAGTTGGGGGCGAGCAGGCCAGCAGGTAGAGTGGTTAGGGGTGATCAGGCAGGCAGGCAGGTGAGCGGTTAGGAGCCAGCAGTTCCAGATGGCGAGAGGGATGTCCGACTGCCGGTTTAGGCCCCATTCCACAGAGATGGGTCCTAAACTGGCAGTTGGACATCCCCTAAGGGGTCCCAGATTGGAGAGGGTGCAGGCCGGGCTGAGGGACACCCCCCACCCCTGTGCACAAATTTTGTGCACCGGGCCACTAGTCTATAAATAATAAAAGGGTAATATGCTGATTAGACCTGATGTCTTCCAGACATCATTACAGACGTCCTTCCTGACAAGCCAGGGCCAGGGGAAAGCCAGCTCTGGTCCTGGGTGCCTGTGAGTGGCCCGGGGGAAGCCAGCCCAGGTTCTGAGTGCTAGAGGAAAGCCGGTGCCAGCAGCCAGGAGAAGGAAAGCCTACTCTTGCATGAATTTTCGTGCATCGGGCTTCTAGTTTTAGACATAAAAATCAAAAGAGAATATGTAAGGAGGGTTGCATGAAATCCATTAGTGGTTGATTAAGGGGGCGAGAGAAAGCAAAGTGGGGAAACCTCTGGGATTAGATAAAAAATAAAATGGAGAGACACTTCTTTGACATTGGTAGGTACAGGAGAGTTAACAGTCACAGCACAAAGGTATTCAGGGAACAAGATAACAATGAAAGATTCTGTGGTCTCGTGCTCTGGTGCATTGGGTTGCCCCGGGGGGTCTGAAGATGACTCTGACATTTCATAGCTACAATGTTTTAGATGCAAAGAGATAACAGACAGGATCGCTTGAGGTAAGGACTTTCCTTTGTCCAGGAAGCTACAGGCCTAGGACATGACTCCTTTCTAGTTATGGATTTTTATGTTCAGACCATTCTATGTGGTTTCTTTGGTCTCTGAGTGTGTAAGGCCCGCCATGCAGGCCTCCCCTGAGCTTGTTAACTTTAGTATGTGGCCATTTTTTTGTCCATACTTCTGTTTCCTCTATAGTTCGTTTTCAAGAGAATATTCTTGAGTGTTGGTGGGTTGGTGGATGGGGGTTTATAACATCTAAAGGAAATATTTTTAAAGGTTTGGGCAAAATCAATTGCCATCTCCTGAGCTCGGTGCTCTCTTGGATACGTGTGTTCCTAGTGTCATGTGGGAATGCAAAGCAAGACAGGAGGGTTTGCGGGAAGTCTAGCTCCTGACCAGAAGCAGCTCCAGGTGGAACAGCCTGTCCTGCAGGGCCCTCTGGTCCCTCCAGGGGCCCCACACCACCCGGCTCACTTTCTGGGTGTCATGGGCTTCTTATCCATTTACCTGTGGCCGAACCCTGCCTGCCGGCTCATTTGAGGCTGCTTCTCTGCCTTTAGCTCTTTCACCCCACACTCATCTGTGCTTCTGAAAGTCACCAGCCCCCACTGGCCACTACGAGGGTCACAGGAACAGAGCCCAGTGTGCGAGCCTGACCCAGGATAACAGGGCAGTACGTGAGCAGTCCGAGGTCCCTTCATTACACAAACACTTATGAAATGTAAGGCAGGCACAGCCCTGGGCCAGGCGCTACATTATCCTGTCACATCTAGAGCCGGAGCCAACAAAACTATGAGTCCTGTGTTGAACTTTGAAGAGACTGTCTGCCCATGTATGATGTCATGACAGCGAGGAGAGACATTTCCCCCTAGAAAACAGTCTCCAGTTTAATAAAATGAAAATCGGTGGAAAAACAGATTTGCTTGTGCTATGATTAAAGACCAAACCCTGTTGCCACCTGCCAGAAGGAGGAAAATGTTGCAAATCCACTAATGCCATTCCAGATGCCTCTGGAAGAGACTGAGTGGTGGGTGCACTGAAGGACACAGCCCGAGAAATGAGACACACGCACGCCAAACCTCACCCCTCCATGCTGCCAGCCAGGCCTATTTCTTTATCCATATATTGGGAACAGTATTTATCTGAAGGGTTATTATGACGTTTCAAAGTAATGACTATAAAGTGTCTCACACAGTGCCTGGCATATAGTTGGTGCTTACTTAAGGGTGGGGCATTGTCTAAACTGACTCTGAGTGTCCCTCATTTGGGGACAACATAAGAAAGAAACCAATATCTCAAGCACCCACTGTAGGCGAGGCCGTCTGTTAAGCAGTTCGCAACAATCCAGCAAAATGGGTCCCACTGTTACTCCACTTTGCAGATTGGGAAACTGAGGCTTAGGCTGCTTCTGTAAGTTGCCAGAACTCCAAACATCATTGGGAGAGACATAATGGGGAGAGACAGGATTTACGCTTGGATATGCGGCGCCGGGGAGTGTGCTGTCCGCTGACCATGCTGCAGGGTCCACACACAAGGACCTGCTCATGTGCTCCTTGGCCCGTGGCCCATAGTTTCTAGGCAGATGTATCAAGATTAGCTTCTGAAAAAACTTTCCAGGGTACATTGTTGCTGTAAACTGAGATTACAACTCTTTGGGTTAGGCCCAATGACAGTAACCTCCAAGGAACTGTCGAAAGTAATTCCTGGGTCTAGCATTTCATCTTCAATAGTGTTCAAAACAGACGGCTTCACCAGGTGCCTCTATGTGGCCCTCAGATGCACTCTGCACCTTTCCCCACCGGCTGTCTGTCCCGGAGGCCAGCCTGTGGGGACATCATCAGGTGATCGTGCCCTCCGGTTGGGTGTGACCAGTGAGAGCACAGTTGGACAAGGGTGATGTCATACGGTTGAGTAAAGCTGGCTGGGTCCCTTGATGGAAGGTCACTACTCTTTTCAAGGACACCTGTTCTCTACAATCTCTCTCCCGGGGGATTCCGGGCCTCAGCATAGTAACAGCGCCTGCATTAGGAGCCCTGGGATAAGGCCCTCCTGGTCGGTACTTCTACCAAAGATGTGGTCCTGTCCATATCTTTGCAAAAAGGTCTTCTCACATTATCCTCACATCTCTTGGCTTTTGACTGATAAAGTGAGCATCAGAAAATATGTTTGCCGCTGGAATTGTGCCACTAATAGGAAACGAGGTAGATCACACATTTGATTAAGCTTGTACACACACACATTCTCTCTGGGGAAAGCACTGAGATGATATTGACTAACCAATATCCAGTCTTCTCCTTTACCAACACAATCCAATTTTTGTTCAGGGCTGTAATATACCCAGTTAAAAATGCCCCTCCTCCCACCCCTGAAGACTGGTGCAGCCACTATGGAAAACAGTATGGAGTTTCCTCAAAAAGTTAAAAATGGAACTTCCATTTGACCCAGCAATCCCACTTCTGGGAATATATCCTAAAAACCCCAAAACATCAAACAGAAAGAATATATCACTATGTTCATAGCAGTGTTATTTACAAAAGCTAAGATTTAGAAACAGTCCAAGTGCCTATCAGTAGATGAGTGGATAAAAAAGCTGTGGGACATTGACACAATGGAATACTATGCAGCTGTAAAAAAGAGGGACCTCTTACCCTTTGGGACAGCATGGATGGACCTGGAAAATACTATGCTAAGTGAAATAAGCCAATATGAGAAAGACAAATATCACATGATCTCACTTATTTGTGGAATCTAAAGAACAAAATGAATTAACCAACAAAATAAGACACAAAGCATGGAGGCATGGAACCACTGACATACCTCAATATAGGGGTTTGGGGGACAAGAAGAGATAAACCAAAGACATTATATGCATAGCTCATGGACATAGGCAATAGGTGGTGAAGACTTTGGGGGGGTGGATGGGGGTTAGAAGGGGGTGTAAAGGGGGAATTGACAGGAGATAACTGTAATACTATCAACAATAAAAAATATTTACTTTTAAAATGCCCCCCCAAACTCTTCAGACTTCCTTGCAATTTAGACTCCCTTAATTCAGACCCAGTTGGCTGTGTGACCTGGTTCTGGCTAATGAGATGTAAGTGAAATACACATCTGGGTGGGGCTTCTTTGAGATTTCCTATTTATTCATTTAGTATAGACTATTTTTTTCCTGTTAGGTCCTTGAGCACAGACCTAATTGCTGTTTTCAAGTCCTTGACTGATAATTCACCATCTGTTTTGCTCTCTGGTCAGTAACCATTGATTGTCTTCTGAGCGTGGATCATTTTTTCTGGTTTACTGGTTGCCTAGTTGTTTTGGATTGTATCTGGGGATTGTGAGTAATATCTTATAGATACTCTTTTTCCTGTTATGTTACTCTGAATATCATTTTAAAATTGAGATATAATTCACAGACTATAAAATCAATCACATTAAAGGGTATAATACCATGGTATTTTAAAGTATTTTCAAAAAATTGTGCAACCATCACCACTAATTCCCGAACATTTCATAACCACAAAAAATAAAAAACAAAAACAAAAAACCCCATACCCCCCCCCAAAGAAAACAAAAAACAACAACAAAAAAACCATACCCATTAGCAGCTATCCCCCATCTCTTCATTACCTCAACACCTGCCAACAACTGATTCACTTTCTCATCTACATGGATTTGTCTACTCTGGACATTTTGTAAAAACAGAATCATACAATATGTGGCTTTTTGTGACTGCCTTATTTCACTTAGTATAACATTTTAAAGGCTCATTTCATATTGTAGCATGTATCAGTGCTTCATTCCTTTTTATGTTGAATAATATTCCATTGTATGGATATGCCATATTTTATTGATTTATTTGTCAGTTGATGGACAATTGGGTTGTTTCTAATTTGTGGCTATTATGAATAATGCTGCATGGGTGTAAATAAATGTTTTCATTTCTCTCAAGTATATACCTAGGAGTGGAATTACTGATGGTAATTCTTTAATCATTTGATGAACTGACAAACTGCTTTCCAAAGTGGCTGTGCCATTTTAACTTCGTGCCAGTAAATTATAAGGACTCTAAGTTATCTACTTCCTTATCAACACTAGTTTTCTTTCCTTTTTCGTAATAAATAAAAATAAGTATTATTGTTATAGCCATTTTAGTGGGCATGGAGTTATAATGTTGCTGTGATTTGCATTTCACTGATGACTAATGATGTAGAACAGACATTTTCAACCTTTTTCATCTCATGGCATGCATAAACTAATTACTAAAATTCTGTGGGCTATAATTTTTGACCAAAAAAAATAGCTATAATTTTGATTGATTTACAAAAAATACCAATTCAATTAGAAAATGAGCAAAAGACCTCAACAGACACTTCTCCAAAGAGGACATGCAAATGGCCAATAGATATACTAATTATCTACCCTTTTTGCTACAAAGTGACTTTTTAAAAAAATCAGGTGTCTATTATACTAATAAAAGGGTAATATCCTAAGTAGACTGGACATCTTCTGGACTTCCTTCCGGACAAAGCCACGGTGGCGGGGGCTGAGGCAGAGGTGGTTAGGAGAGAACAGGCCGGCAGGGGAGGGCAGTTAGAGGTGATCATGCTGACAGGGGAGCAGTTAGGGGGCGATCAGGCTGGCAGGGTAGGGCAGTTAGGGGATGATCAGGCCAGAAGGCAGAGGCAGTTAGGGGCGATCAGGTAGGCAGGCAGGCCAGCGGTTAGGAGCCTGTGGTCCAAGATTGCAAGAGGGACATCCCCCGAAGGGTCCCAGATTGGAGCGGGTGCAGGCCACGCTGAGGGGACACCCCCATGCATGAATTTAATGCACCAGGCCTCTAGTCTATGTATATAAAAGCCTAAGCAACTGTTCAATCATTCAACTGGTAGCTATGACGTGCACTGACCACCAGGGGGCAGACACTCAACACACAGACATGGAAACAGAACAGACTGTTGAATCACAGAGGGAAGTGGGGAGGGCGGCAAGAGATTAACCAAAGATCTTATATGCATACTAGAGGCCTGGTGCACGGATTCATGCACTGGGTCCCTCAGCCTGGCCTGTGGAGATCAGGCTGAAACCAGCTTTCTGACATCCCTTGAGGGGTCCTGGATTGCGAGAGGGTGCAGGCCAGGCCGAGGGACCCCACTGGTGCATGAATCCATGCACTGGGCCTCTAGTACTTATATATAAGGATTTCTGGTACCAGGAATTAACTGATCAGACACAATCTTATTATGTGACATGACCAATACGATGCAACTCTATTATATGATCTACATATTTATGGTTCAGGACAGGGCATTCACACTAGACAGCTATTGTGTTGGTTGCTGTAATTCTTTTTTTTATAATCTAAGTAAAAAGGGGTGGGTGCCCCAACCAAATAGCCAGGCATTGCATGCTTTAAAAATTCTTGGAGCACACCAGTATGAAATTGCATCTTTTCATATGCTTATTGATTAATTGTACATGTTCCTTGGGAAAATGTCTACTTAGGTCCTTTGTTGTTGTGTATTTTTTTTTGTCTTTTTATTATTGAGTCAAAGGAGTTCATTACTTTAAAATTTTTACAATTATTATTTTTTTACAAAAAATCTACTTGATGTTTATTACACTTAGTTTCTCCAATGATGGTTTAGCAAATTAATTCTTTTTTTAAAAATTAAATCTTTACTGTTCAGATTATTACATTTGTTCCTCTTTTTCCCCCCATAACTCTCCTCCTCCCAGTTCCCGCCCCACCCTCCGCCCTCACTCCCCACCCACTGTCCTCATCCATAGGTGCACGATATTTGTCCAGTCTCTTCCCGCATCTCCCACACCCCTTTCCCCCCCAAGAATAGTCAGTCCATTCCCTTTCTATGTCCCTGATTCTATTATGATCACCAGATTATTTATTCACTTGATTCTTAGATTCACTTGTTGATAGATGCATGTTTGTTGTTCATAATTTGTATCTTTACCTTTTTCTTTTTCTTCCTCTTCTTAAAGGATACCTTTCAGCATTTCATATAATGCTGGTTTGGTGGTGATGAACTCCTTTAGCTTTTCCTTATCTGTGAAGCTCTTTATCTGACCTTCAGTTCTGAATGATAGCTTTGCTGGATAAAGTAATCTTGGTTGTAGGTTCTTGGTATTCATCACTTTGAATATTTCTTGCCATTCCCTTCTGGCCTGCAAAGTTTCTGTTGAGAAATCAGCTGACAGTCGTATGGGTATTCCCTTGTAGGTAACTGAGTTTCTTTCTCTTGCTGCTTTTAAGATTCTCTCTTTGTCTTTTGCTCTTGGCATTTTAATTATGATGTGTCTTGGTGTGGTCCTCTTTGGGTTCCTTTTGTTTAGGGTTCTCTGCGCTTCCTGGACCTGTAGGTCTATTTCTTTCACCAGCTGGGGGAAGTTTTCTGTCATTATTTCTTCAAATAGGTTCTCAATATCTTGCTCTCTCTCATCTTCTGGCACCCCTATAATTCTGATGTTGGTACGCTTGAAGCTGTCCCAGAGGCTCCTTACACAATCTTCGTATTTTCGGATTCTTTTTTCATTTTGCTTTTCTGGTTGGGTGTTTTTTGCTTCTTCGCATTTCAAATCTTTGCCTTGATTCTTGCGCTCCTCTGGTCTGCTGTTGGGAGTCTGTATAGTATTCGTTATTTCAGTCCATGTATGCTTAATTTCTAGTTGGTTCTTTATCATAACA
Source organism: Myotis daubentonii (assembly GCF_963259705.1). Lineage (NCBI taxonomy): Eukaryota > Metazoa > Chordata > Mammalia > Chiroptera > Vespertilionidae > Myotis > Myotis daubentonii. Next base: position 23,797,055 of record NC_081851.1, on the reverse strand, counting down.
TCAAGGGTCTCATTAGATTTCTTGAGAATCTCACTACATTTATCGGCGGCTTCTAGACAGTTCTTAAGAGACCTTAAAAGTGTGGTTCTGAACTCAATATCCTCCATTGACAGTTTTGTCCTGTTTCTTTGTCTCCGCATTTTTTATGCTTTCTTGGTGCACTCCCTAGTGGCCTTTGTGCGCAGTCTTGTTGTAGTTAAGCCTTGATTGTTGTCGGCAATACTGGGGGTGATTTGACCTCCAGGCTAACTGGCTATGAGAGTCCGCTGTGTCTGCAGTGGAAGAGCTTCTGTGCTGGATCTCTAGGGCGGTGCTAATCTAGCGTTTGCCTGAGGCTATCCGGCAAATGGCTCTGTGCAGGGCTTGGGCGGAGCAGGTCTCTGGGGATCTACAGGGCCGGCCGGAGCAAGCAGTTATGGCTGCTCTCAGTCCCGTCCCTAGGGGCTCTGCCTCACAGGGTCCCAGCAACCACTGCAAACCTCGGAGAGAAAGCTGCCTTCGAGTTCCGACCGAAGCCAGACAGTCCCGCTTCTCCCGTTTGAGTCTGGGTCCCTAGAGACTCGCCCGGATCTGGAGCTCAGAGTCTGAAACTCCCTCCCGATTGAAAACAACAACCGCGCCCTCCGCCGCCAGCCCGCTTCGCGTGCACTCTGCACCTGAGTATTTCACTTCAGCACTGTGCCTCCTCTGAGTCTGGGTATGATATTCTCTTTCCTCCTAGTTGTAGAATTTCCACTCAGCCAGCCTTCCTGTGGTTCTGGATGATGGCTATTCCATCTTTTAGTTGTTTTTTGAAGTGGTTGTTCGAGGCAGCAATCTCCGGCATTAACCTTTCTTTATATAGTCTAGATATATGATTTGAAAATATTTTCTCCCATCTGTGGGTTGACTTTTCCTTTTTTATTGAATTTATTGGGGTGACATTGATTAATAAAATTGTTTCAGGTGTACAGTTCTACAATACAACATCTGTATATTGTATTGTATGTTCACCACCCCAAGTCAAGTCTCCTTCCATCACAATTTATCCCTCTTTTACCCTTTTCTACCTCCCCCACCTGCCTTTCCCTCTGGTAATCACGATACTGTTGTCTGGGTCTGAGGTTTTATTTTTTTTTCTTTGCTTAATGGCTTCACCTTTTTCACCCAGCCCCCAACCGCCTCTCCTCTGACAGCTGTCAGTCTGTCCGCTATGACTCTGTTTCTATATTGTTTGTTAGTTTTTATTCACTAGATTCCACATATGAGTGAAATCATATGGTACTTTTCTCTAACTGGCTTATTTCACTTAGAGTAATTCTCTTCATGTCCTGACTGGTGTGGTTCCATTGTCTGGGTGTTGTTCTATGCACATAAAGGTTGCTGGTTCGATTCTCAGTCAGGGCACATGCCTGTGTTTTGGGCTTGATCCCTGGTAGGGGGCTTGCAGGAGTCAGCCAATCATGTTTCCCTCTCACATTAATGTTTCTCTCTCTCTCTCTCTCTCTCTCTCTCTCTCTCTCTCTCTCTCTCTCTCTCCTTTAAAAATATGTTCTCTAGGTCCATCCCGATGACACAAAGAGTAAGATTTCCTTTTACGGTTGAATAATATTCTATTCCACTGTGCAAATGGAATACCACAGCTTTTTTATATTCTCATCTACTGATGAACACTTGGGCTGCTTCCAAATCTTGGCTATTGCAAATAACACTGCCATGAACATAGGAATGCATATATTCTTTTGAATTAGTGTTTCAAATTTCTTTGGATATAGTCCTAGAAGTGGAATCACTGGGTCAAAAGGCAGTTCCATTTTTAATTTTTTGAGGTAACTTCATACTACTTTCCACAGTAGTTGCACCAGTCTGCATTCCCACCAACAGTGCACGAGGGTTCCCTTTTCTCCATATCCTCACCAACACTTGTTGTTTGTTGGTTTATTGATGATAGCCATTCTGACAGGTGTGAGGTGATATCTCATTGTGGTTTTAATTTGAATTTATCTGATGATTAGTGACACTGAGCATCTTTTCATGTCTATTGGTTATATGTATGTCCTCTTTAAGAAGTGTCTATCGAGATTCTTTGCCATTTTCTGATTGGATTATTTTTTGTGTTTTTGGTGTTAAATGTTATCAGTCTTTATAAATTGTGGATAGTAACCCCTTATCAGATATATAATTGGAAATTATGTTCTCCCATTCAGTGGGTTCTTTTCATTTTTTTTAATGGTTTCCTTTGCTGTGCAAAAACTTTCTAGTTTGATGTAGTTCCATTTGTTTATTTTTCTTCTTTTGCTTCCCTTGCCTGAGGCCATATATAAGAAAAAATTGCTGCAACAAATATTCTAGATTTTACTGTTTATGTTTTTTTCTATGATTTTAATGGTTTCAAATCTAACATTACAGTCTTTAATCTATTCTGAGTTTATTCTTGTGTGTGCTGTAAGAAGGTGGTCTAGTTTCATTTTTGTGCACATATCTGTCCAATTTTCCCAACACGATTTATTGAATAGACTCTCTTTACTCCATTTTATGTTTTTGCCTCCTTTGTCAAATATTAATTGACCATGGATTTATTTCTGGTCTCTCTATTCTGTTCCATTGATCTATATGTCTCTTTTTATGCCAGTACCATACTGTTTTGATTACTATGGCCTTAAAGTATACTTTGATATCAGGTAGTGTGATTCCTCCAACTTTGGTTTTCTTTCTCAAGATTGCTATGACTATTCAAGATCTTTTGTGGTCCTGTATAAATTTTTGGAATATTCGTTCTAGTTCTGTGAAATACACCATTGGTATCTTGATAGGAATTGCGTTGAATCTGTAAGTTGCTTTGGGTAGTATGGACATTTTAATGATGCATTTCTTCCTATCCACGAACATTGTATATGCTTCCACTGATTTGTATCTTCTTCAATTTCTTTCTTCAGTGTCTTTTTAAAAATTGTGTTGTTTTTTTAATTTTTAGAGAGAGAAGAGAAATGGAAGGAAGGAAGGAAGGAAGGAAGGAAGGAAGGAAGGAAGGAAGGAAGGAAGGAAGGAAGGAAGGAAGGAAAGAAAAACATTGATTCATTGTCTCACTTACTTATGCATTCATTAGTTGCTTCTTGTATGTGCCCTGCCTGGAGACTGAACCCACAGCTGTGGCATATTGGGATGATGCTCTAACCAACAGAGCTACCCAGTCAGGGCTCTTCAATGTCTTAGAATTTTCTGAGTACAGGTCTTTTACATCCTTGCTTAAATTTATTCCTAGGTATTTTATTTTTTTGAAGCAAATGTGAATGGGATTGTTCTCTTAGTTTCCCTTTCTGATAATTCATTATTGGTGTATAAAAATGCAACTAATTTCTGGATATTTCTTTTGTATCCTGCTACTTTCCTAAATTCAAGTATCAGTTCTTGTAATATTTTGGTGTAATCTTTAGGGTTCTCTATATACAGTATCATGTCAGCATGTCTCAAATAATAACAATTTTACTTCTTCCTCTCCAATTTTGATGCTTTTTGTTTCTTCTTGTCTGACTCCTGTGGTTAGGACTTCCATTTCTACGTTGAATAAAAATGGTGAAAATGGATATCTGTGGGTTGACTTTTCACTTTCTTTTTTCTTTTCTTTTTAAAAATTTCTTTTAAAAAAAATCTTTATGTTGAGAGTATTACAGATGTGACACCCTCATGCGCCCCTCCCTCATTATCCCTCTCCACCAGATCCTGCCCCACCCTAGGCCTTTACCATCCTATTGTCTGTGTCCATGGGTAATGCATGTATGCATACAAGTTCTTTATTAATCTCTTCCCGTCCCATCTCCTGCCCCTTTCCCTCTGAGAATCATCAGTCTGTTCCATGTTTCCATGCCTCTGGTTCTACTTTATTCATCAGTTTATTTTGTTCATTAGATTTCTTTTTCATTTATTTTGATTTTTAGATTCAATTATTGATAGATATGTATTTATTGACATTTTATTGTTCATATTTTTATCTTTTTTGTTCTTATTCTAATTCTTACTCAAGACGCTTTAACATTTTATGTAACATTTTATGTAATACTAGCTTGGTGGTGATGAACTCCTTTAGGTTTTTTTTTTTGTCTGTGAAGCTCTTTATCTGACCTTCAATTCTAAATGATAGCTTTGCTGGGAAGAGTAATCTTGGTTGTAGGTCCTTGCTTTTCACCACTCTGAATATTTCTTGCCACTCCCTTCTGGCCTGCAAAGTTTCTGTTGAGAAATAGCTGACAGTCGTATGGAAGCTCTCTTGTAGATAACTAACTGCTTTTCTCTTGATGCTTTTAAGATTCTCTCTTTGTCTTTAACCATTGGCATTTCTTTTTACTTTTTTTTTTATTGATTTCAGAGAGGAAGGGAGGAGAGATAGAAACATCAATGATGAGAGAGAATCATTGATCGGCTACCTCCTGCACACCCCCCACTGGGGATCAAGCTCACAAGTCGGGCATGTGCCCTTGACCAGAATCGAACCTGGAACCCTTCAGTCTGCAGGCCAACACTCTACCCACTGAGCCAAACCAGCTAGGGAAGGCATTTTAATTATGATGTGTCTTTGTTTGGGCCTCTTTGGGTTCATCTTGTTTGGGACTCTCTGCCCTTCCTGGATTTGTATGTCTATTTCTTTCACCAGGTAAGGAAAATTTTTGGTCATTATTTTTAAATAGGTTTTCAATTTTTTGCTCCCTCTCTTCTCCTTCTAGCACCCCCATGACGTGACTGTTGGTACACTTAAAGTTGTCCCAGAGGCTCCTTATGATATCTTCATAATTTTGGATTCTTTCTTCTTTCTGTTTCTGATAGGGTGTTTTTTGATTCTTCATATTCCAAATCACTGATTTGATTCTCAGTGTCTTCTACTCTACTGTTGAATCCCTGTAAATTATTATTTCAGTTGGTGTATCCTTCATTTCTGACAGGTCTTTTTTTATGTTGTTGATGTTCTCAATAAGTTCCTTGAAGTTCTCACTAAGTTCCTCAAAGTTCTCAATAAGTTCCTTGAGCATCCTTATAACCATTGTTTTGAACTCTGAATCTGATAGTTTACTTGCTTCCATTTCATTTAGTTCTCTTTCTGGCAATTTCTTCTGTTCATTCATTTGTGATGCTTCTTTGTCTATTTGGTTGCTTTCCTGTGTTTGTTTCTGTGTATTAGGTAGAGTTGCTATGTCTCCTGGAATTGGTAAAGTGGCCTTGTGTAGTAAGTGTTCTATAGGGCTCAGAGGCTCAGCCTCTCCCATCACCTGAGCTGGGCACTCTAGTTGTACCCGTGTGGGCTGTGCGCACTGTCCTGTTGTAGGTGAGCCTTGATTGCTATTGATGTCACTGGGAGGGATTGACACCCCCCCCCCCCAGGCCAATTGGCTGTGCAGGCCAGCTATGACTACAGTGGAAGAGCTGCTGTGCAGGAAACACCCCAATCTCAGAGTGGCTTATTTCCCTAGTTGTAGAACTTCCATTCAGCCAGATTTCAGGTGGTTCTGAATGATAGTTGTTCTGTGGTTTAGTTGTAATTTTGATGTGGTTGTGGGGGGATGCGAGTACTGTGTTCACCTATGCTTCCATCTTGGACCTGGCAACTTTCACTTTCTTGATAGTATCCTTTGAAGCACAAAAGTTTTTAGTTTTAATGAAGTCTATTTTTTTCATTGCTTATGGTTTTTATGTCATATCTAAAATTACTTTGCCAAATCCAAGTTCCTGCAGATTTATCCATGTTTTCTTCTGAGAATTTTATAGCTTTGATTCATTTTAAGTTAATTTTTACATATGTTGTGAAGTAGGAGTCCCAATTCATTCTTTTGTAGATGGCTATCCAGTTTCCCCAGCAACATCTGTTGAGGAAACAATTGTTTCCCCATTGAATGCCTTGGTGCCCTTGTTGAAAAATGAATTGGCCATAGATTAAGAGGTTTACTTCTGGACTGTCATTTTATTCCACTGATATACATCTGTCCTTGTGCCAGTATCACACTGACTTAATTACAGTTGCTTTATACTGTTTTGAAATCAAGAAACGTGAGTCCTCCTATTCTTTTTCAAGATTATTTTGGCTATTTTGGGTCCTCTGAAATTCCATATAAATTTTATCATCAATTTAGACAAATAAGTTTTCTGGAATTCTGAAGGGGATTGCATTGGATTTATAGTTCAATTTTGGAAACACTGCCATCTTAAGTCTTCTGGTCCATGGACATAGAATCCCTCCCCGCCCCCCCCCCCCCCGCCCAATTTATATCGTATTTACTTTCTTTCAACAGTGTTTTGTAATCTTCAGTATAAAAGTTTTGTACTTCTTTTGTCAGATTTGTTCCAAAGTATTTTATTCTCTTTGATGCTACTGTAAATGAAAATTTTCACATTCACGTTGTTCATTGTAAGTTTTTAGAAGTATGATTTTTGTATATTGTTCTTGCATCCTGCAACCTTTCTGAACTCATTACTAGTTCTAATAGTTTTTTCAATAGATTCCTTAGAATTTTCTAAACACAAGATCATGTAATGTATGCACATACTTTTGCTTCTTCCTTTCCAATTTCATTAACTTATTTCTTTTTCCTGTCTGGTTGCCCTGACCATTCCAGTACTATGTTGAATAGAAGTGGTGAGAATGGCCATCTTTGTCTTGTACCTATCTTAAGAGGGAAAGCACTTAGTTTTTTTGGTTATTGAATATATTGGTTGTGGGTTTTCGTAGATGGCCTTTATCATGTTGAGAAAGTTCCTAGTTTGTTGAGTGTAACATGATACAGGTGTTCAATTTTGGCTAATACTTTTTCTCCATCTATTAAGATGATTATGACATGTTTGTTAGTTTGTCCTATTGATATAATGTATTATATTTATTTTCAGATGTTAAGCCATCCATTTATTCCTGGGATAAATCCTGGTTGAATTTTAATTTCCTTGCCATTTTTGTACTACATATTTTTTATATATTTTCTTAGTTATTGCCTTGGGGGGTTTACATTAACATTTCTTAAAAATATGTTTTTATTGATTTGAGAGAGAGAGGAAGGGAGAGGGAGAGACAGAAACATCAATGAGTGAGAAACATCAATCGGCCACCTCCTGCATGCCCTCCCTCTGGGAATTGATCCTGCAAACCTCACATGTGCCCTGACTGGGAGTCAAACTGGGGATCTCTGGGTACATAGGTTGACTCTCAAACACTGAGACATTGGCCAGGCACCATTAACATTTTAATTCAATTTAGTTCTGATTAATAACAACTGAATTTTAATAATATGCAAAACTTGGCTTCTATACAGCTCCTTTCTCCCCCTACTTTTATGCGTTATTACAAAATAATTACATCTTTATACATTTTGTGCCCATCAACCTAGATTTATAATTATTTATTCAATAAAGACTTAAGTCTGAAAGAAAAAGTAGTTACAAAAAAATAAACATTTACACTGTCTTTTATATTTACCTACATATTTATTTCTTCAGGTAGATTCGAGTTACTGTTTAGTGCTCTTTTGTTTCACCCTGGAAGACTCCCTTTAATATTTCTTATAGGGCAGGATTGCTAGCAACAAAATTTTCTGGGTTGTTTTTGTTTGGGAGTGTCTTTTTTTATTCATTTTTTAATTGATAGTTTACCTAGATATAGAATTCTTGGTTGACAGGTCCCCTCCTCCCCCCTTTCAGAACGTTGGAAATGTCATCCCATTGTATTTTTCCACCAAAGTTTCTAGTAAGACATCTGCTTACCTTATTGAGTATCCCTTTTATATGTCACATCTCCCTTGTTCTTTAAAAATTCTTTGTCTTTGACTTTTTAAAATATATATATACTAGAGGCCCAGTGCACGAAATTCATGCACTCAGGGGGAGGTCCCTCAGCCCGGCCTGCAATCTCTCATAGTCTGGGAGCCCTTGGGAGATGTCCGACTGACAGTCAATTTGCATATTAGCCTTTTATTATATAGGCTATTTTTTATTGATTTCAGAGAGGGAGAGAGAGGGAGGGAGGGAAGGGGGGGAGAGAGAGAGAGAGAGAGAGAGAGAGAGAGAGAGAGAGAGAGAAATATCAATGATGAGAATCATTGATTGGCGGTCTCCTGCACACCCACACTAGGGATTGAGACCACAACTTGGGCATATGGACTGACCGGGAATCGAATCGAACCATGACCTCCTGGTCCATAGGTCAGCGCTCAACCAGTGAGCCACGCCAGGTGGGCCTGTCTTTGACTTTTGACAGTTTATGATTTATGGGTCTCTAGTTTATTTAACATGGAGTTTGCTAACCTTCATGGATATATAGATTGAGGGTTTCTAAAACAAATTTGGGGAGTTTTCAGCCATCACATCTTCAACTATTCTTATTATTTTTATGAAGGAAATAGCTTTCAGAGGTCCTTAGTCCCCCATTCTCTCTGATGTTACCCCCAAATTACTTTTTTTTTATTGCTTAAAGTATTACAAAGGGTATTACATATGTATCCATTTTATCCCCCTGCCCTAGACAGTCCCCTAGCCTCCAAATTACTTTTTAAACAAGAAGTTTACATGGTTGAGTTCAATCTAAACTTTTCCTCCTTTTAGCATAAATCTCAGTTTTCTGTTTTCAGCCTCAGAGGGGTATGTGGAGTCTGCTAACAGAGAGGGAGCGAGAGAGAAACATCGATTGGTTGCCTTTTGAATGACCACAACCTGACTGGGAATTGAGCTGGAAACCTTTCAGTGCACAGGACGATGCTCAATGAACTGACCCACTCCAGCCAGGCTCATTCTCATGTTAACATGTCTAAAGTCTTTGCAAGCAGGTGTGTTAATACCCAAAGCTTTTTTTTTTTTAAGGGAAAATATATGGAATAGAATGTCTTATTTTCAGTATGTTCATAGTGCTAAAAATAGACACTGCCCCTAACTCTCTGGACTCTACTCTGCCCCAAAGAAATCTCCACTTATCAAATTAAACAACAGAGGATCCGAATTAGGACTGTTTACGGAAACAGGAATTTGGAGGCTAGCTTGAAAGATAACAAAGTCACATAAATTCATGCAGCAACAGATAACCAAAGCATATAAAGTGTATTTCAAGTTCTGGTGTGCAGTTCATGGACCAACGTGTATCTCTCTTCCTCTGGCCCTAAGAACCCAAAGGTGAGAAGAGCAATCTAGGAGACAGGCTTCAACTCTGGCCTGAGGGACCTGGGGCCAAAGCAGCTGTGTGGTTCCCTATTTTCTTGTCTGTAAGATGCTATCAGAGGCACCTTCCAGCTTTCAAGTTCTAATTCTGAGGGAGACTGGAAAAATACCAAAATGGTAAGTGTTGTGCCAGGATGGAGGGACTCCGTGTGTACATTCTGGATTTTTATTTCATATCTAAATTTGTTTAATGGTATCTTAGTAAGTAAACGTAAATTTGTAAGTTTTTTAAATGCAAGAATTCAAGACCAAAAAATGTTGAGATTAGATCTCTTCAGAAATGTTACTTTGGCACCATCTGCTGGGGAGCTTTTAAAATCTTCCCTGCACATAAATTTCTTATTACCTTCCCAAAATGATTTAAAGGACACATTGTCCATCATTTACACCTGACCTGAGTGTCCCAGCAGCCTCTGTTAGTAGGAATTTATGTGTAAATTCAGCATCACTTAAGGGGCACAGAACTTGTCCTGGGTAACTTCATTCTAGCACGTGTACTAAGTTTTAGAATGTGTTTGGATTTTATGTGTGGCACCTGTTCAGCTGAGTCTCAGCAGCACCTGACAACCACTGCTGCACTTTTCTCGACAACCTGGGCTGTCTTTGAAGGCCTGTGCACCAGGCACCCGAGACATATTAACGTACCTAACGCTCTAACAAGCAAACACTTGTTACGTGAAACTTCCGGCCTCCCAGGACTTGGACCACTCTTCGAGGATGCTTCCCAGCACCATTACAGCAGCTTGTCACTTGCCAGGAGGGTGACCTTGGGCAAATAATTTAACCACTGTCTGTCTTCTCCTCTATAAACCAGCTGGCTGACCTGTTACATTGGTACTAGGAGACCACAATGGTTAACAAAGCCTGGCACTAAGCACCCCCTGTCACCATCACTATTATTCCCACACACCCTGCTTTTCCTCTGGGAATGCTCCTAAGACTGGCAGAATTTCCAGGAAGAAAACTCTTTGCTCCATCTACTTAAGACAAGATAGATTTTATTTATTAATGGATTAAGCTGTGATCTGAGATCACACTTATTTCTAGCGTTTCTGATATCAAATAGCCTCGTTATGGCATTATCACTTTTTACATAATTATTTCTGAGAGAATCGGGAAGACATAGGCTTTTAAGTCTCCCCTTGTTCACTGACCCAAAAATCATCTGTGGGAGAAGCCACTGGTTGTCCCCCAAATCCATCATCCATGCTTTCCTTTCACGGAGCGAGAATAGCAGACAGGCACACAGCTGTTGACATTCCCATCTAACTGGCAGTCTGGTGTGGCCATGTGACGAAGTTTTTGCCAATGGAATATGCTGAGAAGTGATGTGCACCACGTACAGGTTGAGCCCCACAAAACTTCCCAGGCTGCATGAACTGCCCCCTCCTGCAGGATGGATGCAGATGACAGGCCCTGGAGATGGTGGCCCGCAGACGGAAATAAACCTTGGGTCCCCAAGGCACTGTGGTTGGGGGGCTGAGGGAGAGGGATGCCCTGTACCCCTCTCTACCCACCCTAGAACTGCTACACAGTCAAGAAACACTTTTCTGCCTTAACTACAGAAATGTTGTGATCAGATTGTGACCACAGCCAAGCTGGACCTAAACACTAACCATGGTGCCATGAGGCCCTTCCTGTTCATACGGACAACAGTCACATATGTGACTTTGTAATGTATTTCTACAATAAGTACTTTTCTGTATATTTTACATTTTTCATAATAATTTAATGGTTGCAGGCTATTCCATAAAGTAGCATTATTCCATAAATTGTAAGTCACTTTCCACTCTCTAAATAATGCTACAATGTGCAGAAACCTTATTCTATATTTGAATCATTTTTAAAAACATCATCGCCCTAGCTGGTTTGGCTCAGTGGATATAGACCGTTGGCCCATGGACTGAAGGGTCCCAGGTTCGATTCCAGTCAAAGGCACATGCCTGGGTTGCGGACTCGATCCCCAATGGAGGAAATGCAGGAGGCAGCCAATCAATGGTTGTCTCTCATCACTGATGTTTTCTCTCTCTCTCTCTCTCTCTCTCTCTCTCTCTCTCCCCCTTTCCCTTCCTCTCTGAAATCAATAAAACATATATATATAAAAACATCAGAATTGGCATTATTCACAGGTTATAAACACACTGTTGAATGTCTTTTCACAAAGACTGAATCGGTTACATTACCATCTTAATATGCTCATTTCATCAGACTTTGAAAGCAAAAAGATTTTACAAATATATAATGGTATACACTTAGGTTGCTTTTAAAAAATTTCCCCATCTTTTATTTTGCATTTCTTTGATCACTACTGAGGTTGAACACCTTTCCCGGTTTGCTGATTAGCTGTGTGGATGAAAGAGGGGCCACATACTAAACCTGACAAGCTCAGGGGAGGTCTGCGTGGCAGCCTTACAAACACAGAGGCCTAAAGTAACCGCAGAGGATGGTCGGACATTAAAACTTTCTAACTAAAAGCCGCTCATGGCAGGGAGTCATGACAAAGGTCAATGTTTACCTTAACTGAGCCTGTCTGTTTTCTTTTTTTGCATCTATGATAAACATACCTGGTAATATATCTTCGGAATATCAAAGTAATTTTTTTCTGGAAGCACAACCACACCAGAACAGAGAGCACAAATCCCTTCACTGTATTGTTATCATGTTAATTGTTAACTATCCTATACCCACCCATGTAAAAGATGTGTCTATCATTTTACTTTTTATTCAACCTCCGAGATTTCCCTGCTTTGCTTTCTCCTGCCACCAGTGGATTTCATGTAACACCCTTGTGCCTCCTCCTTTGATTATAATGTATAAAATAGGTAGTAAACTGCCATTTTCCAGAGCATTTTCTCAATCTGTTGAGATTTTGCTTCCCAGCAACTGTCATCAGTTTGGGTCAAATAAACTCATACAAATCCTTACAGGTTTGGACATTTCTTTCATTGACAGTTGTACCTCCTCTTTTAAAAATTTCATGTCCTGTCTGTAGATTTATACAATCTAGCACTAATAGATATTATCAAGAACCAATCGCCCAAAACTTCAGAAAGCAATTTATTAAAAGTCACAACAAATATTAAGGCACAAAATATATCCTTTTTTTCAAACAAAAATCTTTGAAATAGTTTTGTCCTACATTCAAAGCAACTTTTTCCAAATTATACAATAATTTAACCATTTAAAATAGAAAAATATAACTTCTTAAGCCCCTAACCTTTCTCCCCAAATACATGTTTTCCTAGTTCTAAGGAAGCTTCTTAGTGTATAGTGAGCCCCTGTGTTATCTGTACACGTCCTTAAAAGTCTCATTTGTCACTTATATACATTTGATGTGCTGAGGAGTTTAATTATCAGTATAAGGCCTGGTGTTTCGTACTGTTTATTGCATGCTGTTGATCAAGCAAAGACACAAGTACCAAACCCAGTGACTTATAAACTAGCACATCTCAACTTTAGACCAGTCATGTGCAGCCTAGCACAGTAGATGCAAACCCCTTTTTAGAAAAGGATATAAAAATCACCTTGTATGTCCATTTTTTTACACTTCAGTCTCGATATTCTAGTAGTGCAAACATAATGTACCATATTACAGGGGGCAAGTCGATATTCTCTACAGGACATGAAAGATTTAAAAAATTATTTTCTTCACAGGAAAAGTATGGAAACATTACCTCTCAGCCTTAAAAATTCACATACTCATCTATTTTTTCTTATTTTTGAAATAAATTAACTTATCTTTTAAAGCAGCTACCAATGAACTCAAATCACACAAAAATTCCCTTTTAAGTAATTTTACACAGCAGATACATCTAACATGGATTGCAAATGCTTTTCTAAGCATTTTGCCTAGAAAAACAAAAGTGGACTCTGGCCCTCGGATCCCTTCATTAATAGGAAGACCCATCTTGACGGCATCCTAAGAAATTAATCTGATTGGGATGGCCAGTTTCTGGAACCTTCATGCAGAAGCAGGATGACAGCTGCATGGTGGCCATGGGTGTCACTTCTCCCCAGGTCCTCTGTATGAACTACTCAACCCTAGGGCGCCCCCTCCTTTTCACATGAGGGGGTTCAGAAGGCCCTCCACAGGAATCCTCTATTCAGGACACAGGTATCAACCGAGGACACAATGATCACTGACAGTGACGGGCACAATGGATGCCTTTGAAAACAGTATTTCTGACCGGCCATCAGGAGGGAACCTACTTTCTCTGGGTAACGAGGAAAGCCTGCATTTCAGCCTCAGGCTAAGCCATCCAGGGTCCAACATTTATTTTTCCAGCTACAGAGCACAGGGTTTTTATAAACACTATCGGGGTTACGTCAGAGGCAGTTTCCTGTCTCACACTGGCCATTGTTCCCACTCCCACCCCACTGGCTGGCAGCTCCTACTGGCTGGCCGCCCAGGATTCTGCATTCAGAATTCAGCTACAACCGTATGAGTTGGGAATGAACCTGACTCGAAATCTGGGCAGTGGCATTAGGTAAAATTTTAGGGACAAGAGGACAGTGGTCACCTCTGGGTCTCAAACAACTTGGGGTAAGGGTGAAATACACCCCCGGGAAGGACATGAATGCTGCGAAATGTACAGGTGGGTGCCCACGACTGAGGCAGACACTGAGAGAGGAATGGAACCCACACTGAAACCGGGCACTCTCCTAGGAAGGACGTCCCAAAGGGATGGCACCTTGACCACCACATCCTGCTCAGCACAACACTGTGTGATATTCACTACTGAAAACAAAGTTGAAAGTATCTTTCAAGAGACATTACTAGTGGAAATGAATCTCTTTTACTAGCCCCTGTGAAATGGGTAAATGAGAAGTAAATTCCAAAGAAAAAAGGTTGTTTTGTGGCTTCACAATGAAATTAAAAAGAAAGATTATATTTAAGTGTTTGTACTGTAAAGCTTCTCAATCAAAATCTCTGGGATCCTTCTTCACTCACAAGAAAGACATGCCTGATTCTAGCTTTAAGTCCTACTCTAAATGTCCACTAGCCCTACAGCTTTGATCAGGAAAGCAGCAAATATTCACACTTCCATCAGACAACTTCCAATTGCCTTTCAGATTTAGAATGTTCTGCATTAGAAAAATTAGAACAAAAATTTTCAAGTTACACATAATAAAATAATGAATAAAACATGGTTGAAGGTTAAGACATTAATTACAAGACTAACCGTGATGTACTGTACCGGGAAGTACTATGCAAGATGACATACAAGATAAGGTTCTAGTTTCCTACAGGGACACCCAGCTGGTCGGGAGGACGTGCTCTGGGGGAGCCACGTAGCCAGGTGTCCACCTCCTGCCCCAGCAGGTTCAGCAGCAGCACATGCACGCACAGCCTGAGTGAGGGGACAGTGCCAGAGCCAATCTTCGGAAGTGACCCTCAGGACCACTCTCTCCATGTATTGTGTCCACTGAGCTCAGAGAGTGAAGACGTCCAGGATTTGATGTGCACAGTGATGACAAACAGGGCTTGTGCAAACGTGCGCACCCTCTCACACACAGCTCCCAGCCACAGAGATATCCGATGTCCCAATGTTAACCATTTTCTTATTATCAAGTTACTTCAGTATAAAAGTCAAAGGAAATTACTATGGCATCTAATGACTATAAACCCCAGAGATGGAGGCAGTGTTTGACCTGCTTTATTTGCCGCAAAGGTCAGTGGGAGAATAGTAGGAGTGTTTATGTAAAAATAATGCTTAAATCTGGAACTGCCATATTTTTCAGAAAAAAGAGACAACCCAATCCACACATCCGCCACTCATCAGCTTAGGGCTTTTGGGCATATGTTTTATCAAAATACTTTTTTAAGATTATTTCCAAGTAGGGCAATTTAATGGGCATTAAACTGACATTCAAGAGCCAGCTTAAAAAGGGTACAGAACCCATCCACCCACTGAATTCTTAATTTGAATACATAGATTTCCAAGATAACGGCATAAATATGTGTTGTGTGACCTCTTTAAGTCCTGGGAGTTGTTAAATAGGTTTCACATTATCTTTTCTGAAGAGAACATTTTTTCTGCCATTTCAGATCTGGTCATAATTTCCTAAAAAGGAAAAAGAAAAGATTTGCATCAAAATGTTGATACTTCTTCCAGAACCTAACAAAATTCTCTAATCTTTCAACAGTCATGGCTTTTGTGGAGAACTGAGTATATTCCACATTATACAAAGAAATATTAGGTATAGAAAATAAAACCACATAACCCATACTTCCTGGTATGTCTAGTCAGTTACCCACTGAGAAGTACAGGGAACGTCAACATTCCACCAGCTAGAACACATCCTGAGAGCTCAGAGTCACCAGGGAGAGGCAGGGACAATTCACCTCTCTTTACCAATTAACATACTTTTGAATTAGAAATCATGATTTACCAAATGCTCTTTTAAGAATAAGTCCATGATAGAGTTATAAACCCTGAAGTTTGACTGGTTTGCACCTGGGTACAAGTACACTGCAGCCTTTCTAAACTCCCCATCCAACCAGAGAGTCACCAGGCTGATGGCAAAGTACCGGCCCTGCCTCTCAGTGAAGAGAACAGACTGCAGGGTCCCTCGTTCTTCAGCCACCACGCAGGTTACTCCTCAGCACCACTGACCGCCTTCACCTCTTCACATAAGCTCACCTCTCGCATCCCTCCTCTCATTCGTACACTTCACACTGCTGCCTGTCTTGGGCCACCTTCCAAGGTCCAGATAATCCGTAACTATTCTACCCCACCTCCCACCCGCCGCCCTGCAAAAAACAAAACACCTTCCTAAATCCGCATTCTTTATTCAAATTTCCTTAGTAAATGAAAATCAGTCAGAAACTTTATTTAACACCCCAACACAGTATCTTCAAGTATGAGATTAACTTAGACAAACTGCCATCTTTTAAACTCTACCTATACACAAGATGTAGAAAATCAAAGACGTAAAATCCCATAAAAGAATTCTTCCCTTCTTTTATTCCAACAAGCATTTATCTTGCTCCTGCTTTCAATGAGGAAGTAACTTTCAACTGAAATGCATTTCTACTTTGTGAAAATAATAGCCCCAAGGAAGTCAGCAAAAATACTTTACCTCATCTGAATCTACCAATACCGGAAGAGCTCTGAAAAAAAAAAAAAAAAAAAAAAGGGAAAATGTTATTAAAAGGCCAGTGTCTCTACGAAAGCTGAAGATGAGCACACTCCACTCCACCAATTTTTCTCCTGGACGGACAGAGCCACAGAGACGAATGCCTGGGCTCAGCACTGCGGAAGTGGTCTGGAATTCTAGTGTCAAACAGAATACGATAAAGAAGACCAGGAACAGCTCAGAGTTCCCCGAGGGGCTTCCTCTGCACCCTGTTTTTCCTCCAAGACCTTCCTCACCATACAAGGTCATGTGGTTATATGTGGTTTACATGTGTTTGAACTTCTCCATAATAAAAAGTTAAAACCAAATGATTCTGATCCTATAAACATAGATCTGGAATTGGTAATAAGGGACAAGTATTAAAATAGTTGTTGTACAGTGAAAAAGGGAGGAGAAAGACAGAGCAAAGCAAGGCTGCGTTTTCTTTGCGATTCCATGTGAAGTAAACGAGTAATTGACCAGTGAAGGGGGCTATAAAAACATGGAGGTGTGAGGCTGAAAAGTACATGACAAAGTATGAACTCATCCCTTCACACCCGGGCCAAAATGTAGATTCAAGCTCCAACAGGATACTTACACGTCTGTGAATGAAGAGGGAATATTTTCTTCCACCCACTTCAAATCTTCATCCTGGAGAAACAAACATTTACATATTCATACTTGCTTAATATTATTTGAAAGCAGAATTTTTAAACAGAATGTGTATAAAATTTAAGCATTTAATTAAAATGCATGACATTCTTTTAATTTTTACATATCCTAAAATATTGGCACTAATGCTACAAAAATTATGCCAGTATTTTCTTAAACAGGCAAACAAAAATATGGATTTTTAATTTTTATATTCTTGGTTTTAGTTGGCTGTGCAGTTATTTTTTGTCCTGAAGAAGAAACACACACATAAAAGTACAAAGAATGGATTTATACAATAGAAAATAACAAAAATATTGATTTGTATTGATTTTCCCCCCCAGCATTTATTATGCTTCCTAATTTTGTTCAAGTTTTATGAGTTTTATTTTTTCAAAAGAAAAAGAGGATGGTACAAATATTCTAACTTTACAAAAGTCTATCACTTATATTTATGCTCTCCTCCATAGATAAAAAAAGGAAAGCAGGTCATTTAGACTATTTTTTTTTAAAAAAAACAGAAACTTGCTTATAGTTACCTCACTGAGAGAAATAAAAATAAAAGGTATAATGAATATTTTGGTTTATAATGTAAAATAAATCAAAATGTTTCTTTGTGATCTACCTGGATATATGACATATTCTGGTTCTAGTATTAATTACATGAAATATTCTGGTCCTAATATTAATAATAACTTGCTTACCTAGAGAGAGACAAAGCAACTGAGCCAGTATTAATAGGAACCCCAATTCTCTGAGTCTCAAATAGAAATAAGTCAATGAGAGATCAGGCCCCGGCTTCTGATCAAGAACTGAATACACTTAATTTAGAGAAACGAAAAGGCTTTCCATTGATGTGTTTGCAAATACTGAGCTTTAAAACAAACTGAGATATATTCCTAAAACAAGAGGATAATACCTTAACGTATTGAAAGTTTAAAAGCTGTAACACTAGATAATTAAAACTGTTGTAATTTCTTTAAATTTATTTAAATTATCATAAAACTACTCAAAGAATACATTATAATTATTAATTACCAAAAATGAAACTTAGAGAATTTACTAAATCCAGCAAATAAAATTGTTCTCACAGGTCATCGATCCTGTCAGAACTTATGTGCATACATGAATTTTTACACCGTATTAACCGAACATTTTTAATTGTAAGAAAGGATATAAACTGTATAATAGACCTGCCCAGGTGGCTCGGTTGGTTGGAACACTGTCCCATGCACCAGAAGGCTGTGGGTTGGATTTCCAGTCAGGGCACATCCTAGGTTGTAGGTTCGATCCCCAGGAGGGGCATGTACAGGAGGCAACCGACCAATGTTTCTCACATCAATATTTCTCTTTCTCTCCCCGGCTTCCTCTCTAAACCAATAAAAACACTATTTGGCAGAAAGCCTCTTTTGTTTGACTGGTTTGAACTTAAGTTGCCACTCACCAGCCTGTTGCTAGCTCCTGTAGAGCTCCTATGTTGGAGGCTGCCTTGTGGAGAAGATGAATTACTGACCGACCAGTGCTTTCTTTGCCAGGATGGCTCCTGTGTCTGCTACTGCATTAGCAAGGACTACTTTACTGGACTGCTTTTGTCTAATGGCTCATTAGTAGCAATGGCTACTTGGGCTACAGTAAAGACTCTTATACACCCACGAAAATAAAACAAATAAATAAAATCAATAAAAACATATCCTTAGGTGAGAATAAAAACAAACAAAAACAGTATGATAGGCATTTCAATTTTGCTTAATTACTTTAATAATTATCACTTTTCTGCATAAATCATATACAGAAAATACTTTAAAACTCATCTCTGCTCTATATTTTGCCGTTTTATTCAAGCTTCCACCGTCTTTTTTTAAAAAAATGATAATTTTTGTAACTGCATAGGTAGTAAATATAGTAAAAGTCCCTTCCCAACAGATAACAGATGTTACCAAAATGTCTTCAATATCACTTTCAAATGCTGAAAAATTAACACAAGCTTTTGCTCGAACAAAGCTTTTCTACCTTTATGGGCAGGGTAATCATCTATGAGCCCCAGCTAGAGAGCAGATTCTGACTCAGCAGCTCTGGGGTATCTGAGAGTCTGCGTTGCTAACAAGTTCCTGGGTGATGCTCCTGCTATTGTTGGTCGGAGAACAGCACATGAGGAGCAGGATCTACAGCAGTTATGGTTATAGACCAGTGATGGCGAACCTTTTGAGCTCGGCGTGTCAGCATTTTGAAAAACCCTAACTTAACTCTGGTGCCGTGTCACATATAGAAATTTTTTGATATTTGCAACCATAGTAAAACAAAGACTTATATTTTTGATATTTATTTTATATATTTAAATGCCATTTAACAAAGAAAAATCAACCAAAAAAGTGAGTTCGCATGTCACTTCTGACACACGTGTCATAGGTTTGCCATCACTATTATAGACTTAACCAATATTGCTGCTACTTGCTAACATTTATTTTCATACAAAAAGCATTAGTAAAAAATGTTTCCTTGCCCTGGACGGTGTGCTCTGTGGTTAGAGCATTGGCCTGTGGACCAGAGGGTCACAGGTTCAATTCCTGGTCAAGGATATGTATCTGGGTTGAGGGTTCACTTCTTGGCTTGATCAGGAAGCAGCTGGTTGATGTGGCTCTCACACATCAATGTTTCTCTCTCTCTCACTCTCTCCCCCAACCCTTCCCTCCTACTCTCTAAAAAAATCAATGGAAAAATAACCTTAGGTGAGTATTAAAAAAAGAAATGTTCTTCTGGTGGTCAATAAAAGTGACAATTCCTTAAGTATTAAAGACTGAACTATTAAACATGTATGTTACTCACAAAATTATCAGAAGTAGGTGGTTTAGCAGTTCCATTGGAAACCATTTTTGAGGTCCTTAATTTTATTCCGTCAGCTATAATGAGAAATGTTATAGAGACAAGTACATAAAATTATATAATATTTTCCTTCATAGACTCATATTTAATAACAAGAAATAATACTATGTTTTTAAAAGAAGAATTAATAGTACTATCTATTTGGTTGTGCTTCCTTCTCCTCCTCCTCTCTCTCCTTCTCATCCTTTTTCTAAGTTTTCATCTCTTCTGAAATTTACCTTGTCTTCACCAATCTATTCCTGTAGATTCTTTAATATATTTGTAATAATTACTTTTAAAACTTTTCTTGCTAAGTGTAATATCTATGCCACTCCTGATCTCTATTGACTGATTGTTCCATTAACTATGGGTCACCGTTTCTAGTTTCATCCCACATCTAGTAATTTATCACTGCATACTGGACACTGACAATGTATCATACAGACTCTGGGTTTTCTCATCTTCCTCTGGGAAGAGTTCCGTTGTATTCTACTCAAATTATTAGAGTATTATGTTAAAATTAATAAAATGCTACGTAGAAACTAATAGAAAGATGAAATTAGCACTAAAATGTTTTGGGCATGACTGGGAAATTACAGACGTACCTAATTTTAAAGAGCAAGAAGAGGTGACTCTATTGAGTAATCACCAGGAAGATGAATATATACCAAATCATTTTTGTGAAAAGCAGTATACCTGCCTCACTACTTAGAGCATTGGTTCTCAACCTGTGGGTCGCGACCTCTTTAGGTGTCAAACGATCCTTTCACAGGGGTCGCCTAAGACCATCGGAAAACACATATATAATTACATATTGTTTTTGTGATTAATCACTATGCTTTAATTATGTTCAATTTGTAACAATGAAATTGGGGGTCACCACAACATGAGGAACTATATTAAAGGGTCGTGACATTAGGAAGGTTGAGAACCACTGACTTAGAGCCAATCAGTAACAAAGCTCAAACTACATTAATAATCTTGAAAATTTCTTTACTGATTCCTCTTTTATGAGAATCTAGCATAATAGAGGTTTCTATAGGTATAATTTTTAAAATATTTTATAAGAAAAAAATGTATCTGACCTTACATCACAGGTAAAGATACAATACTTCTTTGTTAAAATATATACAATTATCACTCCGTAAGAAAACATATCACTCACTTAAATTTTCAGATGTTACCATGAACTCTTCAACTTCATCATCAGAATCATCTATTAAGGGCATGAAGGCATACCTGTGTCAAAACAACAAGTTTTACTAGTGTGTTTAAGCCTGTTCAATTTTCAGCTTTTAGCTAAGAGTCATTACACATAAAAACATCTACAATTTTTAAAGTTTTGCGTAAGTTAAGATAAAAATTTAATTATTTTTACTCTTAAATTAGGGAGGTTTTTATTGTAAAGAAATCGTGGACCTGAGCCCCCCAGCCCCGCTGGTGAGAGCAGAAATGAGTGAGATCTGTCTGGAGAGCAGTCCAGCAACGTGTCATGTTCAGGGAGGGACTCTTGCTCATGCCAGGTCTCTCTCCTTGCTCACACGATTAATTCCTGCCCTAACAAAAGAGAAACTGCTAATTATAGATAACAGACAATTATTAAACATGATTGGTGAAAATAAAACACACGAGTGAGCCACATTTACTAGGTCCAACAGCATTCAGAAAACACTGCTGATAATAATGGCAAAAACCCTAGAAACAAAATGTTTAATATTCAGGGACTGCTTCCATAAATTATGCTACATTCATAACATGGAAGGCCATATAGCCATTAAAAGTAACATGGCAGAATGGAAGATCCACACCAGATAATGTGGACACATTTTTTTGTTGTTGTTTTTTTTTTTAAAGTATTACATATGTCTCCTTTTTCTCCCACTGACCCCTCCCCGACCATTCCCACCCCCCCGGACAAGCTCTAGCGCCCCAATGTCCATGTCCATTGATTATGCTAATATGCATGAATACAAGTCCTTTGGTTGATCTCTTACATCCCCCCACCCCCTTCCCACCCTCCCCTGCCTTCCCTCTGAGGTTTGACAGTCTGTTGGGTGCTTCTGTCTCTGGATCCATTTTTGTTCACCAGTCCATGTTGTTCATCATATTCCATAAATGAGATCATGTGATACTTATCTTTCTTGGACTGGCTTATTTCGCTTAGCATAATGCTCTCCAGCTCCATCCACGCTGTTGCAAATGGTAGGAGTTCCTTCCTTTTTACAGTAGCGTAGTATTCCATTGTGTAGATGTACCACAGTTTTCTAATCCACTCATCTGCTGCTGGACAGTAGGCTATTTCTAAATCTTAGCTATTGTAAATTGTGCTGCTATGAACACAGGGGTGCATATGTCCTTTCTGACTGGTGTTTCTGATTTCTTGGGATATATTCCTAGAAACGGGATTACTGGGTTGAATGGGAGTTCCATTTTTAATTTTTTGAGGAAACTCCATACTGTTTTAATGTGGACACGTTTTAACAAGCAGGTGCAGAATAGTGTATACATATAAATATGTATTACTGTTACTGTGTAATTTCAAAAAGAGAGACAGCCTCCCTCCCCGCTGCACACTGGTACCTACTTATACACTTTTCCTCATAGTGCTTTTCTTGGGGAAGAGGAATGAGGTGGAGGAGGTGGGGCTCCCCATCACATACTGTCTAAAGCACAACCTTCTGAACTTAGCATTCAAGTCTTTATCTTCCTCCAGTGTATGTAGCATGAACCAAACTCCATGCCTTGATGACCTCCAAAGCATACCTGGTTTCCCCACTACCCAGAAATGTATACTCCTTCCCAGCTCAGGCCTTCACTGCCCTGCTCCTTTCCTTAGGATGAAACATGAATCCTGCCTTTTGGAGTCTTCCTCACCTGCCTCCATCTGCCCCTGGACTCACTTGACATGCCTGACTTTACTGTCTTGCATCTATGATGGGTGTCTCCCCACCTGACCGTATACTCCTGATAAGCATGGACTACTCTCCCATAGTCTCTACAGACGTGTTAACACGGTAGCAGGTTATCAACAAATGCTTGCCAAACCTGGATTTTCCTCTGTTAGGTACCTTTGATTATTGGCTGATGGTCTCCACAAAAACATTATTACCATAAGGATAAGTGAAAAAAGGAAGCTCCAAAATGCTTCATCAACCCAGCTTTCCATCCAATCCTACAGTGAGAACAATTTAAACATGAAAAGTTAATTTTCTATTAAACTTAAACATATAGATTTTCGATTCAAATAGTGTGCAATGACAAGTCCTAATGAAATCCTTCCAACCAGTTAAGTCTTCCAAATGAATAAGTACACATTTTTTAAGAAAACATAAAACTATGAAATGCTATCTTTATAAAATCAACATTAATGCTTACTTTAGCCTTATAGCCAATCAGATGAATAAAACCCTAACATAAATTATATTGTATCATGTCAGAAGAAGAATTAGTTTAAAGACACTTCAGAGATCATTTAATGTATTTTCTTTAAGAGAACAGGCATGCAGGTTAACTGCAGAATTAGAATCAAGTTGACAATGGGTACAGTAGTCCCCTCTTATCCACGGTTTTACTGTCCATGGTTTCATTACCCACGGTCAACTGCAGTCCTAAAATATTAAATGGCAAAGCCCAGAAATAAACAATTCAAAAGAAATTTAGAGAGAGACCATGTTCACATAACTTTTATTACCGTATACTGTTATAATTGTTCTATTTTATTTTTGTTAATCTCTACTGTGCCTAATTTATAAACCTTATCACAGGTATATATGTATAGGAAAAAACATAAAAAACATAGTACACTATACATATAGGGTTTAGTACTATCCACAGTTTCAGTCCACTCGGGTCTTGGACTATATCCCCCTCAAGTAAGGGGTGGGGTGGCGGGCTGCTGTATTTTTGACAGAATTTCTGATGCAAAAATCTCAATGCAGTACTTCTCCTAATAGTTTGTTCTGCTTTTGGTGAGACAGGGGATTTTATCATGTTGTTTGAAATGTTTGTGAAGGGCTGTTGTTTAACATTATAAACATTCCCTTCCATAAAATGTTAGGGTTTAACTGCAAGATTTAGAAAACAAAGGTGAGGGAAGGAGAGAAAAGAAATTCCAGAAAGTCAGTCTCTTATCTCATCCCTAAGGCAACGGAAGTCCAGAGTCCAGGCCTGTCAGAGGGCTGTTGTAACTGTTCATACAGAACTAGAGACAAGGTCCTGGTCTTTTAGGGTTTCAGTCTAAGAAACATATCTTCCAACTCGCAAGCATCTCCTGAGTGTCCATAATGGGTGTACCGCCCTAGAAACATGTCAGACTTAAGGCTTACAATCAATCCCATTAGATATAAACAGCTCAAGTTCATGATGTGCAGGAAAAAAAGAATTTCCTGTGACCTTAAATTATATACGAGAGAATTATATATAATTCAAAATCTATGAAAGGAAGTTGAGAAAAGGGCATAACTGGAAAAGCAGATTTAGGAGAAACTTTTTCAGATTCATTGGAAGAGGCCAAAGTTTATATAATTCTATACCAAATAATTCAAGGTAAACAGAAAAATCTCCCCTGAAATTACCTCGATTTACAGATTAAATTCTCCAAAAGTACACAAAATAGTTTAAAAACAAAATCTATTTAGATTGTACTTACTGATCGACATTTTGCAAATCTAAATGTTGTAGTTGTCCACACCATAAACACGACAGAAGCTGAAACACACCGAAAAAGTCAGCTTTGAAGAAAATGTGACCCTGAAATAATCTGCTATAATTAGAGAAGTTCATTACTTACCCAGCACAGCAAAGATCAGCGTATTTGTAAAGTGCCTGTATAAAGAAAATTTCACCATGTTCTTTCTTAGCCTCAGGGTCTTCATAGTTTGTGCCACACTTATAAAAATGTGAAAAAGTTAAGGAAAAACATTTTAAAATAGTAACACACTAAAATCAGAATCTTTTACATGTCCAAAACTGGTACTGCTGAATATAGTTCCATTAACTGAAAGGTAACAGAAACAGCAAATGGAATTTCAGCCGGTGCTGTAAGATCATGATACTGAGGTACCGCAGATTTTGCTTTAAAATCCACTTCTGAACCTGTAGGAAAACACACAAGCAAGAAGCCCCATGGCGTCCTCCTCACTGCTGAGTCCCAGCCCACAGGCCAGAGCAGCACACGACCTGCCGGCCCCAGGCCAGCCGCTCTGCAGGTCCCCCTGGGATTCCCACTTGGCTTGTGCTTTTCTCTTTCTCTCTAGTCGATTCCCTGACCGTAATTAAGAAACTGGATCATCTAGCAGTTCCACTTTATCAATTAAAAATTGAAATATGTCAAATAAAAGAAATCTGGACTTAGGTAAGGACAGACTTCCTTCCAAGGACGATTGCAGAAGAGAGAATGTTCCAACTGTAAGATCTTTAAAGTCCCAATGGTCACACAGGAGAGGGCTCTGCTTCTCCGGGGAGGAGGAAACAGGACTAGAGCGCTCAGGTGTGGGGAAGTGGGTGGCGTGATGGGACAGTGCGTCAGAGAACGACTTTCCTGGGGTCTGCAGATTTCCAGGAAGGGCTTTTCCAGAGGCCTTGGGGGGACGAAAGCTCAGGAACCTGGGGGAAGGCGACAGCTTAGTGTGGTCCACATGGGCCAGCCAGTACATAGGTCTGAGTATGGCCCTGTCACAGGTAAGCCAGGGGGCGTGGGAATCTCATCTAAGTCCTACCGGAGGGGGCGTTCTCTGTAGTGGCCTATTCCCGGAAGGTGGAAGGGCGGGGCTTTCCTCACCACAGGGTTCACCAGGAGCTCAGGCTCCTGTGAAGTTCACACTCTCAGGTGGGAAGCAGAGAAGGGCCTCTGCACAGGCTCCTCAGCAGCGAGGCTGAGAGGCAGCCAGAGTCCGTCTGTAAGTGGGAGCCGCTCCTCGGGAGCACAGCACCAGCTGTCCATGAACCACACCCAGAAATCACAGCGCTGAGCAAGAGCATGCAAGCGGGAGATTCCCACTTAGGCCTATTTTTCCAAATACTTACTAACCCAAAACTTCTTTTTAGCAGCTAAAACTACCAAAACTGCTTTTCTAAATGAGCAAAAAGTTGCAAAAGATCAATGTCTAAAATAACAATCCAAACAATTAAGCTACTCTCAGAATTTATAAACATGCAAGTGTACTGTATTCCTTAACCAATTAACTGCCACAATATTTTGAATTTAAAAAGTTCCGCTGCTTGCATGTATAGACACTTATGGCGTACAAATGGTTAAACGTTATCAAGACAAATACTCTTTAGAAATTCTTGACTAAAACCAATTTTCTATGTCAAAAATCTGGTGTCATTTAATAATTCAAAAGTGCTTCTTAACCCCTAGAGTGCCGGGGAGTGCGATCACGCTCCTGTCTTTCGCCAAAAGTGTCGGGAGCGCTATCAGAGCTTCGAAATGGCGTCCAGTTCTAAGTCTGCTTTTATTAGTGATGATGATATTGCTAAATATGTCAATGTAGTAAAGGTTTCCTTAAGTTTTTGAATATGTAACTTCATTTACTTGCGATTCATCATTTTTTTCCTAAACTGCTGTAAAATCAGCAAAAATGCCTTAGCAATTTTAACATAGTTCCTAGGATATTGGTTGGCACTCAAAGGGTTAAAAGCCAAGGAACAAAAAGCTCAAAGGCAAATTCAGAACTGCCTGAGCCTGCACTTACCAAAACACTGCTAAGGAGGGAAGCGTAACATTTCGCACATTAGAGCCAAGTGTTAGAAAAGTGGATGGCGCCATCCCGAAGGAGTATCCACGGGGCCCACGGCCGCAGGAAAAAGGATATCCACCAGCACAAGCCAGAGTCAAGAAGAGACAGAGGGAGGCTGGCCAGAAGCACAAGATCAGAGTCACTGGCCTGCAGCAAAACAGCAAAGAAAATAAAACGAGCAGAAAAAACAGGAGGGGGATTCGTGAGAAAGCCTGTGGCTTTGAATTTTTTAGGCTATTTCTGCTATCACTTTAGAGTTAGATTTGTACAGGATTAGCGGCAATGAATTCACCAAAAGCAAAGGAAGCAAGGGTCCTTATGCAAGCACCCAAGTCTCTAGGCAGCTCTGCTTCTTTGCTCGTCACTTGTATCATTTGGGAAACCCACCCTCTTTTTGTACAGAGAAAGCAGACCTTTCAGTAATAAAAATTACCAAACAGACCTAGCCAGTTTGGCTCTGTGGATAGAGCATTGGCCTGCGGACTAAAGGGTCCCGGGTTCGATTCCAGTCAAGGACACATATCTCGGAGGCAGGCTCCTTCCAGGACCAGGCCCTGGTCGGGGCTCGTGCAGGAGGCAACCAATTGATGTGTCTCTCTCACATCGATATTTCTCTTTGTCTTTCCCTCTCTCTAAAAATCAATGGAATAATATCCTCAGGTGAGCCCTAACCAGTTTGGCTCAGTGGATAGAGCGTCGGCCTGCGGACTCAAGGGTCCCAGGTTCGATTCCGGTCAAGGGCATGTACCTTGGTTGCAGGCACATCCCCAGTAGGGAGTGTGCAGGAGGCAGCTGATCAATGCTTCTCTCTCATTGATATTTCTAACTCTCTATCCCTCTCCCTTCCTCTCTGTAAAAAATCAATAAAATATATTAAAAAAAAAAATATCCTCAGGTGAGGATTTAAAAAAAAAATCACCAAACAGCAATCTAAAAGAAAGCACCTTTTTTTTTTTAGGTAAATTTCCTTCTCTCACCATGAAACATTAACACCCCATGGATTTCTTCATGACTTTCATTTCACTTTTATTCTAAATATGAATAATTAACATTATGCCTTACTAATCTTTCACCTTGTTACCTTGTTTTCCTTTTCCCCCACCCCAATTTGGCTCCTGTGATTGAACAGACCAAAGCCAATGCTGTCCATAAAGGCAAGAAATTACCCTCATTCAAATCCAGATGGAATTAGAGCATTCAGAGCTGCAGCCCTGCCTCTCCCTCTTCCAGGGGTGCACACGCTGCCTGCCCCTCTTACAGGCCAATCAGGCAGCCCCTGCAATCTGGCCTCTCCCCCTTCCAGGGGTGCACACGCTGCCAGCCCTTTCCTAGGCCAGGTGAGCGGCCCCTGGAGTCCTGCCTCTCCCCCTTCCAGGAATGTCCACACCGACTGCCCCTCTCCTAGGGCAGGTGAGTGAGCTTCCTGCAGTGATGCACCTGCCAGAACAGGGCCTGCAGCCCTAGTGTCACATGCAGGACTGAGGAATGTACTTTACCTTTTAAACAACCAAATGTTTTCAAATGTGTTTTAATATGAAAATTACTAGTAAGATGTTTATACCACTCTCTTAGAAGATCAGACTTATTTAACTAGAATTTTATTCAATAAACTTGGATTCTAAAGTAGTAGCTCTAGACAGAAGTAGAATACGATTTTCAATCAAGTTCGGTCAGAAACAACTCTTTAAATCTCAAGTACTATTTCTGAACTGGACACCCCTTGGACACCAGGGGATCCATGAATATCACTTGGAAGGACCGTAAATGCCCCACTGCAGGCAACCCGCCTGTGCGGGTGGGGAGCACACCTATAACTGTGCAGAGAGGCTCCAGGCCTCATTACACTTTCAAAGGCATCTGATCCCAGGACCCAGGCAAGACTGAGGACCACTGCTTCAGAGAATAAGGCTAATAAAGTTAAAGTTTTGTTTTCTTATAACTTGGAAGCAAACTGAGAATTCACAAAAAACAGGAAGACCTGGCCTAGAAGAACCCCCATGGGGGGCTGGGAAAGCCTCAGTGCACATGTGCAGGCCCAGCTGCTCCCCTGGGAAGGGACCTGGGCAGAGGCAAGCCCTCCACCTTCCCCCGAGAGACAAAGATGAGAAAATGAAAAGAAATACAAGGAAGACAAAAGAACCTTTCATATTAAAAGCTAAAACACAGTATCAAAGACAATGGGAACAAAACATCTTGGTAATAATAAAACCTATCTATAGAAGAGTTTCAGAGAGAACATAAATGCAGAAGAAAGAAATGAAAATAGTGTTCTGCTCCTGCAGAACCCTGCCTTCTGCTCTGACCAGGCCATAGCTCCTCTAGAATTCCTCCATTTCAGTGAGTACATGTGCAAAGCCCCACCAGACAGAAAACACATTGGGGATACCCAGACTCCAATGAGTCCTGAATCAGGGAGGGGGTCCTCAAGGATCAACTTACACTGCCCTCACACTTCTGCTGTGCTACGTCTTCTGCCCGCCACCTTCACCAAACCTGCTCTCCTGTTGTCCCACTGCAACCTCTGCACGATGGAAGCCACTGTACAGTGCCTTGGGGATCCCTCTCTGCAGCTCTGGCCGCTGCAGACCTCTGCCCTCACCGAAGCTCTCCCAATCTCCACTCCCTAACAACTCCTGGTTCTTCCACCTCCCTTTACCTGGTGGTCCTCCTGCGCACAACCCGCCCACCAGCTCACCCCCCCCCCCCGCCCCGGTTCCTCTCCTCTCGCTGTTCTGTGTGTTCTCCTTGGGCCACTTGCACGTTGCAACCTTCTCTCGAACAAAGGTGATCTCCAACCTTCCCCACCAGTTCTGACTCCTCTTGCAAACCCAGGCTGGGATTTCCAACTCTCTTTCTCATACTTATTCCCCAGCAGCTCAAACCGCATTCATATGGTCCCTTCTCCAAGGCACCACCTTGAGAATGGCAACACTGCCCCAGCCACCCGAACGAGACCCGTGGGACTTCTCTGGAGCCTTCTCCTCTTCTTCTCCAACTCTATCGTGTGGAATTTTTCTTTATTCCTCTGCCCTATTTCTAACCCTCACCATCTCTTCCTTGGACCACTGCACGACTTCTTACTAGGCTTCCTGTCTCTAGTCTCTTATTTTCCAAGTCATCTTTTTAGGTCATCTTGAGTTCTTTCTAACACACATTTCATGTTTTTCCCCTGTGCAGCTTCGATTCCCTCTACTTTCTACCTGCAGAAGGAACTCTCATTGCTTGAGCAGGTCATTCTACCCTTCCCTCTGCCCCACCTTCCATGGCTCCCACACCCGTTCCCCACAGGCAGCTACTCTGGGACACTCTGCCACTGTCCATGCATTCTAACTATGTGTTCCCTTCAATCCTTTCCAGAATGCCTCTTCCCTGATTCTTAATTCTCTCCCTTCTAAACCTATTTGTCCTCCCAGTTTCAATGTAAACATCACCATCTCTATAAAGTCTTTCCTGATTTCAAGCTAGAATTACCTTCTTTCATTCTTCTGTTTGCATGACACCCCCCTAAATGGCCAAGACTATTGCTATAGTCCTCGTAGTTATTTTTGTCTCTTCTACCAGACCGTGGATTCTGAAGCACAGAGATAATACCTTTTTCTTCCAGGCCTCCTCAGTATGGGGCACACAGTAAGTACGTAAGTTTGCTGAACTAAATAGAAAAAAACAAGATATTCCTTTTTTGGGGAGTTGTTACTTTTTCCCCTTCAACTAAATTCCTATGTTGAGGTAACAGTAATGTAAACTATATTTCTTTCTCTTATTAATAATACAAATTAAAGTAATATGATTTTAATGCTATAATAAACTATTTTAGAAGGACATAGTAAAGGATATGAACCACACAAAAATGGAGTCGATAACTGCTAAAACAATGTCACCAGAAAGAACAGCTAAATGGTTAGAACCCTGAAAGATAAAAATGGAAAGAAAAAACTGAAAGTAGAAGTTTCATTATATTACAGGAATTATCTGATGAAAAAAACAATTCAGCTTATAGCATCACTTTATAAAGGCCACATAAAAGATTTTTACTTCCCAACAGAATTGTCTTTAAGCACATGAAGATGATGTTTTGTCACCAACTCGTTTGAGGACAAGGTCCAACTAAACTATGGAATGGCAAATAGCAGGTACATGTCCCCAGCCCTCCAGGGCAACTGTTAACCTCCCCTCTCCACACCAAACCTACAGCCACAGCCACTAGGGAAATGGACCCTCCTCTTTCCTATGGCATGCAAAGGATGTGGAGAAAGTAAAATAAGGAAAAGGAACTGAGTGGAAGGGGAAAACAAACCATTGATTAGCCACTTACTCTAATCGAGAGCTGACAGAGAAGTGTATGCAAATCACAGATCTACAATGTTAACTATGTGAAGTTTTAAGGAAATATAACATACTATAGGCCCAGTGCACGAAATTCATGCACGGGGGGGGGGGGGGAGAGTGTCCGTCCCTCAGCCCAGCCTGCACCCTCTCCAATCTGGGACCCCTTGGGGGATGTCTGACTCCCCAGGGAAGCCGTGGGGAGCAGCAGTGGGGACCCGCTCCCCGCTGCCCCGGCGGGGCTGAGGGGACTCGGGCGGCAGGTGCACAGAGCAGCGGCCAGGCCTCCTGCTCCCCCCACAGGGCCACGGGAACTGCGGCAGCGGGTGCGTGGAGCAGCCAGCCCCACCCCCGCTATGCGCACTGCCATCTTGTGATGGCATTACAGCTTGAGGGTTAATTTGCATATTACCTCTTTATTAAATAGGATATACTATATCTGCATTGGAATATCTTTTGTTTGTTTTTTCCCCTATAAAGATTAGTTTCCCATAAGTGATATATAAATTCAGAGTTCTTCATTGTTATATAAAGGTAAAAATAAATACCCCTTTCAAGAATTAAAGATGAAAACAGCAGGGGTATATAACACAGAATGCAGACTATCAAGACAACAGGAAGAAGAATGAGACTTAACATTATAGGACAAGTGTCCTGTTTTAAGGGTCAGAGCAAACATGTGACTTGAACTCACAGACAATATATGGATAAACCGCTCTGTGCAATAACCTGATTTATACATCTAAGCCAACACACTGCAGGCAAAAATTACAAGGCTCTTTAAATCAAGTACAAAATAACTTTCCTAATTACTCGGTCATCAGTTATAGTGAGAAAAACTGAGAGCGAAAATCTAAGGTTCATCACAGACATAACTTCTCTCGAGAGGAAAGCGTTGCTGGGGCAGCACCAGCCGTTCCCTTGAACACTATCTGCTCCTGTCTCTTCACAGAGTGGGCTCTGCTGAATCCCCAAAATAGCGCATCTACAGAGTCAGAGAAAACTTACAACCAAATGGGACTTAACAGTGAGATATAGAGTCTCTGTGCGTAAGGGCTACAACCGACTTTCTCCTGACTTGATACATGTGTAAGCCCAGGCGTAAGGAAGAAATGAATGTGTACAGACTGAACGACAGAGACAAATGCTCTTCAAAGGAGTAACTATGAACATCTTCGAGATGCAGCCAGTCCCACATCATTCTAGGAAGTGCTCTGCCTTGCCTTTCACTTCCAGGAAGTATTAACAAGGAAAATATTCCATAGAAAATAAAGCTTAAATTGGGCCTTTTTCATAAATTTCCTATCTTTAAAAATTCAGCCCTAGCTGGTTTGGCTCAGTTGGTCTACGAACTTAAGGGTCCCAGGTTTGATTCTGGTTAAGGACACATGCCCGGGTTGCAGGCTTGATCCCCAGTGGAGGGCGTGCAGGGTTCTCTCTCATCATTAATGTTTTTATCTCTCTCCCTCTCCCTTCCTCTCTGATATCAATAAAAAGTATATTTTAAAAAAAAATTCATCTGGGGAGATAGAAAGTCATAGCAAAAACAAAAGGGGTGGTAGTGAATTGTGCAGTCTTTACCCCAACGACTCTCATCACGCCTTCGACTGCTGCAAAGATGAAGTAGAGAAGCCCCAGTCCGATCACCCGGTGCATGACTGTCCCTAAGCGAGGCCTGGAACAAGGAGGAGAAAAGGGAAAAACGGCAAACAAATAAACAAACCACTGGTAAGTTGGATGCATCTAAGCACAGTCACTGGCCCCATTTCAATACAGAGAAGCGACCGCCCAATCAGGTCAGTCTTATTCCCACCCGAGGTGCTTTGCTTTAGGAAACACCACATTCCCTGGGAACAAGGCAGCAACGGGCTCAGAAAACAGGCCTCCTTCTCGGCACTGGAAGCGACAGAGGGTTGTGCTGCCGAGGCAGCGTGTGCCGCACATTATCACCCAGCCCAGGTATGAGTTCACAGCAGAAGAGCAGATGGAAGAAACCCGGGAAGCTAAAGGGCAACTCCTGAGTGTCACTGGCAGAAATCATAACTCTTTTACTGACGTTAATTAAAAACTGTTCAGGGATATGCTTTGGTAGAGATAATCTGCTGATTTATGGCTTGGGCAGAGAAAGAGCAGGGTATTCGGAGATCAAATTCTCTCAATACCTGAAACCAGAATGCTAAGATTTTAATTTTTATTCTTTCAATGCAAAAGAACTAAAATAACAGTCTGAGTCTTTCAATATATAAGTGAATTAGGAAAATGCAAAGATGGTGATTTCTGCAATTAATGTGAAAATAGAACTGAAATTTCATGACATTTGCAAGTCAGAATTTATTAGCTCAAAACACCCTCTTCTCAGAGTTAGAAGAAAAAAATGGTTTTGAAAAAGTATTTAAATTTGTCCTTTATCTAAGTAAAAATTAACCTAGCATCCACAGCTCATATGTAAGACTAGCTATCTAACTTAGGTCCTCTGAGTTCTGACTCGTGATAGCCAGCTAACTGGAACCCTCCAACAGCCAGAGTGTTAGGCCTCACTCTGTGAGAGCTGACACAACAGGCTGACAATGAAGGGATGCGCTCACCAAGGGCTATGCCCATACACACAGTGCAGCGTCCTGTTCCCTGGAAGCTGCTCACTTCACACCGAGGCACCTGATGTTCATAACGAGAACAAGGAGGCGCCTGAGATGCAACCGGGGCGGCGGGGGGGGGGGGGGGGGGGTTGTGCTCTGTATGCTGTATCACGCCCCCAGCCTCAAAGCAAAGCAGCTGAGAAGGAATCTCAATAAACGCCCAATGAAAAGAAGCTCTCCTGGCTAAAATCTCACTAAGTATACCAATCCTGAGCTCACACACATGCATGTGCACAGTCAGTGCTAGTATTTACTGCATGACCTGTGTCAGGGGTGGCACTGGGGCCTCAGGGAACACAGGACACAGAACAGGCAAGACTCCTACTCCTCTCCTGTCAGGGGAGACAACAACGCTAACGTATGCATCGAGTGGTCTTGTATAGAGGGTGGGGCTCTAACGGAGGGTGGGTGCCGCGTTAGGAATCCTGGCAGGGCTGTCTTCCTGGGGAGATGACAGAGGAATAGATACTGAGGGAAGAGAGGGGGCACACCATGCCTGGGTCGGGGAAGAGGCCCTCCACTACAAGGAAGTGTGTCGTGTTTAAGGAACAGCAACAGCAAGACAGCGAGAGGTCTGAGCAATGTTCAAAAGGGAGGAGGCAGGAGAGGAGGACAGCCGTCAGAAAAGCCACAGGAGGAATTTGGGTTTTACTGAGAAAAATTAGCAGAAAATAATGAGACCTGAATTACATTTTAAAAGGA